>NC_053025.1:298131330-298494996 GCF_003073215.2 Triticum urartu
ATCTCACGGTCCTCAATCAAACCTCCGCCTGGAACCATTATGAAGGGGATCGGAAAAATCGCAACTTCTCCAACAAGTCGCTAAGACACCTGCCCCACGGTGGGCGCCAACTATCGTGGATCTAAGACTGGCAGTAGAATGAGGGGTAGGTATGAGGAGGCAAGATCCTAGCTATGGAGTAGTTGTACACACGAGTTTTACGAGTTCAGGCCCTTCTCGGAGGAAGTAACAGCCTTACATCTCGGTGCCCTGAGGCGGTCGACTGGATTATATGTGTGTGTGTGAGTTTACAAAAGTGCGAACCCTTGTCCCAGAGGAGGGGGTGGCTTATATAGAGTGCGCCAGGGCCCCAGCTCCCCTCCGTTACATAGGGTTCAATGTTCATAAAGGTGAGGCATTACTAGTAACGTCTACAATAAAGTGTTATAAATGCCCATAAAGCTATGGTTTAAGTCATGACCGTTGCAGAGTGGAGGGCTTCTCATCTTCAAGGTGGTCGAGTGTCTTCAAGGTGGTCGAGTGTCTTCAAGGCAGTCGAGTAGGCACATCTTCATGGTCGAGTGGATGATGTTTTCTCTTCGACTGCTTCTGATTCTTTGTAGAGATGTCCTTGTGGAGGGTATGCTGGACAGATCCATGACCCTACCCTAGGTACATAGCTTCATCAGCCGCCACGCAACAAGAGTTCACCATGCCCGCGTTGCGACAGCAACGAGGGAGGCGCTCTACATGCTAGGGGTAAACCCTAGCCAGCTCTGCGAGGGTGGTGCGCCGGCCACTGGCTACGATCCCGACGAGACACAAAGCCAGGACAGCCGCGGGGCGTTCACGCCGGCCGCTGGCTATGATCCCGATCAGGCGGCCTTCATGCATGATCAGGTCGACATCGACCTGGACGGCTTCCCCCTCGACCATGAGTTCCCGGAGGACTATGGGCTAGAGGAAGAGGACGAGTGCGACATCGAAGTGGAGCCTTTGTTCGAGGACGAGCTCGCCAACCAAGCCGTCGGTCCTAAGCCGAACCGCAAGAGCAAGCGCAAGAAGGCGTACACAGCTGCTGAGGACAAGCTTCTTTGCGAGTGTTGGCGAGACATTGGACAAGACCCAAAGACGGGTGCCGAGCAAAAGCATTCAACCTTTTGGACTCGTGTGCACCGAGAGTTTCATGAGCGCAAGAAGTTTTCACCTTACCAATTTGTGAGAACGCGCGGGTGGGTTTCCATTTCCAAGCGGTGCAGGGTGATCCAACAAGAGTGCAACAAGTTTTGCGCCACCCTTGAGAGCGTCAAGGCCAGCCCTGTGAGCGGCATCGCCATGCAAGACATGGTATGATAGCAAGCAAGCCGCCCTCTTTTGTGTCATCAAGATCATCCTTTTATGTCTTCATTTGCTATCACTTGCCCATATGCTTGCATGGAAACTTTTTGTAGGAATTTCAAGCTTTGGAGGCATTCAAGGTTCAACACAATGGCAAGTGCTTCAACCTCTCCCATTGCTATCGGGTCATCAAGGACGAAGAGAAGTTCAAGGCATAATATGCCGCACTCAAGGCACGTGGGGGGAAGAAAGCCGTGGAGGATGTTGGGGAGGGCGAGCCGACACGACTCAGGGGGGAGACCAACTCCAAGAAGGAGGACAAGCGAGATGCGGCCACCAACGCCTTGATCGCAAGCGTGGACGACCTGATGAATAAGGACTCAAGGGAGGAGGAGCGCCTGCGTTTCAAGTCGGAGCAAATGGATGCTTTCATGGAGATCCAAAGGAGGAGGCTTGATCTTGATGCCAAGAAGCAAGCCAAGATGTTCGAGCTCGAGGCGGAGAAGCAAGCCAAGATGCTAGAGATTGAGGCCGCCAACGCCAAGACAAAGGCGAAAGAAGTGGCTCTTGCGAGCATGATGACCGGGGTGGAGATCATGAAGGTGGATCTCAACACCGTGTCGCCAAGGAAGAGGCCGTGGTTCCAGAAGATGCTGTTGGGGAACGTAGTAATTTCAAAAAAAATCCTACGCATGCGCAAGATCATGGTGATGCATAGCAACGGGAGGGGAGAGTGTGTCCACATACCCTCGTAGACCGAAAGCGGAAGCGTTAGCACAACGCGGTTGATGTAGTCATACGTCTTCACGATCTGACCGATCAAGTACCGAACGCACGGCACCTCCGAGTTCAGCACATGTTCAGCTCGATGATTTGAGGGAGAGTTCCATCAGCACGATGGCGTGGTGACGATGATGATGTTCTACCGATGCAGGGCTTCGCCTAAGCACGGCTACAATATTATCGAGGTGGACTATGGTGGAGGGGGCACCGCACACGGCTAAGAGATCAAGAGATCAATTGTTGTGTCTAGAGGTGCCCCCCTGCCCCCGTATATAAAGGAGCAAGGGGGGAGAGGCGGCCGGCCAAGGAGGGCGCGCCAAGGGGGGAGTCCTACTCCCACCGGGAGTAGGATTCCTCCTTTCCTTGTTGGAGTAGGAGAAGTGAAGGAAAAAGGAGAAGGAAGGAAGGGGGCGCCCCCCTCCCTAGTCCAATTCGGACCAGTCCATGGGGAGGGGTGCGGCCACCCTTTGAGGCCTTTCTCTCCTTTCCTGTATGGCCCATTAAGGTCCATTACGAATTCCCGTAACTCTCCGGTACCCCCGAAAATACCCAAATCACTCGGAACCTTTCCGATGTCTGAATATAGTCGTCCAATATATCGATCTTTACGTCTCAACCATTTCGAGACTCCTCGTCATGTCCCCGATCTCATCCGGGACTCCGAACTCCTTCGGTACATCAAAACTCATAAACTCATAATATAACTGTCATCGAAACTTTAAGCGTGCGGACCCTACGAGTTCGAGAACTATGTAGACATGACCGAGACACGTCTCTGGTCAATAACCAATAGCGGAACCTGGATGCTCATATTGGCTCCCACATATTCTACGAAGATCTTTATCGGTCAGACCGCATAACAACATACGTTGTTTCCTTTGTCATCGGTCTATTACTTGCCCGAGATTCGATCGTCGGTATCTCAATACCTAGTTCAATCTCGTTACCGGCAAGTCTCTTTACTCGTTCCGTAATACATCATCCCGCAACTAACTCATTAGTTGCAATGCTTGCAAGGCTTAAGTGATGTGCATTACCGAGTGGGCCCAAAGATACCTCTCCGACAATCGGAGTGACAAATCCTAATCTCGAAATACGCCAACCCAAGAAGTACCTTTGGAGACACCTGTAGAGCACCTTTATAATCACCCAGTTACATTGTGACGTTTGGTAGCACACAAAGTGTTCTTCCGATAAACGGGAGTTGCATAATCTCATAGTCATAGGAACATGTATAAGTCATGAAGAAAGCAATAGCAACAAACTAAACGATGAAGTGCTAAGCTAACGGAATGGGTCAAGTAAATCACATCATTCTCCTAATGATGTGATCACGTTAATCAAATGACAACTCATGTCCATGGTTAGGAAACATAACCATCTTTGATCAACGAGCTAGTCAAGTAGAGGCATACTAGTGACACCCTGTTTGTCTATATATTCACACATGTATTATGTTTCCGGTTAATACAATTCTAGCATGAATAATAAACATTTATCATGATATAAGGAAATAAACAATAACTTTATTATTGCCTCTAGGGCATATTTCCTTCAGATGCAGGCCGACATGCTCAAGTTCGACGACGAGTGATCTATGGCGGCGAGGGCCATCCTTTTTGTATGCCGACAGGTGTGCCGACATGACCACGGGAGCCGCGATGGCGTGGTCGAACTCAAGTCCCACCCTTTTTTGTGTGCTGGCATGTGTGCCGGCCGGCTGGAGAGTGTGCCAGCAAATACTAGGTTTAACTTTAATTTGCTCATCAGGTTTAGGTGTTCTAATGTAGCTTTTGTTAACCACAGTTGAAACTTTAGCATGTTCTTTTATCCTAACAGGGAAAGGTGGTTTCTCTATATAAGCAGAAGGAACAACTGGATCAACATTATAAATTATAGCTTCTTCTTTAACCGGTACTAGTTCTTTAATTTCTTCTTTAATAGGTGGGTGATATTTAAACCACTTCTCTTTAGGGAGTTCAACATGAGTAGCAAATGATTCACAAAATGAGGCTACTATCTCAGAGTCAAGTCCATATTTAGTGCTACTCTTTTGAAAAGCATCAGTATCCATAAAATATTTAACACAATCATATTCAAGTTTAATACCTGACTCTTTACCTTTGTCGAGTTCCCAATCTTCAGACTTGGGTTTAATTCTTTCCAAAAGATCCCACCGGAATTCAATAGTCTTCTTCATAAAGGAACCAGAATAAGAAGTATCAAGCATGGTTTGATCATTACGAGAAAGCTGAGCATAAAAATTCTAGATAATAACTTCTCTTGAGAGCTCACGATTGGGGCATGAATATACCATTGACTTAAGCCTCCTCCAAGCTAGAGCGATACTTTCTCCTTCACGAGGCCAAAAATTATATATATAATTCCGATCACGATGAACTAGATGCATAGGATAATTTTTTTTGGTGGAACTCCAATTTCAAATGATTCCAATTCCATGATCCAATATCATCGCATAGCATATACCATGCCAATGCTTTTCCCTTAAAATATAAAGGGAAAACCTTCTTCATAACTTTATCTTCAGGTAAACCTGCAAGCTTAAACAATCCACAAATTTGCTCCACATATATCAAGTGCATATCAGGGTGTTCGGTTCCATCTCCTGCAGAAGGATTAGCTAGCAGTTGTTCTATCATACATGATGGAATTTCATATTCAATATTTTCAGTAGGTGCAGTAGGTTGAGGGGTAGCTAATTGTGTCTCTGGACGAGGTGAAGATACCCCGAACAAACCCCTCAAAGGATTATTTTCCATAGTAACAAGTGACAATAAATTTCAGCACACTATATAAATGTTTCCTAACCAAATTCCACTTACCAAAGGCGCTTCACTCCCTGGCAACGGCGCCACAAAATAGCCTTGATGACCCACAAGTATAGGGGATCAATTGTAGCTCTTTTCGATAAGTAAGAGTGTCGAACCCAATGAGGAGCAGAAGGAAATTACAAGTAGTTTTCAGTAAGGTAGTGTCTGCAAGTGCTGAAATTGGAAGTAGTAGAGTAGTTTGATAGCAAGATAATTTGTAACAAGCAAGTAACGATAGTAGTAACAAAAGTACACCAAGGTAGCCCAATCCTTTTGAGGCAAAGGATAGGCCAAAAAGATCTCTTATGATAAGCAAAGTGTTCTTGAGGGTACACAGGAATTTCATCTAGTCACTTTCATCATGTTGGTTTAATTTGTGTTCGCTACTTTGATAATTTGATATGTGGGTGGACCGGTGATATCGTCTCCATCGTATCTAATTTTCCAAACACTTTGACCATGTTTTGGACTCTAACTTGCATGATTTGAATGGAACTAACCCGGACCGACACTGTTTTCAGCAGAATTGCCATGGTGTTATTTTTGTGCAGAAATAAAAGTTCTCGGAATGACCTGAAACTTCACGGAGAAATTTTTTGGAATTTATAAAAAAATACTGGCGAAAGAATCAACACCGAGGGCCCACACCCTATCCACGAGGGTGGGGGCACGCCCACCCCCCATGGGGCACGCCCCCCTGTCTCGTGGGCCCCCTGAGGCTCCACCGACCACAACTCCAACTCTATATATTCACGTTCAGGGAGAAAAAGAATCAGAGAGAAGGATTCATTGCGTTTTACGATATGGAGCCACCGCCAAGCCCTAATCTCTCTCGGGAGGGCTGATCTGGAGTCCGTTCGGGGCTCCGGAGAGGGGAATCCGTCGCCATCATCATCATCAACCTTCCCCATCACCAATTTCATGATGCTCACCGCTGTGCGTGAGTAATTCCATCGTAGGCTTGCTGGACGGTGATGTGTTGGATGAGATTTATCATGTAATCGAGTTAGTTTTGTTAGGGTTTGATCCCTACTAACCATTATGTTTTGAGATTGATGTTGCTATGACTTTGCTATGCTTAATGCTTGTCACTAGGGCCCGAGTGCCATGATTTCAGATCTGAACCTATTATGTTTCCATGAATATATGTGAGTTCTTGATCCTATTTTGCAAGTCAATAGTCACCTACTATGTGTTATGATCCGGTAACCCCAAAGTGACAATAATCGGGACCACTCCCGGTGATGACTATAGTTTGAGGAGTTCATGTATTCACTAAGTGTTAATGATTTGCTCCGGTACTCTATTAAAAGGAGGCCTTAATATCCCTTAGTTTCCGATAGGACCCTACTGCCACGGGAGGGTAGGACAAAAGATGTCATGCAAGTTCTTTTCCATAAGCACGTATGACTATATTCAGAATACATGCCTACATTACATTGATGAACTGGAGCTAGTTCTGTGTCACCCTATGTTATAACTGTTACATGAGGAATCGCATCCGACATAATTATCCATCACTGATCCAATGCCTACGAGCTTTTCACATATTGATCTTTTCTTAGTTATTTTCCGTTGCCACTGTTACAATCACGACAAAACTATTACTGTTACTTTTGGCACCGTTACCGCTACTTCCATATTACTTTGTTACTAAATACTTTGCTGCAGATATTAAGTCTTTCAGGTGCGGTTGAATTGACAACTCAAATGTTAATACTTGAGAATATTCTTTGGCTCCCCTTGTGTCGAATCAATAAATTTGGGTTGAATACTCTACCCTCGAAAACTGTTGCGATCCCCTATACTTGTGGGTTATCAAGACTATTTTGTGGCATCGTTGCAGCGGAGCATAGCTCTATTCTTTGAGTCACTTGGGATTTATATCTGTTGATCACTATGAGGAACTTGAAAGATAAAGGAACCAAGATTTTCCCTCAACTATGAGGGGAGGTAAGGAACTGCCATCTAGCTCTACACTTGATTCACCTTTTGTTTTGAGTAAACTTACGAGACCTACACCTGCTATTTATTCCGATATGTCGCATGTTATTGATGATGCCACTTCTGCTTTGCATGATACTTATGATGAAACTACTTCTATGCTTGATAATACTATGCCACTAGGTGAATTTCTTGATGAACAACTTGCTAGGGTTAGAGAGAATGAAATTATTGAAACTGATAATATTGATGAAAGTGATGATGAAGATTCTCCCCTAGATATGAATTGCCTGTTGTGCCTGAGGGTTATGTTATGGATGAAGAAACTGCTAGAGACTTTTTAGCTTGCAATGATAGATATGATCTTAAGAAACGGTTAGCTAAGCTGAAAGAAAAAAATCTTTGAATGCTAGAATGAAATATGACCCTGCTTTTGCTACTTCACCTATCTGTATTTCTGATAAGGATTATGATTTCTCTATCGACCCTGAGTTAATTACTTTGGTTGAATCTGATCCTTTTTATGGTTATGAATCTGAAATTGTTGCGGCACATCTTACTAAATTAAATGATATAGCCACTCTGTTCACTAATGATGAGAAAACTCGCTATTACTTTATCCTTAAGTTATTTCCGTTCTCATTAAAGGGTGATGCTAAAATATGGTTTAATTCTCTTGATCCTGGTTGTGTGCGTAGTCCCCAGGATATGATTTATTACTTCTCTGCTAAATATTTCCCCGCTCTTAAGAAATAAGCTGCCTTAAGAGAAATATATAGTTTTGTGCAAATTGAAGAAGAAAGTCTCCCACAAGCTTGGGGGAGGCTTCTCCGATTACTTAATGCTTTGCGTGATCATCCTCTCAAGAAAAATGAAATACTTGATATCTTTTATAATGGACTAATTGATGCTTCTAGAGACCACCTGGATAGTTGTGCTGGTTGTGTTTTCAGGGAAAGAACTATTGATCAAGCTGAATTGCTATTGAATAATATGTTGAGTAATGAAAATGATTGGACACTTCCTGAACCAACTCCTAAGCCAACTCCGAAGAAAACGGGTATTCTATTTCACAGTCCTGAAGATATGCAAGAGGCAAAGAAATCTATGAAAGAAAAGGGTATTAAAGCTGAAGATGTTAAGAATTTACCACCTATTGAAGAAATACATGGTCTTGATAACCTGACACAGGTAGTAAAGGTAAATTATCTCCATAGATTTGATGAAGGTGATATTCCTCATAATAAGTCTGCTAGCCAATGCTTGGATGAGTTTGATAATTTTATTGTTAAACAAGAAAACTTCAATGCTTATGTTAGTAGACAATTGAAACATAATGCTTATATGATTGAACACTTGAGTGATCATATGTCTAGAGTTAAAGGTGAGCTTAAACTTATTAGTAAACATGCTTCTATGGTTACCACTCAAGTAGAACAAGTGCTTAAAGCTCAGAATGATTTGCTCAATGAATTAAATAATAAGAAAAATGATAATGTTGTTAGAGTTATGACTAGAGGGGGTAAAATGACTCAGGAACCTTTGTATCCTGAGGGTCACCCTAAGAGAATTGAGCAGGATTCTCAGAGAACTAATGCTGATGCACCTAGTTCTTCTAAGAAGAAGAAAAAGAAAAATGATAGGACTTTGCATGCTTCTAGTGAACCTATTGTTGACACACCTGAGAATACCAATGATATTTCTATTTCTGATGCTGAAACAAAATCTGGTAATGAACATGAACCTAGTGATAATGTTAATGATGATGCTCATGTTGATGCTCAACCTAGCAATAACAATGATGTAGAGATTGAACCTGCTGTTGATCTTGATAACCCACAATCAAAGAATCAACGTTATGATAAGAGAGACTTCATTGCTAGGAAGCACGGTAAAGAAAGGGAACCATGGGTTCAGAAACCCATGCCCTTTCCTCCTAAACCATCAAAGAAAAAGGATGAGGATTTTGAGCGCTTTGCTGAAATGATTAGACCTATCTTTTTGCATATGCGTTTGACTGATATGCTTAAAATGAACCCTTATGCTAAATATATGAAAGATATTGTTACAAATAAAAGAAAGATACCGGAAGTTGAAATTTCCACCATGCTTGCTAATTATACTTTTAAAGGTGGAATACCCAAGAAACTAGGGGATCCAGGAGTACCAACTATACCATGCTCCATTAAAAGAAACTATGTTAAAACTGCTTTATGTGATCTTGGAGCCGGTGTTAGTGGTATGCCTCTCTGTTTATATCGTAGACTTGATTTGAATAAGTTGACACCTACTAAAATATCTTTGCAAATGGCCGATAAATCAACTGCTATACCTGTCGATATTTGTGAGGATGTGCCTGTTGTGGTTGCAAACGTTACTATTTTAACAGACTTTGTTATTCTTGATATTCCCGAGGACGATAGTATGTCTATTATTCTTGGTAGACCCTTTTTGAATACTGTAGGGGCAACAAAGGCACCATCACTTTTCATGTTAATGGTAATGAGCATACAGTACACTTTCCAAGGAAACAACCTCAAGTCCAGATTATCAATTCTATTGGAAAATTCCAACGATTACTATTGGAGGTTTTGAATTTCCTCTTCCTACTGTCAAGAAGAAATATGATATTCTTATTATTGGGGATGTGCATATCCCTGTTGAGGTAACTTAGTGTTATTCGAAAATTCTCCGGTTTCATGCGATTCAGAAAGAGTTTGTTAACAAGACTTGATCAACCTTGTTAGTGGATTCCTTTTGATGAGCATGAGATGGATGAAGTTAGAAAGCACAACTCTTTGTACCCTCCTTTTACTTTCTGTTATTTAGATTAAATAAAGTAAAAATAGTATTTTCTGTCTGTTTTCTGAATTATCCTTGCATTAAAAAATACCCCGAAAATAAAAGTTCTCCAAATGTCCTAAAAATTTTATATGATTTTTTCTAGAATATTTAAGAATTATTGGCACTGAGAACACACCAGGGGGACCCACCACCTGGCCACGAGGGTCCAGGGCGCGCCCCCTGCCTTGTGGACCCCACGTGGGCCCCCTCCACTTATTCTTGCACCCACACACTTCGTATTCCTCCAGAAAAATCCTCCACCAGCTCAAGCCCGAGTTCTAGCTCATCTTGCTGCCATTTTCGATCTCCTAGCTCAAAGCTCCATTCACAAAATTGCTTCGGGGGATTGTTCTTCGGTATGTGACTCCTCCAATGGTCCAATTAGTTTTTGTTCTAGTGCTTTATTTATTGAAATTTTTTTGCTGCTTAGGTGACCCTGTTCTTGAGCTTGCATGTCAAATTTATGTGGTCAAAAGTAGTTTTAATGCATGATATGGCCTCTAGGCACTTGTAGGAGTAGTTGCTATCAATCTTGTTGAGTTTGGTTCACTTTTATTTTGAGTCACTAAAAATTTCAGAAATTTTTCAGAGAAAGAAAATGATGAAGAGATTGTTGAGGGGCTCTTCGAGCCGAAGTTCGAAGGATAAGCAAAGTGAAGAAAATAAGAAGCCCAAATATAATCTCCCTCGCACTGCGGTAGTTCGGCCATGCGAATGGCCTTGTGATGAGTTCTTGAGAGCAGCCGGGATATATGAGGATTTTTATTATTTGGCTGAGAATGCAGGCCTCATCGACTTCCTCCGCGACCAACGCGAACAATATCTCCTCCTCACTAATATCTTCGTGCAAAATTTTCACTTTCATGCTAAGAAATCACCACCTTTAGTGGAATTTCATTTATATGATGAGGTTAAGGAGATGTCACTATATGATTTTTGCCGGGTCTGTAAGATACCCTTTGAGGGCAGCATAGAGGAACCACATCGTAATGATGTGGAGGGGTTTATTGACACAATTGCTGTAGGGGCAACGAGGAAAGTTTTTGATGCAAGAATTACTAGCATACATTTTCCTGTTCTACGTTACTTTGCAATATTTGCTAGTAGATGCTTAATTGGTCATGGGAACAGTGGAAACCTCAGTGCCCCTGATATTGTTATTTTGCACCATGCTTTGTTTCGTGATACAACTTTCAGTCTAGGAGCTATTGTTGCTAAACGATTAAATCTGAACCGAACAAAGAGTACCATCTTTGGAGGCATCTTTGCTTCGCGCCTTGCTACACACTTTAGGATACCTATTAGGCATTATGAGAAAGAGGAAAAATTGCTGCCCCCTATTTTTCTAGATTATAAGAGTATGGTAGCACATGATTTTATTGTTAAAGATAAGAAGAAGATGCTTAAATATAGATTGATTTTTGATAAAAACTACTATGAGATTATTACCTTGCCCGCGCCCTCTTTGTTTAACATATTTTCAGGCACGTACCTCATTTTGCCAGAGTCCGTTCATGCATACTGGAGCCTGACATCAGCTCCAGAGCCTGAGCCGGAGCCATCACTTGACCCTTATCGGCAGTCCGTTTATCAGTGGGATCCAGAGGAGATCGCCAACCAGTGGCACCCAAAGGACACTCCTCCGTACGCCAGCGAGGGCAGCTGTGAGCCATGGCCATAGACCAACTTAGGCCAAAAGCCTAAGCTTGGGGGAGTATGTATCTCTCACCGACATTACATTCATGTTCACACACTCATGCTAGTTGTCGGTGCTCATACTTTTTCATTGTAATATCCATGCTAGTTTATTTTCTTTTCCAGCATTCTTCTTGTGTGTTTGAAAAACCTTAAGAAAAGCCAAAAAAATTAGTCGTATCTTTTAGCTAGTTTATTTTGCATGCTTGTAGTAGTAATTAAAAAGAAAACCCAAAAATATTTCTCGTTCTTCTTTTGCTTGTTGGGAGCTTTCCCGTGTAAATAGTTTTATTTCCTTTCTTTTCTTTGGGGGTCGAGAGGAGAAGACCATGACGAAAATGTTGAGTGGCTCTCATATGCATTATTGTTGATTTAACCAAGAGCCCATATTACCTTGTCTTCTCCCTTGTATTGAATGCTTGCAGATTCCATCTTAGTCCAATGCACGTGCACTATTATTATTATCCACACCGTTTGGTCGTGCAAGTGAAAGGCAATAATGACGATATATGATGGACTGATTGAGATGAGAGAAGCTGGTATGAACTCGACCTATCTTGTTTTTGTAAATATGATTAGTTCATGGTTCTTGATTCAGCCTATTATGAATAAAACATGTTTGCAATGACAATTAGAGATTATAGTTGCTCATGCCATGCTTAATTAGCCAGGAGTTTATAATGGTTTACCTTGCGTGCCAACATGCTATTAAAATGGTTGTGATGTGGTATGATAGGGTGGTATCCTCCTTTGAACGATTCGAGTGGCTTGACTTGGCACATGTTCACACATGTAGTTGAAATAAAATCAACATAGCCTCCACGATATTTATGTTCATGGTGAATTATATCCTACTCATGCTTGCACTCAGTGTTGATTAATTTTAATGCATGTTCATGACTGTTGCCGCTCTCTAGCTGGTCGCTTCCCAGTCTCTTTGTAGCCTTCACTTGTACTAAGCAGGAATACTGCTTGTGCATCCACTTCCATAAAACCCAAAAGTTATTCCATATGAGTCCACCATACCTTCCTATATGCGGTATCTACCTGTCATTCCAAGTAAATTTATATGTGCCAAATTCTAAACCTTCAAATGAAATTTTGTTTTGTATGCTCAAATAGCTCATGTATAAACTATGGTTGTCTATATCTTCCATGCTAGGTGGGTTATTCTCAAGAGGAGTGGACTTCGCTCCTCATTCACGAGAAAATGGTTGGTAATCGGGATGCCCAGTCCCATGCTTAAATTAAAATAATTGCAAACAAAACTCCCCCAGGATTGTTGTTAGTTATAGGCACCCGTTGTTTCGGACAAGCCATGGATTGATGTTTGTTGGCAGTGGGGGAGTATAAACTTTACCATTCTGTTTGGGAACCACCTATAATGTGTGTAGCATGGAAGATATCGAGATCTCTTGGTTGTTATGTTGACAATGAAAGTATACCACTCAAAATATTATTTATCTCTATTTCAAAATCGAGCTCTGGCACCTCTACAAATCCCTGCTTCCCTCTGCGAAGGGCTTATCTATTTACTTTTATGTTGAGTCATCATCCTCTTATTAAAAAGCACCAGTTGGAGAGCATTGCTGTCATTTGCATGCATTACTATTAGTTTACATTGAGTATGACTGGATCTCTTTTACCATGAATTACAATGTTTAGTCAGTCCTTGAACTTCAAAGGTGCTCGACATTTATGTTTTGCGGTCTCAGAAAGGGCTAGCGAGATACCATCTTGTTATATCATATTATGATTGTTTTGAGAAAGTGTTGTCGTCCAAGATTTACTATTATTGCTCGCTAGTTGATTATGCCATTGATATGAGTAAACATGAGACCTAAATTTTATTGTGAATATGGTTAGTTCATAATCTTTGTTGAAAACTTGAATGCTGGCTTTACATATTTACAACAACAAGATCAAACCGAGTTTGTAAAAGTTTTTCTTTATCACTTTCAGTCTGTCAACTGAATTGCTTGAGGACAATCAAAGGTTTAAGCTTGGGGGAGTTGATACATCTCCATCGTATCTACTTTTCCAAACACTTTTGACCTTGTTTTGGACTCTAACTTGCATGATTTGAATGGAACTAACCCGGACTGACGCTGTTTTCAGCAGAATGACCATGGTGTTATTTTTGTGCAGAAATAAAAGTTCTTGGAATGACCTGAAACTTCAAGGAGAATATTTTTGGAATTTATAAAAATACTGGCGAAAGAATCAACACCAGGGGGCCCACACCCTGTCCACGAGGGTGGGTGCGCGCCCACCCCCTTGGGGTACACTCCCCTATCTCGTGGGCCCCATGAGGCTCCACCGACCACAACTCCAACTCTATATATTCACGTTCGGGGGGGAATAGAGAGAAGGATTCATCATGTTTTACGATACGGAGCCGCCGCCAAGCCCTAATCTCTCTCGGGAGGGCTGATCTAGAGTCCGTTCGGGGTTCTGGAGAGGGGAATCCGTCGCCATCGTCATCATCAACCTTCCTCCATCACCAATTCCGTCATAGGCTTGCTGGACGGTGATGGGTTGGATGAGATTTATCATGTAATCGAGTTAGTTTTGTTAGGGTTTGATCCCTACTATCCATTATGTTCTGAGATTGATGTTGCTATGACTTTGCTATGCTTAATGCTTGTCACTAGGGCCCGAGTGCCATGATTTCAGATCTAAACCTATTATGTTTCCATGAATATATGTGAGTTCTTGATCCTATTTTGCAAGTCAATAGTCACCTACTATGTGTTATGATCCGGTAACCCTGAAGTGACAATAATCGGGACCACTCCCGGTGATGACTATAGTTTGAGGAGTTCATGTATTCACTAAGTGTTAATGCTTTGTTCCGGTACTCTATTAAAAGGAGGCCTTAATATCCCTTAGTTTCCGATAGGACCCCACTGCCACGAGAGGGGAGGACAAAAGATGTCATGCAAGTTCTTTTCCATAAGCACGTATGACTATATTCGAAATACATGCCTACATTACATTGATGAACTGGAGCTAGTTCTGTGTCACCCTATGTTATAACTGTTACATGAGGAATCACATCCGACATAATTATCCATCACTGATCCAATGCCTACGAGCTTTTCACATATTGATATTTGCTTAGTTACTTTTCCGTTGCCACTGTTACAATCACTACAAAACTATTACTGTTACTTTTGCCACCGTTACCGCTACTTCCATGTTACTTTGCTACTAAATACTTTGCTACAGATATTAAGTCTTTCAGGTGCGGTTGAATTGACAACTCAATTGTTAATACTTGAGAATATTCTTTGGCCCCCCTTGTGTCGAATCAATAAATTTGGGTTGAATACTCTACCCTCGAAAACTGTTACGATCCCCTATACTTGTCGGTTATCACACCGGCTTCATAGATCTCCCGTCATTATACGGCTCCACCAGTCCGGCCCAAGTACAATGGGTCGTTACCCCGAGGACCACTTAGTCCATGAATCCCTCACTTACACTTTCCATCTTAAAAATGTCTCAAAGATGGAAAACCCTCTTTCAACCGATTAATATTGTCCTCCCATAGAGCTCCTCCTGGGCTGGACATGTGTTGCCTATGGGGCCCACCCACCACAACCTCTCCCAACCTTATCCTATCCACAACATATTTATTCCATATGTTCGTTGTGGGGCCGGGCCCGTATATATTGCAAGTGGTATAGGGATGGCTTTACCGTGTGCGTGGGCCACTCAAATCTGATTAAGCCCACTTGAGAAAAACAATTGCAAAAATACGGCCTTCATAGACACCTTTTAATTTAGGGTTTTCTATTTTTGTGCCCTTGGTTCCTTAGTTGTGCTCAGTTCTGCCCACACTCTAAACTTTTGCTCACTTTCCCCACTCCCTTGTTTGAAACCCTCACAAATGCTCAAACTGGACGTTGTCATCGGTGATGAGGACATGAACCTGGGGTAGGGTAATAGGCCTGACCTATACGTCCTACCTAAGGTCCTTGTCCTAAGAAAAAAGAAGTTCAAGAATCAGAAGGGATCCAGCAAAGGTGTCGAGTGAAGTCCACTCGACCTACCATTCACTCGGAGACCTCTCTTTATCCAGGTCACTCGACCATGAAACCACTCGACATATAAGAAGACCTAAAGCCGCTCTACACAGCAACGGTCGGGTATTTACTCATATATTTAATGATCATTTGTACCACTTCAATACAGGTGTTACCTGTAACACCACCTCTTTATGTACATTGAATCCTATGTAACGGAGGGGAGCTGGGGTCCTGGCGCACTCTATATAAGCCACCCCCCTCCTCTGGGACAATGGTTTGCACCCCCTGTAACTCACACGCTCATAATCCAGTCGCCCGCCTCAGGGCTCCGAGACATAGGGCTATTACTTCCTCTGAGAAGGGCCTGAACTCGTAAAACTTGCGTGTACAACTCCTCCATAGCTAGGATCTTGCCTCTACATTCCTACCCCCCATTCTACTGTCAGACTTACAACCACGACAGTTGGCGCCCACCGTGGGGCAGGTGTCTTAGCGACTTGTTGGAGAAGTTGTTGGTTTTTTCCGATCCTCGTCAATATGGTTTCAGGCGGAGGTTTGGCCAAGGGCCACGAGATCCGTCTCGGTGCGCTCGTATTCACCGCCGACGACTCCGCTTGGCTCCAGGAAGCGCCACTAGACGTCGAGGCGCTCCCCGTCCACAGAGCAACGCACTTTCGCGCGTGCGTCTGTGACGTCCTCCTACGGCAGCCGTCGACTCAGTATTGGTCGGCTCCCGTGCCGACCTCCCTCCCTGCAGCCCGCCAGAGCAAACGTTCCAGTCGGTTGAGGCTTGAGCGGTGGGTGAGGCATGCGGTGGCTCGCCAATCGGCCACCCCCCAGGTCGCGGCAATCGAGCCCGACGAAACTCTCTACGGCCTGTTCGACCTATCGACTGGCTCCGTAGAGACTGCATCCAAGTGCGACAGCAGCGACCCCACGGTGGAAGTTTTGATGGTCAATGGACCACGTAGTCCTCCTGGCTTCACCCGTGAAGACGGAGGTGATGGTGGCGGGGATCCGTCGCGTGTCCACGAAGAGTACCGACCCGAACCCCTCTCTTCACAGAGGAGGGAGGAACTTCACCGCCGGAACATGGATGCACTTCACACTCCCATCAGTTGGAGAAACCCCTGAGGCCCAGGCCTTGGAGCAGGCGCGCTTGGCCAACCTGGTTGAGCGCACTCGACTGGAGAACCTCCAGCGCGCACTCGACGATCGCGCTCGACAGCGCGCTCCCGAATCCAGTCGACGCCAGCTTTTTCCTCCTCCGACTCAGGTATACCGAACCCCGATCCAGAATCTAGCTGCTGCTGCCCGGATAGCGGAGTCGATCCAACCCTCCCAGTCAGAAGCTGGTCGAGGTTTGGTGCAGATCCGAGCCTTGCTCCGGGCGGCGGGAGATCAGAATACAATTGTATCTCAGTCACGGGATAGGATCCACAGCTGATCCGTGATGGCAGACATAGTTCAGTCGGCCCATAGCCCAAGATCGCCTCTGAGGCGTGAGGGGCGTGGGGATCGACGAGATCAGTACAGAAACCGAGAGCAGTATGATCGCCGAGTCGATCGTGATGATCACCGTCGAGTGCCCACACCTCCCCCGAGGAGCGGGTCGTACGTGCCTCGGCAGCATGAAGACAGACGCCCTCACAATGTTGGGCGAGGTATTCCAATTGACCCCAGGGAGCCAGGCTTTGATGCGAGATCTATTCTCGTGCAGGGCTTGGTCGACAGAAACGGAGCTCACCGAGAGGGCCATGATGGAGGTCCACAAACCAGCAACAGGGTGCATGTCTCTGGTCCAGAGTGCTTCAGGAGAGCTATCAGAGCTGCGGTGATTCCCCCCAACTTTAGGTTGGCGTCTGGAGTTAGTAAGTTCACCGGAGAGTCCAAGCCTGACACTTGGCTTGAAGACTACCGAGTGGCTGTCCAGATTGGTGGCGGCAATGATGAAGTGGCCATGAAACACCTTCCTCTGATGTTGGAGGGCTCAGCTAGAGCGTGGCTGAATCAGCTAGCGCCTGGCAACATCTATACTTGGGAAGATCTCGCCCGAGTGTTTGTTAGAACATTCGAGGGCACTTGCAAATGACCGGCAGGTTTGACAGAGTTACAGTGTTGTGTTCAGAAGCCGAATGAAACTTTGAGGGATTATATCCACAGATGGATCACCTTACACCACGATAGAAGATGTATCAGATCATCAGGCAATATGTGCCTTTAAGGAAGGAGTCAGGTATAGGGAGTTGAATATGAAATTCGGCCGGACAGGAAATATACTCTGGCTCGGATGATGGAAATTGCCACCAAGTATGCCAATGGTGAAGAAGAAGAGCGACTCCGGAGCGGCAAGCACAAAGCAGTCGCCCACAAAGATGGAGGAGGAAACTCCAGTCGGAAACAGAAGCGCAAGGCCGAGCCAGCTGCTCCGGGTGAAGCCTTGGCTGTGGTTCAAGGAAAGTTCAAGGGGAAGCCGAAAGGGCCATGGAATCCCAAGAAAGTAAAAGATCAAGATGGGAATGACATGTTGGATTTGCCGTGCCATATCCACACCAAAAAAGATGAAGAAGGCAACTTCATTTACCTGAAGCACACCACTCGGCAGTGTCGTCTCCTAATCCAGCAGTTCCGAGAGAAACAGCCCAAGGAGAAGGAGAAAGAAGCAGACAAGGCTGAGGATGAGGGTGAGGATGATGATGGTTATCCCCACGTTAATTCCACTCTGATGATTTTTGCTGATGCTGAGAGCAAAAGTCGATTGAAAGTTATCAACAGGGAAGTGAACATGGTCGCTCCGGCGACACCCAGTTACTTGAAGTGGTCACAGACTGCCATTACATTCGACCAGTCTGATCATCCAGTGCACATCGCCACCCCTGGGAGGCAAGCACTGGTGGTCGACCCGGTGGTCGAAGGCACTCGACTGACAAAGGTCCTGATGGACGGTGGCAGTGGTCTGAACATACTGTATGCAGAGATGTTGAAAGGAATGGGCATTCCGATGTCCAGACTCAGTGAAAGCCATATGAGTTTCCATGGGGTCATTCCAGGCAAGAAGGCTGCATCCCTCGGTCAGATTGCACTCGACGTGGTTATCGGTGATTCCAAAAATTACCGCAAAGAAAAGTTGACGTTTGAAGTTGTGGATTTCCATAGTGCTTATCATGCAATTCTAGGCAGGCCAGCTTATGCACGATTTATGGCTCGACCATGTTACGCGTACCTCAAACTGAAGATGCCTGGTCCCAGAGGAGTGATCACTATCTCTGGTAATCAGAAGAAGGCGGAAGAGTGCTTCCAGAAGGGCTCAAAGATCGCCGATGCCCAGATGGCAGTGGTAGAATTGCGAGAATACCAGAAAAATGCAGATCCGAGTGACTTGCTGCGAGCCAAGAAGCCAGCCACCGATTCAGCATTCCAGTCGTCTGGTGAAAGGAAGTCGATTCACATTCACCCGACAGATCCCAATGCTGCTCTGACTCACATTTCAACTTCACTCGACTCCAAATAGGAAGAAGCGCTCATCCAGTTCCACCGTGAGAACTGGGACATCTTTGCATGGAAGCCTTCTGACATGCCGGGTGTTCCCAGGGGACTGGCTGAGCATCGTTTGAGAGTCGACCTGAAGGTGAAACCAGTTAAAGAGCATCTTCGACGGTCCGCTGTCCAGAAAAGAAAGGCAATCGGTGAAGAGGTGGCTCGGCTTTTGGCAGCTGAGTTTATCCGAGAGATTTTTCACTCCGAGTGGTTAGCCAATGTTGTCATGGTCCCAAAGAAAGATGACTCACTTCATATGTGTATTGATTTCAAGCATATCAATCGGGCCTGCCCGAAAGATCACTTCCCTCTCCCTCGCATCGATCAGATAGTCGACTCGACTGCAGGGTGCGAGCGTTTGTCCTTTTTGGACGCCTATTCCGGGTACCACCAGATCCGTGCATACGGACCCGACGAAATAAAGACAGCTTTTATCACCCCGTTTGGGTGCTTTTGTTATGTCACAATGCCATTCAGTTTGAAGAACGCCGGAGCCACATTCATGAGGATGATTCAGAAGTGCCTGCTCACTTAGACCAGTCGGAATGTGGAAGCATACATGGATGTAATTGTAGTCAAGTCACGTAAAGGTTCCTACCTACTGACTGACCTTGCTGAAACCTTTGCCAACCTCAGAAGGTATGATATCAAGCTCAATCCATCAAAGTGCATGTTCGGAGTTCCAGGCGGAAAGTTACTCGGTTTTCTTGTTTCCGAACGAGGGATCGATGCTAACCCAGAGAAAGTAGGGGCTATACTCCGAATGAAGCGCCCTGTGCGTGTGCATGATGTCCAAAAGCTTACTCGTTGCTTGGCCGCCCTAAGTCGATTCATTTCTCGCCTCGGTGAAAAGGCGCTGCCTCTTTACCGACTGATGAAGAAATCAGACAAGTTCGAGTGGACCCCAGAAGCTGATGCAGCGTTTGCAGAGCTAAAAGCCCTGCTTTCCACCCAACCGGTGCTTGCTGCTCCAATCAGCAAAGAGCCTCTACTGCTTTATATAGCAGCCACTGGACAAGTCGTTAGTACAATACTTACGGTCGAGCGGGAAGAAGAAGGAAAAGCTTATAAGGTTCAATGCCCAGTTTATTATATTTCTGAAGTCCTGACCCCGTCAAAGCAGAGATATCCTCATTATCAGAAGCTCGTCTATGGGATTTACATGACCACGAAGAAGGTTGCACACTATTTCTCAGATCACTCTGTTACAGTCGTCAACGACGCTCCATTGTCAGAGATTTTGCACAACAGAGATGCAACTGGTCGAGTGGCCAAATGGGCGATTGAACTCCTTCCCTTAGATACCAAGTTTGAGGCAAAGAAAGCTATCAAGTCCCAAGCAATAGCATATTTCCTCGCCGAGTGGATCGAACAGCAACTGCCGACTCAAGTTCACTCTGAGCACTGGACCATGTTCTTTAACGGATCCAAGATGTTGAACGGTTCTGGTGCTGGAGTAGTTCTGGTATCCCCCCGAGGAGACAAGCTCAAATATGTCCTCCAGATTCACTTTGATTCCTCCAATATTGAAGCAGAATATGAAGCACTCCTATATGGGTTGCGCATGGCCATTTCACTCGGCGTCAGTCGCCTCATGGTCTATGGCGACTCAGATTTGGTAGTTAATCAAGTGATGAAGGAGTGGGACGTTAGAAGCCCAGCCATGACTGGTTACTGCAACGCGGTGAGAAAGCTTGAGAAGAAGTTTGAGGGGTTAGAACTCCACTACATACCCCGACTGAAAAATCAAGCAGCCGACGATTTGGCAAAGATAGGTTCCAAGAGAGAAGCCATTCCCAGCAATGTATTTTTGGAGCATAGCCACTCGCCGACAGTTCAGGAAGATCCTTTTACTAAAGAGCCCCCGCAACCTAAGAGCGCCACAGATCCGACTGAAGTCGAGGTCCCAGCCGTGGTCGACCTGATCATGGAGGTTTTGGCCATTACTCCCGACTAGACAGTGCCCTACATTGCGTACATCCTCAGGAAAGATCTCCCGGAGGATGAAGAAGAGGCTCGACAGATCGTCCGTCGATCCAAAGCCTTTACTATGATAAGAGGGCAGCTGTTCAGGGAAAGTGTGACTGGAGTCGGTCAGAAATGCATAACACCAGAAGAAGGTTGAATGATCCTCAATGACATCCACTTGGGTACCTGTGGTCCTCATGCGTCCTCTCGGGCCATCGTGGCTAAAGCATACCGAGCTGGATTCTATTGGCCACGAGCAAATGAAATGGCGAAAGATGTAGTCGACATATGTGAAGGCTGCCAGTTTTAGTCCGATATGTCTCACAAACCGGCGTCAGCCCTGAAGACCATCCCCCTCATCTGGGGCTTTGCTGTTTGGGGTCTGGATATGGTTGGACCACTGAGAACTGGCAGGAGCAGCTTCACTCATGTGCTGATTGCAGTCGACAAGTTTACCAAATGGATCGAAGCTAAACCTATCAAGAACCTTGATGCAAGCACCGCTGTCAGTTTTGTCAGAGAATTGACATTCAGATATGGAGTCCCACACAGCATCATCACGGACAACGGGTCAAACTTTGATTTTGACGAGTTCAGAGCTTTCTGCGCCTCTCAGGGCACTCGAGTCGACTATGCTTCGGTCGCTCACCCGCAGTCGAACGGACAAGCAGAAAGAGCCAATGGCCTAATTCTCAAAGGACTGAAACCCTGACTGATGCGTGATCTCAAACACGCAGCAGGCGCTTGGGTTGATGAACTTCCGTCGGTTCTGTGGGGCTTGAGGACAACCCCTAATCGGTCGACCGGACGAACCCCTTTCTTCTTGGTTTACGGGGCCGAATTTGTTCTGCCAAGTGACCTGCTCCACAATGCACCCCGAGTCGAGCTCTTCTCCGAAGAGGAAGCAGAACAGGCCCGGCAAGATTCAGTCGATCTCTTGGAAGAGGAAAGAGAGATGGCCTTGATCCAGTCGACCATCTATCAGCAAGACTTGCGTCGATTCCACGCCAGAAATGTGAGGGGTCAAGCCTTTCAAGAAGGAGACCTAGTTCTTCGAGTGGATCAACAGAAACCACACAAGCTTGCCCCGACTTGGGAGGGCCCCTTCATCATCACCAAAGTTCTCCTCAACGGAGCATACCATCTTTATAGTATTGAGCATCAAAAAGACGAGCCACCGGCTTGGAATGCGGAGCTGCTCCGCCCCTTTTATACTTAAGCACTCGTTCGAATAAAATGTAATAAGAAACACCTTTGTAATATGTTTATCAAAGACAAGAGCTTATGTTCCTATCATTCGATTGTTGTGTTCTTATTTACTTTTGAAATCCCCCGGTGGGTGGCTTAGTCGCAAATCCGTTTCGCCTAAGTTCGAAAGAAAATCCTACCGAGCGGAGAGCAACCCTCTCACTCGGGGGCTTAGCTGCAGTCTAGCACTCGCCTAAGTTTCTCCCACTTGGAGACTTAGCTGCAGTCCAGTACTCGCCTAAGTTTGAAAAAATCCTACCTAGTGGAGAGCAACCCTCCCACTCGGGGGCTTAGCTGCAGTCCAGCACTCGCCTAAGTTCTCCCACTAGGAGACTTAGCTGCAGTCCAGTACTCGCCTAAGTTTGAAAAAATCCTACCGAGTGGAGAGCAACCCTCCCACTCAGGGGCTTAGCTGCAGTCCAACACTCGCTTAAGTTCTCCCACTAGGAGACTTAGCGGCAGTCCAGTACTCGCCTAAGTTTGAAAAAATCCTACCGAGTGGAGAGCAACCCTCCCACTCGGGAGCTTAGCTGCAGTCCAGCACTCGCATAAGTTCTCCCACTAGGAGACTTAGCTGCAGTCCAGTACTCGCCTAAGTTTGAAAAAATCCTACCGAGTGGAGAGCAACCCTCCCACTCGGGAGCTTAGCTTCAGTCCAGCCCTCGCCTAAGTTCTCCCACTAGGAGACTTAGCCGCAGTCCAGTACTCGCCTAAGTTTGAAAAAATCCTACCGAGTGGAGAGCAACCCTCCCACTCGGGGGCTTAGCTGCAGTCCAGCACTCGCCTAAGTTCTCCCACTAGGAGACTTAGCTGCAGTCTAGTACTCGCCTAAGTTTCAAAAAATCCTACCGAGTGGAGAGCAACCCCCCACTCGGGGGCTTACTGCAGTCCAGCACTCGCCTAAGTTCTCCCACTAGGAGACTTAGCTGCAGTCCAGTACTCACCTAAGTTTGAAGAAATCCTACCGAGTGGAGAGCAACCCTCCCACCCAGGGGCTTAGCTGCAGTCCAGCACTCGCCTAGGTTCTCCCACTAGGATACTTAGCTGCAGTCCAGTACTCGCCTAAGTTTGAAAAAAATCATACCGAGTGGAGAGCAACCCTCCCACTCAGGGGCTTAGCTGCAGTCCAGCACTCGCCTAGGTTCTCCCACTAGGAGACTTACCTGCAGTCCAGTACTCGCCTAAGTTTGAAAAAAATCATACCGAGTGGAGAGCAACCCTCCCACTCAGGGGCTTAGCTGCAGTCCAGCACTCGCCTAAGTTCTCTCACTAGGAGACTTAGCTATAGTCCAGTACTCGCCTAAGTTTGAAACATATCCCTATCCGCAAGGATGACGAGGTGCAGGTCGACTGCAACCTTCTTCTTCTGAGCTGCGGCACAAATACAACGTCCGCTCCATCCCCATCCGCAAGGATGACGAGGTGCAGGTCGACTGCAACCTTCTCCTTCGGAGCTATGACGCAAATACAACGTCCGCTCCATCCCCATCCGCAAGGATGACGAGGTGCAGGTCGACCGCAACCTTCTCCTTCGGAGCTACAACACGAATACAACGTCCGCTCCATCCCTATCCACGAGGACGACAAAGCGCGGATCGACTGGAGCTGCCCCCTCATAGCTGCGTCTCCGGCACAGACTATTCCAAGCAGTGAGCAAAGTCCATTAGAAGGCAAACTCAAGCACATTCGGAGATAAACCAAATTCAGATAAATCCTAAAAGTTCCAAGAAGAAAATCAAAAGTGCTCGGGCATCAAGCCTGAAGGAGTTCAATGGTTACAACAATCACTCGGCATTCCGAGGCAAATTTAAAGCAGATTCAAGTTTCATAAGTTTGTTCACTCGGCCGGAGGAGGGCTGGCAGGCGCCACAAATGAGTCCAGGTCGATCCCATCAGCGATCCGAGTGGCGGCAGCAATGAAAGTCTCCATGAAGGACTGGAAGTCATGCTTTTTGGTGTTAGCAACTTTGATCGCAGCCAGCTTGTCTTCACGAGCCTCCTTGCAATGGACTCGCACCAAGGACAGCGCCACATCAGCACCACACCGGGCGGAGGATTTCTTCCATTCTTGCACTTGGTCAGGAATCTCGTTCAGTAGAGTCATCAAGGATTCCAAGTCGTTCTGAAGCGTAGCCCCCGGCCAAAGCGATGAGTCGATTCGGGAGACTACCTCCTTCAGGCGCGCGAGGTAGCTTATGGCGCTGGCGATACGAGACTCCAGTCGGAGCACGTTCAATGCAGTTTCGTCGCAGACTGGAGAAGCGATAGGGTCCAGACCCGTCTCGACCCTTCCAGTTTCCTCGTCGAAGTCTTGATAAAATTCTGCAACAAAAAATAGTCAATCGACCAAGCAAGATCCGATCGCAAGCATCAACGTAGTCGGATTAAAAGAAATACCTTCCAGCGTGAGATAAAGCTTCTTGGCAAGAGTCCTCAGATAATCTTCCGTGTCATTCCTCTTGCGGATCGCAGACTCCGGCTTTTCATTCAGGGCGACCTTGTCCTTCTTCAGACTGGTCACTTCGCGGTTAGCTTCATTAAGGCAAGATTTCAGTTTGGTCACCTCTTCTTCCAGTGTCCCGATTGAAGCAAGCTTCTGGTCTGCGAGAGCAGTTTTATCTTGAGCTGCTTTTTGCGCGGCGGCGAGGTCCGAGTCCTTCTTCTCCAGAGCCAACTTCATTTTCTCTGCAAAAGAAGCAATCGAATCAGAGAAGAGATCAAAGAAATGTATTGAAAGTCAATCGACAGTCAGTTACCTTCCATACCAGCGGCTTCGTCTTGAGCTTTCTTCAGATTCAGCTGGGCTAATTCCAAGTCAAGGTTGAGTTGCCTCTGCTTCTCCTCAAGTTCAGCAAACTTAGAAATAAGAGTGCAAGACTTCTGCAGAAGGCAAAAGACGGATCAGTTGATAAGATCAAAGGTTGTTTACTTCCGAGTGAATAAAGCCTAAAGAAGTTCACTTAGACCTCAGCCGATTGCACACAATCGACTGCAGTCTCAGGGGCTACACCCAGCGGGTGCACTTGGCGTGCCCCCACTGACTAAGACTCAACTAAAAAAACTGCTCAGACCCCAGTCGACTACTAGCAGTCGACTGCGGTCTCGGGGACTACACCCAGTGGGTGCACTTTGCGTGCCCCCCACCGATTCAGATCCCACTCGCCCAGACCGAGTGGAAGAACGAAACTACTCGACCAGTCGCCCGAGTCGACTGTAACGAGGAAAGAAGAACTCAGACCCCAGTTGACTGCCAGCAGTCGACCACGGTCTCGGGGACTACACCCAGTGGGTGCACTTATCGTGCCCCCACCGGTTCTAATTCCACTCGCCCAGATCGAGTAGAAGAGTGAAACTACCAAAATCAACAAAACACCCAGTGGGTGCTCTAATTCGACGCAAACAATAGGAGATTGTGTAGACGAAGATTTTTCGAGTAACATTTCCTCATAGAGCAAAAACAGTCGGAAAGTTTACTCACCTGGACATTGGCCCGAAGAGCAGCGCTGGCGTCGTAGGCAGCCTGGCTATTCTCATGCACTGTTTTCACCCGCTCCATCATCATGGCAGCTTGTCGAATGGCTTCCGCAGCCGCTTCCGACTGGTTGTCCGGGACAGGGTAGCTGGTGAAAAAGTGGGCAGACAACACAGGTGCGGCGGCTTGGAGCTCCGTGGCGTGGAGTTGGACAGCTGAAGGAATCACAGGCGCAGTCGACGGTGCGGGAGGCCCACTCAACAAAGGTGTGGCGAAGGTCACAGAAGCCCTGCCCGCGTCTTCAAGTTGACGTACGGGAGGTGTCGTAGTGGTTTCTTGCTGAGACGTCCTACCAGCGGTTACCTTCTTGCTTTTTCTGGGCTTAAGAGCCACATCTTCGTCGTCATCTGGAAGATCGATGACGTTGGGTGGAGCTGCAAGGCAGATCATTCAACCCCAAGTGAGCCACTCGAACGCAATCGACCAAAGAATCAAATCGCAAGAGTTTATACCTGGGTTGGGGGTTACTGCATCTTCCATTTCCTCATCCCAGTATTGGAAATAAGAGGTTCCTGACGTAGCAGCACTGCGGAGACCCACATTCAATCGATTACGTCCGGTTAATTGAGTCAACGAGAGGGACAATTCAGATGGTTACCCGGAGATATTAGGAACGGTCACTTTGATCCTGGGCAAAGCTTTTGGCGGCTTGGAGGAGGTGGCTTTCGGCGCTTTCGGTGCTGGAGGCGGCGCAACTTTGGACTGCTTTGGAGCCTTTTCAGTCGGCGTCGGGGAAGACGTCCTAGGACGCTTTGAAGATTGACCAGTCGGCGCGGCCACCAAGTCCGGAGCACTCGCCAGGTCATGGGCATGTTTGGATCTCCTCTCCCTGCGAGGAGGCAAGTTGACTTCTTCGTCAGTCGATTCGTCGCTCTCCTCGTCTTCCTCGGCCTCCGAATGCTCCTCGCCGCTCTCGCCACCGCTCCCTTCTTCCTCAGCCTCTTGGTCCTGCACTCCGTTGGGCATTGAGTACATGTCGATGAGGGCCTGAAAGGACAATGATCAAAGCAAATCCAATCGATCATAAACAAGATGTCACTTGGTGAATCAAAAAGATGCTTGATAAGACAGAATTAAACCTGCTCCGGCTGGTGCGAGTTGTCGAATGGAATCACCCTCCTAAACCCCCGAGGGTTGTCTTTGTTGCTGGTGATCCCCATCAACCACTTCTCCAAGGTATCCTCGCTGACGTCCTCCGGGTGGATCCGAGTGGAATCCTCGAGCCCAGAGTACATCCACATCGAATGATCGCGCACCTGAAGAGGTTGGATGCGTCGACCGAGAAAGACCTCCAGTAGGCCCATCCCGGTCACCCCGTCGCGGACAAGCTGGACGACCCGCTCGACCAGCACCTTGACCTACGCCTTCTCTTCTGGAACTACCTTCAGGGGGGGGTGTCGGTGTCAAAACTGGCGGATCTCGGGTAGGGGGTCCCGAACTGTGCGTCTAGGCGGATGGTAACATGAGACAAGGGACACACTATTTTTACCCAGGTTCGGGCCCTGTCGATGGAGGTAAAACCCTACTCCTGCTTGATTAATATTGATGATATGGGTAGTACAAGAGTAGATCTACCACGAGATCAAATAGGCTAAACCCTAGAAGCTAGCCTATGGTATGATTGTTGTTCGTCCTATGGACTAAAACCCTCCGGTTTATATAGACACCGGAGAGGGCCAGGGTTACACAGAGTCGGTTACAATGGGAGGAGATCTACATATCCGTATTGCCAAGCTTGCCTTCCACGCCAAGGAAAGTCCCATCTGGACACGGGACGAAGTCTTCAATCTTGTATCTTCATAGTCCAAGAGTCCGGCCAAAGGTTATAGTCCGGCTATCCGGACACCCCCTAATCCAGGACTCCCTCAGTAGCCCCTGAACCAGGCTTCAATGACGACGAGTCCAGCGCGCAGATTGTCTTCGGCATTGCAAGGCGGATTCCTCCTCCGAATACTTCATAGAAGATTTTGAACACAAGGATAGTGTCCGACTCTGCAAAATAAGTTCCACATACTGCCATAGAGAGAATAATATTTACACAAGTCTAATCTGCTGACGTATTCCGTAGCGTGTCATCACGCCACAGCCAAGCCTTTATTTGAACCATTTTTACTGTCCCA
Source organism: Triticum urartu (assembly GCF_003073215.2). NCBI lineage: Eukaryota > Viridiplantae > Streptophyta > Magnoliopsida > Poales > Poaceae > Triticum > Triticum urartu. Next base: position 298,159,184 of record NC_053025.1, read on the forward strand.
CCTCAGCGCGTTTTGTGAGGCGGTTTCCTTCACACGTCTTGTCGAAGCAGAGATCGTGTCGCCTTTATTTACGGGATTCTCATCAATACAGACGTGGGTAACCCAATCTTGCCCGTTGGTGTGTCTCCTCGATCAAAGGCGAGTCCCAAACGGTCACGGGGAGGGATCTTGGTATTCAACCTCTTATAAAGAGACCAAGGCCTTACTCCTTTCTTTTGATCTCAATCGAATTCGCCCTTCGCCTTGAGTTCCAACACCCAAGGCCCTAGATTTCAGGCGCTTCGGACCTTCGACGATGTCCGGCTCCAACCTTCGAGGCCGATGGACGCCTTCCTCCGTCACGGAGGAAGACGTGCTAAAGCTGAGAGAGGCCAGGTTTTTGACCGGCGAAATCTCGCATAGGCTGCCTGCTCACGGGCAGGTTATTCCTACTCCCAAGCCTGGTGAGAGCGTGGCGTTCGTGTCTCACTTCCTCCAAGGGCTAGGCTTCGCGAAGGATCCCTTCGTGAGGGGGATCATGTTTTATTATGGGCTGGAATTTCACGACTTAGCCCCGGAGTCCATCCTCCACATCTCATCGTTTATTGTCGTGTGTGAAGCCTTCCTCCGTATTACTCCTCACTTCGGACTGTGGCTTAAGACCTTTAAAGTAGAGCCGAAGATGATTGAGGGACAGCACACGGAGTGCGGAGGCGCTGTTATAAGCAAGAATGCTGACACTCCATGGCCTGAGGGCTCTTTTCAAGAGGAGTTCAGCTTATGGCAACAAGAGTGGTTTTATATCACAGCTCCCAGGAGCACCAAGTGGGTGGCGCTGCCTGCTTTCCGCTCGGGTCCCCCGCCACGACTGGCGTCATGGGTCAATAAGGGGCTGGACTGGGGGTTGGCAAAGGACGTGCCCCTGTTGCAGGGCCGCATCCGAGATCTCCTAGAAAGAGACATCAGTCTGGTCATGGTGACGCAGGTTATGTTAATTCGCCGAGTTCTGCCCTGCAAACGTCGCCCCCTCCGCCTGTGGGAGTTCAACCCGGAGGGACCACGAGTTCTCCAACATTTTCTTGGCATGACGCCCGCGTAAATGTACAAATTGTTCTTCGGACCACAAGTAGTGTGTCCGGATTCTACGGAGGGCGCAGGTCTGAGCTGCAGTCGTCCGGATACTCAAGTAAGTAGCCCTGTGCCCGGACACACCATCTGTTCATTTATCACAACATCACCCTTAAAAGAGTTGTCTTTGAAACAGGAGTGGGTAGCGAAGGCGAAGTTAATCAGGTGTCCGGCCCCCCTTCCCGAGACCTCGCCGGATCCCGTGTTAACCAGGATGCTGGAGATCGTGCCTTCGGAAGAAAGCGAAGGGGGGACAAAGAAGTTGCTGCCTCCCCGAAGGAGGCTGTCTGGAAAGGAGGAATCGAAAATTCCTCTACTCAGGAAAGGAAGAGGACTGCCTCTGAAGACCCGGAGTCCATTGTCTCAAAGCGGGGGAAGAAATCTTCGCCAGAGGGTCCTGTGCCGGGGGATGCCTCGGCCGTCCTATGCCCTCAAGGGGATCAACCCTCCACCGAGCCGTAAGTAGAGAGGGGATGTTTAAAATGAGAGAAATCCTTGTTTTATTTTTGAGGAAAATAACCAAAATTTTACCTTGTAGTTCGGATCTCAGCCCTTCTCAGCAGAGCTCATCTTCAGGGGATCTTCTTCCAGAGATGATGGAGAGCGGAATGCCTCCCCCTGCCGTACCGCCTTACGAGGCGGGCGATCCCGAGGTATTGTCGCGGAGGGTTTCTCCGAATCCGGCAGGGCCGGAAGGCAGTCATATGGCCCCCCAAGGCCATCTGTGTCCGGTCTTTGAAAAAGGCCATCGAACGAGTCCGGCACCGCCTGGTGCTTGGTCGGATGAACTAAAGGATCTGTTAGGGCGAGCGTCTATCTCAGAGGAACACCGTACGTTGATGGGTACGGTAATTGAAAGGATTTCGTCCGCTGAAAGCGAGTTGCACGAGGCCGTCAGGAGTTTACTGACAGGTTTTGAGGTACGCGAGGTGATGTACCTTTTGACAGTTCCGCATATAAGATGCGCCCTGTGTAGATATTAGCCCCTAAGACTTTGTGTGTTGTCGAAGACGACAGCACGCAGAGGATCATAGTCCCAGGTGTAATTTTGCCACCCTCCTATGTAGGTGGCGAAGTGTCCGGTGGCCAGCCGGACTAATGAATTTGCCGAGCTAATGCGGCAACTTGACGTGGCAGATGCCGACATCGCGCTTGTCAACAAGTGACTTGACGAGGCACAAGGTATGTAATTTCTCCGGAGACACCTGGTAAGAGGAGCTTGATGCCAGTATCTTACAGCGTGTGCACTTGATGCAGATGGGGCCGCTGCCATGGAGAACCTTCGGGCGGAACTTGCCCGAGCCGAGGAGCAAGAAAGGAGAAGTGACGCGGCTGCCGTAAAGGCAATTGAAGAGCTGAAAGCCGAACAGGTTGCTCACTGCTGAAGCAAGAAGGAAATGGTCGAAATGGCTGTGAAGTTAAAGAACGCTGCTGACCGCTGCAAGCTTCTTGAAAAAGAAGATCGGGCGGAGCGGACAGACCTGGAGAAGGCCACTACAGCGGCCAAGGATGCTCGTTCTGTGATGAGAGCGATGAAGGAGGAGCTGCGTCAGGACGGAGATATCGCGGCTGGAAAGCCCTTTATGCTGCGGATGAAGTTCGGAGATCCTAAATACGCTCCGTTGGACCGGATGTGGAGTTCAGCGGACGCATATCTGGATTTAGCTGCGAGTGCCGCTGATGCGGCCGAACATTTCCGAGATCAGAAAGATAGCGAAGTGGAGAAGCTCTTCTGGTCACAATTCAACAATCCGGAGCGTCCGCTTCCGTTGACCGATCGTTTGGCCAAATGGGCCGAACTGAATAGGTTGTCTGGACCCGCCATGAAGGATGTTGTTAATCATCTGTGGCCAGAAAGACCAAAGCCGAACAGTTATTTTAGCTTGGTGCAGCAGTTCCTTGGTGCCGTGCCGCATATCAATGCGATGAAGAGGTCAGCATGCATAGAGGGTGCGCGGATGGCCCTTGCCCGTGTCAAGACATACTGGGCGGAGATGGAGGCCGCCGCTGTTGCATCCCAAGATTCAGACGGAGGCCGAATACCTGCTGAGCACTATTTTCAGGAAGTTCTGCAAGTCGCTTGTTTAATAGAGATGCAATGCTCGAAGGATATTATGTTCGAATAACATGTATTATTGTAAAACAATATTTTGATGAATTGTAGAAGCTTTTTATACTTGTGCCTGCAAGTATTATAATGGGTCCTGTGCGGCCGTTTAGGTATATGTGTATATAATCTGAAAGATGGCAGTCGTCGGCTTCAGCCCCCACGCATATAATGCGGGGGTTTTCGCAGAAGGCGCATTCTCACACTTGATCCAACGTCTTGGTCCATGAAGGAGGTGATAGCGCAGCGAACTAGGCAATCGGACTATAATGCTTTATCACTTTCACTTAGCCATAGGAGTTTGACAGGGGGGCTACTATATAGCCCCTGGTGGCGCCGCGCTCGCCCGAACTCGGGGCGCGTGTGTGCTTGGCCGGGAAACGGCCCTTCGTTAATGCGGAGGAATCCCGAAGACTCCGATAGGTCATCGAGTGGTTGACCAGTCTCACGCTATATCATGACAGTCAGTTTTCAGCTTTCTCTACTGAGGTGCTCGCCTGGCTGAACTGGGGCACAATCGCAGTAGTTCTCCTGGTGCCGCCTTAGCCGATAGAGCGGAACGTAAGGCAGAAAAACACAGGAGCCGGGCAAACCGAACATTTGACCAAAGACATGATTCGGAGCTGATGCATATAAGGCCAAACTCGCGACGCCGAACACTCCCTAAGGTATTCGGTCTTTATAAAAACGGGCTGAGCAGTGCCCATGATAATAAGCCCCTGGTGTCCAGGTATGTGCGAAATTCTAACGTGGCCACATGCCAAGACGCCAGCCTCCTCCTCGGTTATACTATGCATCCGGGGGATGTGCATCAACAAGAGACAGTGAAAAAGGTTTACGCAGGGTCTTAATCTAAAGAGAATCCTTGGGACGGGTCCCTGCTGCACGTCTGCGCCTGTGTCTCCGTTGCGCCGTGTCCTGGACGGGTGTAGCACGGTGTTCATCTGTAAAAGAGAGGAACTTAGTTGAAAGAAGAATAGCTGTGCGAAATATATGTTTTACTAAGTAAACAAAGTATAATTGAAGATGGGGAAAATTTAGCCTTATTGTCGCTTATTTTACATATGCGGAGCCCCTTGTATAGGGGTGTACGGCTACAAAAACCTTTATCAATTCTAAGTTTGCTCCGGACTCGCCTAGCCGTGTCTGTGGTCTTAATGACCTGTTAGATGCTTTTGTTGGTGAAGTTGTTTTAATGTGTGGCTGTCAAGGCGGCCGTATAGTCTTCTGCGCGCGAGGAACATTCAATGTTTCCCTTTAGTGAGATGATGCCTCATGGGCCAGGCATCTTAAGCGTGAGAGATGCATAATGCGGTATTGCGTTAAAGCGGGCGAAAGCTTCGCGTCCCAGTAGTGCTTGATAGCCACTTGAAAATGGGGCCATGTGGAAGGTTAGCTTTTTGTGGCGGAAGTTATCGGGGGAACCGAACATTACTTCTAGCAGGAGAGAACCCGTGCAATGGGCATCCGGGCCTGGCGTTACTCCTTTAAAGGAAGTGTTGCTATGGCGAATTTTTGTTGGGTCCATCCCCATTTTGCGGATTGTGTCCTGATATAGCAGGTTTAGACCACTGCCGCCGTCCATCAGGACTTGTGTAAAGTGGAATCCGTCGATTATCGGATCTAATACCAAGGCGGTCTAACCTGCGTTCCGGATACTTCCAGAGTAATCCTGATGGTCGAAGGTGATCAGTTTTAACAACCAGTGGCGAGACTCCTTTGTGATAGGCCGCATGGCGCGTATCTCTATAGGTGCCACATTGTTTTTCCCTTTTGTCACGTGAAGTAAGTTTACTGTTTTGACTTCTTGTCGGAAATTCTTTTGTTTCCCGGTGCTCTGCTTGTGGGGTTCGTCATCGTCCTCACTTGGTGTATCGAGCCCCTTGTGTTCGGCGTTGAGTTTGCCGGATTGCTTGAAGACCCAACATTCTCTATGGGTATGGTTTGCAAGCTTCCCGGGAGTGCTGTGGATTTGACATATTTTGTCCAAGATTTTGTTTAGGCTAGATAGCTCGTCCCTGTTATCCTTGAGGGGCAGCTTTTTCTGACCCTGCCGAGAGCTTTTGAATCTGGTGTTGACTGCCGTGCTCTTCGGGCTGTTTCCCTTATTTCGGCGCTGGTCCTTGCTGCGATGCGGTTTCCCGTTTTCGTCCCTGACTTCGGATGTACTTGGGTCGCTGGTGCTGCATCTTGCCAACCACCTGTCCTCTCCCGCGCAAAAGCGGGTCATGAGGCTTGTTAATGCGGCCATTGTTCTTGGCTTTTCTTGGCCGAGGTGTCTGGCGAGCCATTCGTCTCGAACGCTGTGTTTGAAAGCTGCTAAGGCTTCGGTGTCCGGACATTCGACTATCTGGTTCTTTTTAGTAAGAAATCTGTTCCAGAGTTTTCGGGCTGACTCTCTGGGCTATTGAGTTATATGACTTAAATCGTCTGCATCCGGAGGCCGGACATAGATCCCTTGAAAATTTGCCCGAAAAGCATCCTCGAGCTCTTCCCAACTTCCAATGGTGTTTTCGGGAAGGCCTTTAAGCCAATGTCGGGCTGGCCCTTTGAGCTTGAGGGGTAAGTATTTCATGGCGTGGAGGTCGTCTCCTCTGGCCATATGGATATGGAGGATATAGTCCTCAATCCAGACTCCTGGGTCTGTCGTTCTGTCGTACGCCTCTATGTTTACGGGCTTGAATCCCGCTGGAAATTCATGGTCCAGCACCTCATCGGTGAAACATAGGGGGTGTGCGGCACCCCTGTATTTGGGTGTGCCGTAGTGTTCGGATGTTTGTTGTGTTGCATCGCTTACTAAATCTTGCTTTCTTGGCCCATAGATAGATCTGGTTGGGCCATCTTTTTGATGTGAATCCTTGAGTGAGTCGCGTGCTGGCTTGTGTGCGGCACCTCTTGCCACTCTATATTGGCCATGGGGTCGTTTATCCGACCGGGTGGCTTCCTTATTTTTTGATTGCGGAGGTTCTAAGGCCTCCTCATCAAATTCAGGCAGGAGCTTTCGCTTCGGGTAGCTTTTTGTGTGGCGACTGTCGCCGTATTTGTCTGCGGTGTTGAGTACTTTGCTCCACCTAATTCTGAGTGCATCTTCCGCAGTTTTGAGCTTCCGCTTCTGCTTTTTCAGGCTACGCACAGTGGCGACGAGCCTTTTGTGGAGGTTCTTCTGCTCCAGGAACTTGTCCGGCGTGAGGTCGTCCGGACTGTTATCTTCGCCGGGGACGGGTTCTGCGGTTTGTTTATCCAAGTTGCCTTGTTCGGATGGTTGCTCGATGCCATGTTCATCGTTCGCCGGCTCACCCAGCTCTGTGGCTGGGTCTGTATGACCATTGTCTCTGTCGAGGCGGGGCTTGGAGTGGCGCTTACGTCGCCGCTTTGACTGCTTTTCGGAGGAATGACCCTTCGTTGCGTCCTCCCGTTCGTCCTCGTCGTTTCCTTTGCGTGTGTCCACCATGTATACATCGTAGGATGGGGTGGCTGTCCAGTGCCCTATGGGCGCCGGTTCCTGTTTGCCTCCTACATCGTCGTCCATGCCGTCGATGTCTTTGGAGTCGAAGTCAAGCATGTCGGTTAAATCGTCGACAGTGGCTACGAAGTGGGTGGTTGGTGGGCGTCGAATTTCTTCGTTGTCCGCATCCCAATCCTATTGGCCATAATCCGGCTAGGGCTCTCCTGACAAAGAGAGAGACCTTAGTGAATTCAGAATGTCGCCGAAGGGCGAGTGCTGAAAGATATCTGCGGCGGTGAATTCCATAATTGGCGCCCAATCGGATTCGATTGGCAAGGGCGCGGAGGGTTCAGAGTCCGGATCAAGGTCCGGCAACTTGGAGTCACGGGCTTCGCAGAGGATAAAGCTGGTGTTTGGCTCGATCACTGTTGAGACTGCAGCCCCCGAGGCGGTGTCTAGCCACCCGCCCTCGATCGGCGTAGTTGGCTCCGAGCTAAGGGTCGGAGCTATTGCGGGCGCGGCCTCCAGGACACTGTTCGGTGGTAGAGCTAAGTCATGCCCATCATGACAGTGCGGCAAGCTTGGTTGTGGCTCGGATCTGTCGAAGATCAAGTCTCCGTGGATGTCAGCCGTGTAGTTCAAACTTCCAAATCTGACCTGACGGCCAGGGGCGTAGCTTTCAATCTGCTCCAGATGGCCAAGCGAATTAGCCCACAGTGCAAAGCCGCCGAACACGAAGATCTGTCCGGGGAGAAAGGTCTCACCCTGGACCGCATCGTTGTTGACGATCGGAGGAGCCATCGGGCCTAAAGGTGATGACACAGAGGAACTCTCAATGAAAGCACCAATGTCGGTGTCAAAACCGGCGGATCTCGGGTAGGGGGTCCCGAACTGTGCGTCTAGGCGGATGGTAACAGGAGACAAGGGACACAATGTTTTTACCCAGGTTTGGGCCCTCTCGATGGAGGTAAAACCCTACTCCTGCTTGATTAATATTGATGATATGGGTAGTACAAGAGTAGATCTACCACGAGATCAAAGAGGCTAAACCCTAGAAGCTAGCCTATGGTATGATTGTTGTTCATCCTATGGACTAAAACCCTCCGGTTTATATAGACACCGGAGAGGGCTAGGGTTACACAGAGTCGGTTACAATGGGAGGAGATCTACATATCCGTATTGCCAAGCTTGCCTTCCACGCCAAGGAAAGTCCCATCCGGACACGGGACGAAGAATATGCTTCACAGCCTTATGGTGTGATTCCTTCGGTGTAGCTTGAAATCGGGCACACATGCAAACACTAAGCATTATATCTGGCCTAGATGCACATAAGTACAATAAAGAACCAATCATGGAGCGGTATACCTTATGATCGAAGTCAATACCATTTTCATCAGTGCACAGATGGCCATTTGTGGGCATAGGAATTTTGACACCTTTGCAATCTTGCATGCCGAATTTCCTCAGTACATCCTTGAGGTATTTCTCCTGGGATATGAATATGCCATTGTGTTGTTGGCGAATTTGAAGACCTAAGAAGAATTTCAACTTTCCCATCATAGACATTTGATATTCTTCACTCATCATATAGGAAAATTCATCACTATAGCGTTGGTCAGTACAGTCAAAGATAATATCATCAACATATATTTGGCACACAAACAATTCACCATCATAAGATTTAGTGAAAAGAGTAGGGTCGAGTGAACCGGGTTTGAAGCCTTTCTTCATGAAGAATTCCTTCAAGGTATCATACCATGCCCGTGGGGCCTGCTTGAGGCCATAGAGGGCCTTGTTGACTCTCAAGACTTTGTCAGGATTCTTTGGATCTTCAAAACCTGGGGGTTGAGCAACATATACTTCTTCCTCAAGATTACCATTGAGGAATGCACTTTTCACATCCATTTGATATAAAGTGATATCATGATGGTTAGCATAAGCAAGTAATATGCGAATAGCCTCAAGTCTAGCAACAGGTGCAAAAGTTTCATCGAAATCAATTCCTTCAACCTGTGTGTAGCCTTGAGCTACAAGCCGTGCCTTATTCCTCACCACAAGGCCATTTTCATCTTGCTTGTTGCGGTAGATCCACTTTGTGCCAATGATATTGTGCTTGCGAGGATCTGGGCGTTTGACCAGTTCCCAGACATTGTTGAGCTCGAACTGATGTAATTCTTCTTGCATGGCCTGAATCCACTCAGGCTCCAGAAATGCTTCATCTACCTTAGTGGGCTCTGTAATAGAGACAAAAGCATAGTGCCCACAAAAGTTAGATAAATGTGAAGCTTTTGAGCATATCAGAGGACCTGGTGCTTTGATGTCATTGATGATCTTTTCAACTTGCACTTCTTTTGCAATGCGAGGATGAGCTGGTTGTCGTTGAAGAATTTGATCAGCATTCTCTTCAGCACCATTTTCTTCAGTATTTTCTTCAGGTGCATTAGCTCGACGTTCTTCATGTTCTGGAATGAATTCTTCAGCAGATTCTTTAGTGGGAATGACATCCTCAGTAGCCTTGAACTTGATAGTTTCCTCAGGTGCTGGTTCATCTATCACAGTAGGTAGGTGCTCTCTTTGCGAGCCATTAGTTTCATCGAACCGCACATCTACAGTTTCAACAACCTTGTGAAGAATGTTGTTGAAGACTCTGTAGGTGTGCGAGTCCTTTCCGTAACCAAGCATAAAACCTTCATGTGCTTTCGGTGCAAATTTTGAGTTGTGATGAGGATCTGTTATCCAACATTTAGCACCGAAGACTTTGAAATAACTTACATTGGGTTTCTTATCAGTGGGGAGTTCATAGGCAGTCTTCTTGAAGAATTTGTGAAGATATACTCTGTTGATGATGTGGCACGCAGTATCAATTGCCTCAGTCCAGAAACGACGAGGCGTTTTGTATTCATCAAGCATAGTGCGAGCCATCTCAGCAAGACTCCTGTTCTTGTGCTCCACAACGCTGTTCTGCTGAGGAGTATAAGGAGCAGATAACTCATGAGTAATACCAAGTTCATCAAGATAGTCATCGAGACCAGAATTCTTGAACTCGGTGCCATTGTCACTTCTGATGTGTTTGATCTTCACACCAAAGTTGGTTGAAGCCCTCGAGGAAAATCGTTTGATGACTTCCTGCACTTCATGTTTGTAAGTAACAAGGTGTACCCATGTATAACGAGAGCAATCATCAACAATAACAAAGCCATATTGAGATGCTTCATTTGAAATAGCAGAATAATGATTAGGACCGAAGAGATCCATGTGAAGCAATTCAAATGGGCGAGTAGTGGTCATGATAGTCTTCGCTGGATGCTTGGCCTTTGTCATCTTCCCAGCTTCACAGGCTCCGCATAGGTGATCCTTAAGGAATTTGACATTCTCGATGCCAATGACATGCTTCTTCTTCGCAAGCGTGTGCAAATTCCTCATGCCTGCATGACCAAGTCGTCGATGCCAGAGCCAGCCTTCTAAAGCTTTTGCAAGTAGACACACGGCTGGTTGTGGTCCTGTAGAGAAATCAACAATATACAGGTCTCCTCTCCTAAAGCCTTCGAAGACTTTGGAATTGTCAGCTTCCATAACCACAACACAACGGTACTTGCCAAAGACAACAACCATATCAAGATCACAAAGCATTGAGACAGACATAAGGTTGTATCCTAGGGACTCAACAAGCATGACTTTGTCCATGTCTCGATCCTTTGTGATCGCAACCTTAACTAGACCCAATACCTGACTTTTGCCTTTGTTAGCAAAGATGATATGCTTCAGATGCGACGGAGATAATGGAGCATCCATCAATAGATTCTTGTCACCAGTCATGTGATTTGTACATCCACTATCGAGGACTCACTCAGTTGCTTTGGGTTGATCATCCTGCAGATGAATTAGTGCAGCTTACAAACTCATATACTTCATCAGTGAAGAATATGACATCAATTCATCAGATCAATTTCATCAAGCAACAGAACAGATAAAGCAGTGTGAGGACGCGAGAAATGAAAGTTCATTTCTTCATGATTAGCCTGCGTCCTATCAGGCATGCTCAGGTCTCCAGCAAATTCTTCAGACTATTACGTACGTCTGGAGACCTGACCCTGCATAAGAGATTAGTTCTTTTTCTTCACCACCCACATCTGAAGGGGTGGCAAAGAGTTCATCATTCTGCGAGCTCCATACGAGAAGGATGGCATAGAAGCTAGTCCATTTTGTTTCACATAAGAGGGGTTAGAATAAGCATAAGAGTAAGCAGAGAAATTCTTCGAGGACTTATGGACATAATAATTTGAATAATAATGCACATATCCATAATCCTTAGATCTTCCCTGCGAAACAGACAGGTTAGCACGATGATGTTCATATGAGGACTTTGATCCTTTTGAGGAATATGATCCATGTGAGGAGTTTGGTCCGTATGAGGACTTGGATCCATATGAAGAATTTGGTCCATATGAAGAATTTGATCTGGGGTTCCTATTCTTCACAGGTGGCGTCATGATGACATTCACCTGAAGATTTTCAAGGCATCTTTTGGGAACCCAGATTTTCTTCATAGGGGGACCGTTCCTGCAGTTAGTGCCAACATATCTAGCAAATACTTCACCATTCTGATTTTTGAATAGTTTGTAGTTGGAGTCAAATGACTCATCATCAGAATGAGGAGATTCACATGCATATCCAGATAGGTTAGATGGATCAACTCGAGTTCCCTTTGCAGCAACCCATGTAGTTTTGGGGTACTGCTCAGGCTTCCAATATGTACCATCAGCATTGAGTTTCCTCTCAAAAGCAATACCCTCTTTCCTAGGGTTCCTGTTGAGGATCTGCTTTTTAAGGACATCACAAAGAGTCTGATGCCCTTTGAGGCTTTTGTACATGCCTGTCATATACAATTCCTTCAACCCTGCATCGTCAGTGATACTAGCAATGTCCTCAGATGAGGAATTAGTGATAGCAGAGGCATGTGAAGAATTTGAAACATTAGCAGCATTTGAACATTCAGGTGAAGAATTAGCAGATTCATGTTCAATGCACTTCAAGCATGGATGAACAAATTCTTCCTGAGAAGCGCTGATTTGTTGAGCAAGTAATGAATCACGCTCCTTCTGAAGATCTTCATAACTCACTTTTAGCTTCTCAAGGTCTTGCTTTCTTTGAAGAAATTCATAAGAAAGCTTCTCATGATTAGATAAGAGAGTGTTATGTTGATCTTGAAGGGTGTCATACTTAGTATGAAGTCTCTGAATACTTTCAGCCAAAGCTTTTGACTGATCCATTTCTTCACCCAACATATCATCGCTCTTGTTTAGCGTATAGTGAAATTTTTCCAAAGCTATTTGTTGTTTAGTGGCAAGGGAAGCAAGTTTAACATAGCTGGGTACAAATTCATCACCAGATTCATCATCACTAGACTCGGATAGGTAGCATTCAGTTACCTCAGCATCTTTTGCCATAAGGCATGATGCAGAAGATGATGATTCTGGTTCGAATGTCATTGCTTTGAGAGATTCCTTGAAGTCCTCAAACCAAGGATCATGACAAGTTCGATGACCTTCATAGACCTCAGAGAGACGGTCCCAGATGAGCTTCGCATGATCGAGATGCATGATATTCCTGAACTGATTTTGTGACAGACTGGAACAGATGATATCCTTCGCCGTGAGGTTGAGAAGAGTGTACTTGCGAATGTCATCAGCTTCCGCCATCTTGCACAGATCGGTCAGACCAATCTCAGTGACAGTCCACAGCTCGCTGTTCATCGCCATGAGGCGTTTCTTCATCATGGCCTTCCACTTGGGATACTCGTGACCGTCAAAGATGGGGCATGTCACTTTCGTCATACCTGCGGTCGACATAACTAAAACTCCAGGCAGTTAAACCAAAATCACACAGAACAAGGGAGTACCTTGCTCTGATACCAATTGAAAGTGTGTTATATCGACTAGAGGGGGGGTGAATAGGCGATTTTTATGAAATTCTTCACTGAGGAATTTGTCGGTGAGGAAATTCCTTAGCGAAGAACTACTAGCCGCGAAATAAGTACTCAAAAGTAAACAAAACAGAATACAAGCATGGTCATCATGATGAAATGAAGACAGGCACAGAGTACAGGTAGCGTAAGCACAGGATGAAGACAAACGGACTGAAGAAATTGAACTGAGGAAATTGAGAAAGTCTTCAGTCAAAGTCTTCAAACACATATATGAACAAACACACAACACAGTTATGAGGAAATGAACGAGTTGAGGGAATAGAACCAATAAGTTTGGTGAAGACAATGATTTGGTAGACCAGTTCCAACTACTATCTCAGTTGTACGTCTGGCTGGAGCGGCTGAGTATTTAAACTCGAGGACACACAGTCCCGGACACCCAGTCCTGAACACGCAGCTCAGGACACCAAGTCCTCACCGTATTCTCCTTGAGCTAAGGTCACACAGACCTCGCTCAATCACTCGTGGTAAGTCTTCAGGTGACTTCCGAACCTTCACAAACTTGGTCACTCGGCGATCCACAATTCCTCTTGGATGCTCTAGACCATGACGCCTAACCGTCTAGAAGAAGCACAGTCTTCAAAGGTAACAAGCGTCGGATCCACACAGGATCAATCTCTTCAGTGATGCTCAATCACTTGGGGTTTGTAGGTGTTTGGGTTTTGGGTTTTTCCTCACTTGATGATTTTCGCTCAAAGTCCTCAGAGGATGGGTTGCTCTCAAATGACAAGGGCCAGTTTCTCTCGGAGCAGCCAACCAGCTAGTGGTTGTAGGGGGCGGCTATTTATAGCCTAGGGAGCAGCCCGACATGATAAGACATAAATGCCCTTCAATGATATGACCGTTAGGTGGATAGATATTTTGGGACAGCTGGCGCATAGCACAGCAACGGTCGGAATTTTGAGTAGCAAAATCCTCAGGGCTATCATGTTCCTCACTGTGTAGGCAATCCGCACTGGCGAATTCCCAACTCCTCAGTCAGAACAAATTTCTCAGAGACCAGAAGAACTTCGTCTCTGTCACTGAAGAATATGACTGGACTGTATGAGATTTCCAATGGCTTCACTCGAAGGGATTGGTAGGTGTAGGATTTTGAGTTGAGCATCACATGGAAATTTTTCCTTAGTATTTCCTCGACCCCCTTTAACAGTACGGTGTTTCCTATGACTCAACAAAGAGAAAAATGAAACTACGAAAATAAAAGTCTTCACGCTTCATGTTCCTCGAATGAATACCAAGTCTTCAAGGTCACACCAATTTCTTCACTTTCAAAGTCTTCAGAATACCAAAGTCTTCAGACAAAGAACTTCATTTTTAGGGGTCGACTTTCTCTGTAAATATCAGACTCCTCATAGACTTATAGACCTGTGTACACTCATAAACACATTAGTCCCTTAACCTATAAGTCTTCAATACACCAAAATCATTAAGGGGCACTAGATGCACTTACACATGCATCGACAATGGTAGTGGTGCTTCTGCATGTCATTTTCATTGCGAAAATTTCTGCAACATTCCCTATCTTGCAAAAGTTCTTCCGCAACATCAGTGGTGTTGTAAAAAAAAGTGAAGACAGAAAAAAAAAATCTGCAACATGACCTGTTTTGCAAAAAAAATCCGCAACATGACCTATGTTAAAAAAGGTTTCTACAACACAACCTTGTTCCAAATGTTTATGCAACAAGACTTTTGTTGTGAAAGTAGAGGATGGCACTCAGCCGCTAGATTGTGCTATATCTAATGATGCACAAGGCAGCGAATCTTTATAAAAAATCTGTCGACTGACGCATAGCACTCCTCATAATTAGAAAGAATTTCACAAATTTTAAAGAAGTTCATGACACGAACTATTTTTGCAAAATTTTACCTCGCAAAGCGAAGGCACCGCAATTGGATCAGCCCTGGGTAAGCTGCGCCCTGTGTGAAGCCACAATACCCTATAGAGCCCGAAGGCTGCTGTATGGGCCAGCCCCTGTAGTGAATGTTTTTCTCTTGTTGTTCTCACCTGGGTTTTTATGGTTGATCTGTAGAGTTGACCGCATCTACAGTTGACTTTTAAGAGAATATTATGGATATAAAAAAGTTTGTGGATTTGAAAAGCTTGTTTTTTAAATAAAACCTCAAATTTGAAAAACCTTCATAAATTCAATAAAGTTAATGAATTTGAAAAAGTGACAAAATTTCAGAAAAAATACGAATTTGGAAAATTTCGATAATTGTTTAAAATTTCACAAGTTTCAAATAAGTTCATGAATTTGAAAAAGTTCACAAATTTGGGAACGTTTGCGGAGTTAAAAAGTTCACTAATTTGAAAAAAGAATCAAATAAAACTGAAGAAAACCCGGTTTTGAAAATAAAAATAAAATAACAGAAAATAGTCCGGGAGCTTCCAAAAGCTTCCCAAAACTAGGAGAGAGCTTCCCCGCTCAAGCGTTCGTGTTACATGTTATATGGGGTGGCCCATTTGAAATCTAGCAGTGGTTTGGGTTGTGTGTTGTGTACAATTAAGCCTATAACTGGTGCTATAGGCGTCAAATAGAAATTGCCTCTAACTTGCAACAAGCGAGATATAGCTTTTGCCGCCCTGGGATGTTAGGCAAACCAATTATCATTTAATTGTAAAAAAAACTTGAAAACACAAAATTGCTTGCCACCCAGAAAGAAAACACTTGCAGAAACATAGACTGGTTGTGTACCAAATAACACCAACCAACAAATCTACCCCATCTAAATCTCTACATAGTAGATTCTCTGGTCATGGAATTAACTGAGATTTAACTAAGGGAATCTATAAAGATAGGCACTTATTGTGGACACTAATACAAATAAAATATGGATATTATAAAATCACCTGCCCTCTCTCTCAGCACGGGATGCTAACTGCGGATGCAACACCGTCGTTCGACCGGTGTGTTCGCTGCAAACCTCATACGGAAAAGGGTAACCATCATTGACAGTAATGCTACATATATGGGATTTTTTTACATAAGATTACAAAGTAGGTGAGTTGGACGCATACTATTAGTTGGTGGAGAGATTATTGACGAATCACAAACTTTCTGCCCTGTAACAACCCTGTAAAGCCATGTACATTTAGGATTATTTCCTGATTATGGGATCAAAAGTGCAACTACTAAATAGCCACGAAAACCATCCTAGCGCCATCCACTAGCGCCCAACGATGGAGATGGCCAAATACATACCTAACTGAGAATTAGAAAATATGTGACAAACATGCATTCTTTTTCATTTATCTATATTCTTCTAATTTTTTATTTATTAACACCCCTTCAAAAATATTGAAATGACCCATACAACACAAACTAGCAAACCCAATGGTAAGGTGCTCTGTTCAGACTGTTGGGTTCTACGACAGGGTGCGTCGACTATAAATTAAAAATTCCTACCTGCAAAACATCGAGGAATATGCTACGAGAGATGGATCAGGATCGTTACCCCTAGATGTGCAGTGCCGCGGAAGTAGAGTTGGGGAAGCCGCCTCCGGAGTCGTCTTCACCTCGATCTCCTAGCTAGCTGATCGGATCCCATGAACAGGTTTGCCGGAGTGGCGCAAGTGCACCGCCTCTAACAGTATCCGCGTGTGCAGGAGGAACACCGTGTGGCGGACTACTAGTTTCGATCAAACAGCCAACGGTGAGTGGAGGTGGCTAGTTGCAACACATGCAAAGGCGTAGTGAAGGCGCCGAAGTGATCGACTGAAACTGTATGTCGCACCTGTACTATATATATATATGCATCCGTCCTGGTCTCAACACTTGGGCCTCGCATGGATTCTAAAGCCCAAAGTCTATTCGGCCTGGATCTAAGTCCGAGTAGGATCACATCTGACTCATGGAGTTGGATCCAGCCTCACAGGTTCATTCCCTTAAGTGCACGACCCATTAGGTTCAAGTCTTCTTGGTCGCAGGTCGGATCACCTCCGACTTGCGCGATTGGTAACGGCATCTAGCAAGGCGTCACGACCATCAAGTAGACAATGAAGCTGGTTGGCGAACCTGTACAATATGTCACACTTTTGTTCCCTTTGCCACATGATATATGTTGTCGGTCTCAAGAAGAGTCTGTCAACCTTATGCTAGCCCGACCTCTTTGTCCTTCTAGGGATGCCGACCACAAACCAGATTATCTCATAATCCTTGTCGCATGGCCATGCTTATCGAGGTCGCATCACACGAGGGGACCAGAGTATATCTCTCCTGATCGGAGGGGCAAATCTCATCTTGCTCGACCATGTCTCGCAGCATGGGTCTGGACAAGCCCGAAACCTACCTTTATAGCTACCCAGTTATTGAGTGGCGTTTGGTTGGCCCAAAGCAGGTCTATCACAATACCGAGTACATGTGCTGGCTCAGGTCTTAGGACATAGAACATATGTTGTACTGGAGACTCACAGATGACCTATCGCTGCATCTAATAGTCGGGTTTGTTCGACCTGGACCTTATCTGGACTCGGATCCGACTACGTCGAATCTGACCAGATATTCCCGAGTCCTTATTATCCGCTTAGCATCCAATGCTCCATGGCCAGTGAGACCAAGCCATCCACCATATCATATACTAGTCTAGTCGGCTGCATCTCCAGATAACCCTTTCGACTAGGGACCTTTTAGGACAGTTATCACATAATTCATATGAAGGAAATATGCCCTAGAGGCAATAATAAAGTTGTTATTTATATTTCCTTATATCATGATAAATGTGTATTATTCATGCTAGAATTGTATTAACCAGAAACTTAGTACATGTGTGAATACATAGACAAAACAAAGTGTCCCTAGTATGCCTCTACTTGACTAGCTCGTTAATCAAAGATGGTTAAGTTTCCTGACCATAGACATGTGTTGTCATTTGATGAATGGGATCACATCTTTAGAGAATGATGCGATGGATAAGACCCGTCCATTATCTTAGCATAATGATCATTAAGTTTTATTGCTATTGCTTTCTTCATAACTTATACATATTCCTCTGACTATGAGATTATGCAACTCCCGAATACCGGAGGAACACCTTGTGTGCTATCAAACGTCACAACGTAATTGGGTGATTATAAAGTTGCTCTACAGGTGTCTCCGAAGGTGTTAATTGGGTTGGCATAGATCAAGATTAGGATTTGTCACTCCAAGTATCGGAGAGGTATCTTTGGGCCCTCTCGGTAATGCACATCACTATTAGCCTTGCAAGCAATGTGACTAATGAGTTAGTTATGGGATGGTGCATTACGGAATGAGTAAATAGACTTGCCGGTAACGATATTAAACTAGGTATGATGATATCGACGATCGAATCTCGGGCAAGTAACATACCGATGACAAAGGGAATAACGTATGTTGTTATTGCGGTTTGACCGATAATGATATTCATAGAATATGTGGGAGCCAATATGAGCATCCAGGTTCCTCTACTGGTTATTGATCGGAGATGTGTGTCGGTCATGTCTACATAGTTCTCGAACTCGTAGTGTCCGCACGCTTAATGTTCGATACGATTTGTATTATGAGTTATGTGTTTTGGTGACCGAAGTTTGTTCGGAGTCCCGGATGAGATCACGGACATGACGAGGAGTCTCAAAATGGTCGAGAGGTAAATATTGATATATTGGAAGGTAGTACTCGGACATCGGAATGGTCTCGAGTGGTTCGGGTATTTTACCGGAGTACCGAGGGGTTACCGGAACCCCCCGGGGGAAGTATTGGGCCTACATGGGCCTTAGTGGAGAGAGAGAGGAGGGCTGCAAGGGGTGGCCGCCTCCCCCCTCCAAGGGAGTCCGAATAGGACAAGGAGGGAGGGGGCGGCGCCCCCCTTTCCCTCTCCCTCTCCCACTCCTTCCTTTTCCCTCCGGTGAAGAAAGGAAAAAAGGGGGCCGAATCCTACTAGGAGTGGAGTCCTAGTAGGACTCCCCCCTTGGCGCGCTCCTGATGACCCACAAGTGTAGGGGATCTATCGTATCTTTTCGATAAGTAAGAGTGTCGAACCCAACGAGGAGCAGAAGGAAATGATAAGCAGTTTTCAGTAAGGTATTCTCTGCAAGCACTGAAATTATCGGTAACAGATAGTTTTGTGATAAGGTAATTTGTAACCAGTAGCAAGTAATAAAAGTAAATAAGGTGCAGTAAGGTGGCCCAGTCCTTTTTGTAGCAAAGTACAAGCCTGGACAAACTCTTATATGAAGGAAAGCGCTCCCGAGGACACATGGGAATTATCATCAAGCTAGTTTTCATCACGTTCATATGATTCGCGTTCGGTACTTTGATAATTTGATATGTGGGTGGACCGGTACTTGGGTATTGTCCTTACTTGGACAAGCATCCCAATTATGATTAACCCCCATTGCAAGCATCCGCAACTACAACGGAAGTATTAAGGTAAACCTAACCATAGCATGAAACATATGGATCCAAATCAGCCCCTCAAGAAGCAATGCATAAACTAGGGTTTTAGCTTCTGTCACTCTAGAAACCCATCGTCTACTTATTACTTCCCAATTCCTCCCTCTCGGCCCAAAAACTGGTGAAGTTTCATGTAGTCGACGTTCACATGACACCACTAGAGGGATGACAACATACATCTCATCAAAATATCGAACGAATACCAAATTCACATGACTACTTATAGCAAGACTTCTCCCATGTCCTCATGAACAAACGTAACTACTCACAAAGCATATTCATGTTCATAATCAGAGGGGTATTAATATGCATAATGGATCTGAACATATGATCTTCCACCAAGTAAACCAACTAGCATCAACTACAAGGAGTAATCTACACTACTAGCAACCCATAGGTACCAATCTGAGGTTTGGATACAAGAGATGAACTAGGGTTTGAGATGAGATGGTGCTGCTGAAGATGTTGATGGAGATTGACCCCCTCCCAATGAGAGGATCATTGGTGATGACGATGGTGATGATTTCCCCCTCCCGAAGGGAAGTTTCCCCGGCATAACAGCTCTGCCGGAGCCCTAGATTGGTTCCTCCAAGGTTCCGCCTCGTGGCGGCGGAGTTTCTTCCCCAAAGCTTGCTTATTATTTTTTCTCGGACGAAAGACCTCATATAGCAGAAGATGGGCATCGGAGGGCCACCAGGGAGCCCATGAGGCAGGGGGCGTGCCCAGGGGGGTAGGGCGCGCCCCACCCTCGTGGCCAGGGTGTGGCCCCCCTCTGGAACTTCTTTCGCCCAATATTTTTTATATATTCTGGAAATAACTTCCATGAAGTTTCAGGACTTTTGGATCTATGTAGAATAGATCTCTAATATTTGCTCCTTTTCCAGCCTAGAATCTCAGCTGCCGGCATTCTCCCTCGTCATGTAAACCTTGTAAAATAAGAGAGAATAGGCATAAGTATTGTGACATAATGTGTAATAACAACCCATAATGCAATAAATATCGATATAAAAGCATGATGCAAAATGGACGTATCAACTCCCCCAAGCTAAGACCTCACTTGTCCTCAAGCGAAAGCCGAAATCGAAAAATATTTCCACATGTTTGGAGATAGAGCTGTCCATAAAAATAAAATACGGACATGAGGGCATCATGATCATTCTTAGAACAGCAATATATATTGTCATATGATCTCTTATGCTAAAGTAATAATTCAATCACAATTTCAAGTATGAATCATAAACTTCATTGAGAACCAACAAACTCTAATCTCAGTCATTGAGGCAATTGCAATTTATCATAACATAGGAAAGAGTCAATATAAGATCTTTTCAGCAAGTCCACATACTCAACTATCATTTAGTCTTTCACAATTGCTGACACTCACGCGATATTTATGGTAATGAAGTTTTAATCGGACACAAAGAAAGATAGGGGCTTATAGTTTTGCCTCCCAACGTTTTACCTCAAGGGTAATGTCAAAAATAATAGTTCATGAAAACTCACATCCAATTTGCTATATATATCTGGATCTTTCCAACACATTGTGCTTGCCAAAGGATAAAATGTAAAATGGAAAGGTGAATATCATCATGACTCTTTGCATGAAGTATAAGACAAGAATAAAAGATAGGCCCTTCGCAGAGGGAGGCAGAGGTTGTCATGCGCTTCTATGGTTGGATGCACAAAATCTTAATGCAAAAGAATGTCACTTTATATTGCCACTTGTGATATGGACCTTTATTATGCAGTCCGTCTCTTTTATTTCTTCCATATCACAAGATCATATAAAGCTTATTTTCTCCACACTAATAAGTCATACATATTTAGAGAGAAATTTTTATTGATTGCACCAATGACAACTTACTTGAAGGATCTTACTCAATCCATAGGTAGATATGGTGGACTCTCATGATAAAATTGGGTTTAGGGATATTTGGAAGCACAAGTAATATCTCTACTTGGTGCAAAGAAATTGGCTAGCATGAGAGGGAAAGGCAAGCTCAACATGTTGGATAATCCATGACAATATAATTTATCTTAGATGTAAGAAAACATAACCCATTACGTTGTCTTCCTTGTCCAACGTCAACTCTTTAGCATGTCATATTTTAATGAGTGCTCACAATCATAAAAGATGTCCAAGATAGTATATTTATATGTGAACCTCTCTTTCTTTATTACTTCCTATTAATTGCAACGATGACCAAAACTATGTTTGTCAACTCTCAACAACTTTTATTCATCATACTCTTTATATGTGAGCTCATTACTCTTCATAAGATCCATATGATCTCTTTACTTCTTTTTATTTCTTCTCTTTTATTTTATTACCTCAAGATCATAGCAAAATAATAAAGCCCTTAACTCAACACTAATCTTTATTATATAGCTCACGGACTCGATTACATAGGAAGATCATAAAGCAAAGCTCACAACTAGATCATACTAAAACTTTATTCTACTAGATCAAGATATTATCAAAAGGATCGAACTAAGAAAAAACGGTAAAGATAAAAGTGATGGTGATACGATACCGGGGCACTCCCCCAAGCTTGGCAGTTGCCAAGGGGAGTGCCCATACCCATGGGCTCAGTTCTTCTTTGTTGGTGAAGAAGATGATGGTTTTGTTGATGGCGTAGGCTTCTTCCTTAATTTGCGCTTGAGGACAAAGTTTTGTTCCCTCAGGTCATCGATCTCCTGCTCTAGGCTTAGTATCTTTTTGCATAATTCCTGCTTGTTTTCCTGCAAGAGGCGAAAATGGATAAACTCGATCTTAGGTTTCTTTGCTCTATCTGGGAGGCTTGACTTTTTGAACTCCACATGCATGTCCCCAGGTTGAAGTAGTGGGACTTCATCTTCATCTGAGCTCGTCTCCTCCTTTCCCTTAGGTTCATAGTCCTCTTCTTCTTCTTCCGTAGTCCAACCACAATGCTCCACATCCCCATAGACCTTAGGATCCGCAAGGTAATCAGCCACATAGCTTTCTCCTTCCGAATCCTGGGATGACATGTTGCTCAAATCTGTAGCAGGACAGCTCGAAACAAAGACAGGAGATATTTGCGTGATACGGTGGTCAAAACCTTCGGGAGGTTATATAATGAATTTTTACCGACTAAAAGAAGTATCGTGCAAGAAAACAGAGTCCGGAGGGCACACGAGGGTGCCCACGAGGCAGGGGGCGCGCTCAGGGGGGTAGGGCGTGCCCTCCACCCTCGTGGAAGCCCCGTGTCCTTTTCGGTCTGCTTCTTATTTTCCTATTTTTTATATATTCCAAAACGGAGAAATATTGCCATTAGAATTGTTTTGGAGTCGGTTTACTTACCGTACCACGTACCTATTCCTTTACGGAGTCTGAGACATTCTGAAAAGTGTCCCTTATGTATTCCTCAGGGGTTAAGGTTTCAATAATATTAGCTTCAACATTTATGGGATTACCTGAGATATAATGTTTGATTCTTTGACCGTTCACCACCTTCGGATTTGTGCCTTCGAAGTTGTTGATTTTTATGGCACCGGAATAATAGACCTCCTCGATGATGTAAGGACCTTCCCATTTAGAGAGAAGTTTGCCTGCAAAAAATCTTAACCGAGAGTTGTATAGCAATACATAATCACCTACATTGAACTCACGTTTTTGTATCCTTTTATCATGCCATCTTTTAACTTTTTCTTTAAACAGCTTGGCATTTTCATAAGCCTGGGTTCTCCATTCATCAAGTGAGCTAATGTCAAAGAGCCTCTTCTCACCGGAAAGTTTGAAGTCATAGTTGAGCTCTTTAATAGCCCAATATGCCTTATGTTCTAATTCAAGAGGTAAGTGACATGCTTTACCATAAACCATTTTATATGGAGACATATCCATAGGATTTTTGTATGCAGCTCTATAAGCACATAATGCATCATCAAGTTTCTTGGACCAATCCTTTCTAGATCTATTAATAGTCTTTTGCAGAATTAATTTTAAGCTCTCTATTGCTAAGTTCTACTTGACCACTAGACTGTGGATGATATGGAGATGCAATTCTATGATTAACATCATACTTAGCAAGCATTTTACGAAAGGCACCATGAATAAAATGTGAACCACCATCAGTGATTAAATATCTAGGGACTCCAAACCTAGGAAAAGTAACTTCTTTATGCATCTTAATAGAGGTGTTATGATCAACACTACTAGTTGGAATAGCTTCTACCCACTTAGTGACGTAATCAACAGCAACTAAAATATGTGTATATCTATTAGAGGAAGGAAAAGGTCCCATATAGTCAAAGCCCCAAACATCAAATGGTTCAATAACAAGTGAATAATTCATAGGCATTTCTTGACATCTACTAATATTACCAATTCTTTAACATTCATCGCAAGACAAAACAAACTTACTTGCATCCTTGAAGAGAGTAGGCCAATAAAAACCGGATTGCAATACCTTGTGTGCGTTTCTATCTCCAGCATGGTGTCCTCCATAAGCCTCGAAGTGACACTTACATAGGATCTGTTCCTGTTCATGCTCAGGTACACAACGTCTAATAACACCATCTACTCCTTCTTTATAAAGGTGTGGGTCATCCCAGAAGTAATGTCTTAAATCATAGAAGAACTTTTTCTTTTGCTGATATGTGAAACTAGGTGGTATAAATTTAGCAACAATGTAATTAGCATAATCAGCATACCATGGAGCAGTACGAGAAGCATTTATGACCGCTAATTGTTCATCATGAAAGCTATCATCAATAGGTAGTGGGTCATCAATAACAGTAACCTAGACAAGTTATCTGCAATGGGGTTCTCAGCTCCCTTTCTATCAATAAAATGCAAATCAAATTCTTGTAGCAGGAGAACCCATCTAATAAGCCTAGGTTTAGCATCTTTCTTTTCCATAAGATATTTAATAGCAGCATGATCAGTGTGAATAGTTACTTTAGAATCAACAATATAAGGTCTGAACTTATCACAACCAAATACAACTACTAAGAATTCTTTTTCAGTAGTAGCATAATTTCTTTGGGCGCTGTCTAGAGTTTTACTAGCATATTGGATAACATTTAATTTCTTATCAACTCTTTGTCCTAGAACAACACCTACATCATAATCACTAGCATCACACATAATTTCAAAGGGTAAATTCCAATCAGGTTGTTGAACAATAGGTGCAGAAATTAAGGCTTTCTTAAGTATTTCAAATGCTTCTACACAATCATCATCAAATACAAAGGGAATATCTTTTTGTAATAGGTTAGTCAGAGGCCGAGAAATTTTTGAAAAGTCCTTAATGAACCTCCTACAAAAACCGGCATGACCAAGGAAACTTCTTATACCTTTGATGTCCTTGGGACATGGCATATTTTCAATAGCATCAACTTTAGCTTTGTCAACTTCAATACCTTTTTCAGAAATTTTATGCCCCAAGACAATACCTTCATTAACCATAAAGTGGCACTTCTCCCAATTCAAGACAAGGTTAGTTTCTTCACATCTCTGCAAAACTCGATCAAGGTTGCTCAAGCAATCATCAAAAGAGGATCCATAAACAGAGAAATCATCCATGAAGACTTCACAGATCTTTTCACAAAAGTCAGAGAATATAGCCATCATGCAACTTTGAAAGGTAGCAGGTGCATTACATAAACCAAAAGGCATACATCTATAAGAAAAGGTACCGAAAGGGCAAGTAAAAGTAGTCTTTTCTTGATCGTCAGCTGACATAGGTATTTGAGAGAAACCAAAGTAACCATCTAGAAAGCAAAAATGTGTATGTTTGGATAATCTTTCTAGCATTTGATCAATGAAAGGCAAAGGGTAATGATCTTTTTTAGTAGCTTTATTTAATTTGCGGAAATCCATTACCATCCTATAACCTGTAATAATTCTTTGCGGAATCAATTCATCTCTATCATTAGGAACAACAGTAATACCTCATTTCTTAGGGACACAATGGACAGGACTTACCCACTGACTATCAGCAACGGGATAAATTATTCCTGCCTCAAAGAGCTTTAATATTTCCTTTCTTACCACTTCTTTCATCTTAGGATTTAGCCGTCGTTGGTGATCAATAACTGGTTTGGCATCTTTCTCCAAATTTATTTTGTGTTGACATAGAGTGGGACTAATGCCCTTAAGATCATCGAGAGTATATCCAATAGCAGCATGGTGCTTCTTTAGAGTTTTTAATAATCTCTCTTCTTCATGCTCTGAAAGGTTAGCACTAATAATAATAGGATATATCTTCTTTTCATCAAGATAAGCATATTTAAGAGTATCAGGCAATGGTTTAAGCTCAAACACGGGATCACCCTTGGGTGGAGGAGGATCCCCTAGGATTTCAACAGGCAAGTTGTGTTTCAGAATAGGTCCTTGTTTAAAGAATACTTCATCTATTTCCCTTCTTTCATTCAT
Organism: Triticum urartu; assembly: GCF_003073215.2. NCBI lineage: Eukaryota > Viridiplantae > Streptophyta > Magnoliopsida > Poales > Poaceae > Triticum > Triticum urartu. Next base: position 298,184,636 of record NC_053025.1, read on the forward strand.
GAACATATCATTTTCATGGTCTAGCAAATATTGTTCTAAAGGATCAGTAGGAGGCACGGCAATAGAAGCAAGACCAATAATTTCATCTTTACTAGGCAATTCCTCATCACGGGGTTGTCTACGAAATTTAGCAAAATTAAACTCATGAGACATATCCCCTAAACCAACAGAAACAATATCCTTATTGCAGTCTATCTTAGCATTAAAAGTATTCAAGAAGGGTCTACCAAATATAATGGGACAAAAGTCATCTTGTGGGGAACCGAGAACAAGAAAATCAGTACGATATTTAACTTTCCCACACAAGACTTCAACATCTCTAACAATCCCAATCGGTGAAATAGTATCTCTATTGGCAAGTTTAATGGTAACATTGATATCTTCTATCTCAGCAGGTGCAATATCATGCATAATTTCTTGGTATAAGGAATGGGGTATTGCACTTGCACTAGCACCCATATCACATAAGCCATGATAACAATGATCTCCTATCTTAACAGAAATAACAGGCATGCCTACAACATGTCTATGTTTATTTTTAGCATCAGGTCTAGCAATTCTAGCAGCTTCATTGAAGAAGTAAATAACATGCCCATCAATATTATCGGCCAAGAGATCTTTAACCATAGCAATACTAGGTTCAACTTTAATTTGCTTAGGGGGTTTAGGTGTCTTAATATTACTTTTGTTAACCACAGTTGAAGCTTTAGCATAATTCTTTATTCTAACAGGGAAAGGTGGTTTCTCAATATAAGCAGCAGGAACAACAGGATTATCATAAGTGATAGTCTTTTCTTCAACTTTAATAGGTGCAACTGCTTTTACTTCAATAGGAGGATTATATTTAAACCACTTCTCCTTAGGGAGATCAACATGAGTAGCAAAGGATTCACAGAAAGAAGCTACTATCTCATAGTCAAGCCCATATTTAGTGCTAAATTCACGAAAAGCATCGGTATCCATAAAAGATTTAACACAATCAAACTTAGGTGTTATACCTGACTCCTTACCTTCGTCGAGGTCCCAATATTCAGAGTTGCATTTGATTCTTTCCAATAAATCCCATTTGAATTCAATAGTCTTCATCATAAAAGATCCAGTACAAGAAGTATCGAGCATGGAGTGATTACTAAGAGAAAGCCGAGCATAAATTTTTTGAATAATCATTTCTCTTGAGAGCTCATGATTGGGGCATGAATATAACATTGACTTAAGCCTCCCCCAAGTTTGAGCGATGCTTTCTCCTTCGCGAGGCCAAAAATTATAAATATAATTACGATCACGATGAACAATATGCATAGGATAAAACTTCTGATGAAATTCCAATTTCAATCGCTTGTAGTCCCATGATCCCATATCATCACATAGCCTATACCATGTTAATGTCTCTCCCTTCAAAGATAAAGGGAAGACCTTCTTCTTGATAACATCCTCGGGCATACCTGCAAGCTTAAATAATCCATAAACTTCATCCACATAGATTAAGTGCAAATCGGGATGCAATGTTCCATCTCCTGCAAAAGGATTAGCTAGCAGTTTCTCTATCATACCCGAAGGAATTTCAAAATAACATTTTCAGTAGGTTCAGTAGGTTGAGGAGCAACTCTTTGCTCCACTGGTCGAGGTGAAGATACCCCTAACAAGCCCCTCAAAGGATTATGTTCCATAGTAACAAGTGACATTAAATTTCAGCACACTATATAATTTTTTCCTTACCAAATTCCACCTACCAAAGGCGCTTCACTCCCCGGCAACGGCGCCAGAAAAGAGTCTTGATGACCCACAAGTGTAGGGGATCTATCGTATCTTTTCGATAAGTAAGAGTGTCGAACCCAACGAGGAGCAGAAGGAAATGATAAGCAGTTTTCAGTAAGGTATTCTCTGCGAGCACTAAAATTATCAGTAACAGATAGTTTTGTGATAAGGTAATTTGTAAAGAGTAGCAAGTAATAAAAGTAAATAAGGTGCAGCAAGGTGGCCCAATCCTTTTTGTAGCAAAGGACAAGCCTGGACAAACTCTTATATGAAGGAAAGCGCTCCAGAGGACACATGGGAATTATCGTCAAGCTAGTTTTCATCACGTTCATATGATTCGCATTCGGTACTTTGATAATTTGATATGTGGGTGGACCGGTGCTTGGGTACTGTCCTTACTTGGACAAGCATCCCACTTATGATTAACCCCCATTGCAAGCATCCGCAACTACAACAGAAGTATTAAGGTAAACCTAACCATAGCATGAAACATATGGATCCAAATCAGCCCCTTACGAAGCAACGCATAAACTAGGGTTTAAGCTTCTGTCACTCTAGCAACCCATCATCTACTTATTACTTCCCAATGCCTCCCTCTAGGACCAAACAATGGTGAAGTGTCATGTAGTCGACGTTCACATGACACCACTAGAGGGATGACAACATACATCTCATCAAAATATCGAACGAATACCAAATTCACATGACTACTTATAGCAAGACTTCTCCCATGTCCTCAGGAACAAACATAACTACTCACAAAGCATATTCATGTTCATAATCAGAGGGGTATTAATATGCATAATGGATCTGAACATATGATCTTCCACCAAGTAAACCAACTAGCATCAACTACAAGGAGTAATCAACACTACTAGCAACCCATAGGTACCAATCTGAGGTTTGGATACAAAGATTGGATACAAGAGATGAACTAGGGTTTGAGATGAGATGGTGCTGGTGAAGATGTTGATGGAGATTGACCCCCTCCCGATGAGAGGATCATTGGTGATGACGATGGTGATGATTTCCCCCGGAAGTTTCCCCGGGAGAACAGCTCTGTCGGAGCCCTAGATTGGTTCCGCCAAGGTTCCGCCTCGTGGCGGCGGAGTTTCTTCCCCAAAGCTTGCTTATTATTTTTTCTCGGACGAAAGACCTCATATAGCAGAAGATGGGCATCAGAGGGCCACCAGGGAGCCCACGAGGTAGGGGGGCGCGCCCCCCACCCTCGTGGCCAGGGTGTGCCCCCCTCTAGAACTTCTTTCGTCCAATATTTTTTATATATTCTAGAAATAACTTCCGTGAAGTTTTAGGACTTTTGGAGTTGTGCAGAATAGGTCTCTAATATTTGCTCCTTTTCCAGCCCAGAATCCTAGCTGCCGGCATTCTCCCTCTTCATGTAAACCTTGTAAAATAAGAGAGAATAGGCATAAGTATTGTGACATAATGTGTAATAACAGCCCATAATGCAATAAATATTGATATAAAAGCATGATGCAAAATGGACGTATCAGCCCCCTCCTGGCCGGCCGCCTCCTCCTCCCCTCCTTTATATACGGGGGCGGGGGGCACCCCAAAGGCACATAAGTTGTTCTCTTAGCCGTGTGCGGTGCCCCCCTCCATAGTTTACTTCTCTAGTCATAGCATCGTAGTGCTTAGGCGAAGCCCTGCGAGGATCACATCACCATCACCGTCACCATGCCGTCCTGCTGACGGAACTCTCTCTCTCTCTCTCTCTCTCGACACTCTGCTGGATCAAGAGTTCGAGGGACGTCATCGAGCTGAACGTGTGCTAAACTCGGAGGTGCCGTATGTTCAGTACTAGATCGATTGGATCGTGAAGACGTTTGACTACATCAACCGTGTTAACCTAACGCTTCCGCTTTCGGTCTATGAGGGTACGTGGACGCACTCCCCCCTCTCGTTGCTATGCATCTCCTAGATAGATCTTGCATGATCGTAGGAATTTTTTTAAATTGCATGCTACGTTTCCCAACAGCATTGTCCCGCAAACAATTCACGTACTTGTTGATACACATCATTGATAATGTCCAAGGAATATCTTTATTCATAAACACACAGGAAGTATCATCATACATGTCCTCTAAGGCATATCTCCAATAGTCTCTCACTTGCACTAGAGTCAATCAAATACACATATAATTCCCATAGCTCCAACGTGCCCCTCATGCTTGGGTTGTGGAAGCGGCCTAGTGAACGGATCAACATTTCCATCCGTGTGAATTTTGCGTAACTCTATATTACCACTCTTTTATGATCTTTTGCATCAGGTGATATTTTTGATCTATGTGTCTGGTCCTGTGGTGGTTCCTCGGCTCCTTGGCTTGTGCGATGGCACCGGAATTATTACAATAAAGGTCCAATGGTTTTACCGAGGCTGGGAAAATACCAAGATCATCCAAAAAGTTTCAGATCCAAACACCTTCCTTTGCAGCTTCACAAACCGCAATGTATTCGGCTTCTGTGGTAGAATCAGCCACCGTATCTTTCTTGGCACTCATCCAGCTCACTGCTCCTCCGTTCATGACATGCATGAATCCGGACTGTGATCGACAATCATCTCCGTCGCTTGGGAAAATAGCATCGGCGTAACCCTTTATGCAGAGCTCCTCCTCACCTCCATAAACTAGGAACATCTCTTTAGTCTTTTTAGGTACTTCAGAATAGTTTTCACCGCTACCCAGTGACTCTCACCAGGCTGGTCTGGTATCTGCTTATTAAGCTTATTGCAAAAGCAACATCAGGCCGAGTACATTTCATGGCATACATGATGGATCCGATTGTCGAGGCATACGGAATCCGACTCATCCTGCTTCGCTCATCATATGTCGAAGGACTCTGAGTCTCGCTTAGCTTTATACCATATGAGAGTTACAAGAACCCTTTCTTGGCCTCACTCATGTTGAACCGCTTCAACACTTCATCTATGTACACACACTGGCTCAAGCCGAGCAGCCTCCTCGATATATCTCTATAGATATTAATGCCTAAAAATATAAACTGCCTCAAAGAGGTCCTTCATCGAAAACTTTCCATTCAATGACTCCTTGACCATGTTCAACATCGAAACATCATTTCCGATCAGCAGTATTTCATCCACATACAAGATCAGAAACACCACCGAGCTCCCACTTAACTGCTTGTATAAACAAGTGTCCTCTTCGCTTTTGATGAAACCGAGACCAGTGACGTACTCATCAAAACGAATATTCTAGCTCCGAGATGCTTGCCTCAACCCATAAATGGATCTCTTGAGTTTGCATACCTTACTAGCACCAGTCGGATTGACAAAACCCTCGGGTTGTATCATATGCACGTTCTTGGTTAAATTTCCATGAAGGAAAGCCGTTTTGACATCCATCTCCCATATCTCATAATCAAAATATGCAGCTATAGTTAGTACGATCCTCACCGACTTCAGCATCGCTACCGGCGAGTAACTCTCGTCGTAGTCAATTTGTTCAACTTGTCCATAACATTTAGCGACAAGCCAAACTTTGTGGATCTATACATTTCCATCCACATTGGTTTTCTTCTTAAAGACCCATTTGCAACCAATGGCTGTTACGCTAGGTGGCGGATCAACCAAGTCCTAGACTTGATTCTCATCCATGGACTTTAACTCAAACCTCATGGCCTCCAGCCATGCCTCGGAGTCTAGGCGCACCATCGGTTTCGCATACATGGTTGGCTCATCGCTTTCTAGCAACAATACATCATCCACTCTGCGCAATCTTTTCGACCTCCTTGGGTCTAGCGCCGACTCCAGTACGGGTTCCCTTATCTACTCCGGTATGAACTCATCATTACCCGAGTTGTCCCCGAGTGGTCCTAGAATTTCTTCGAGTCGGACCGTCCTCCCATTGGCTTCTCGACTGAGAAACTCTTTCTCAAGGAAGGCCCCGTTCCGAGAAACAAACACTTTGTTGTCTTAGTCGCAGGTTGGATCACCTCCGACCTGCTCGGTTGGTAGCGGCCTCTAGAAAGGCGTGCCGACCAGCAAGTAGACAATGAAGCTGGTTGACGAACTTGTACAACATGTCACGCCTATGTTCCCTTTTCCACACGATATATGTTGTCGGGCTCAAGGCGAGTCTGACATCCTTGTGTTAGCCCGGCCTCTTTCTCGTTCCTGTGATGCGGACCACAAACCGGATTATCTCATAATCCTTGTCGCATGGCCATGCTTATCCAGCTTGGATCACACGAGGGCCCTAGAGTATATCTCTCCTGATCGGAGGGGCAAATTTCATATTGCTCGACCATGTCTCGCAGCATTGGTCTGGACAAGGCCGAAACCTAACTTAATAACTACTTAGTTACGGAGTAGTGTTTGGTTGGACCAAAGCGGGTCTGTCACCATCCCGAATACATGTGCCAGCTCAGGTCTTGGGACATAGAATGTATGATGTACTGATACGTCTCCGTCGTATCTATAATTTTTGATTGTTCCATGCCAATATTATTCAACTTTCATATACTTTTTGGCAACTTTTTATATTATTTTTGGGACTAACATATTGATCCAGTGCCCAGTGCCAGTTCATGTCTGTTGCATGTTTTTGGTTTCGCAGAATATCCATATCAAATGGAGTCCAAACGGGATAAAAACGGACGGAGCTTATTTTTGGAAAATATGGAAAATTCGGAAGGAAAATCAACGCGAACCAGTGCCCGAGGTGGTCACGTGGCAGGGGGCGCGCCCCCCCTAGGGCGCGCCCCCTACCCTCGTGAGCCCACCGTAAGGCGGTTAATGCTCTTCTTTTGCCGCAAGAAAGCTAATATTCGGAAAAAATCACGGCGAAGATTTCAGGCCAATCGGAGTTACGGATCTCCATATATATACGAAACGGTGAAACAGAGCCAGAAGAGAACACAGAACCAGAGAGAGACAGAGAGATAGATCCAATCTCGGAGGGGCTCTCGCCCCTCCCACGCCATGGAGGCCATGGACCAGAGGGGAAACTCTTCTCCCATCTAGGGAGGAGGTCAAGGAAGAAGAAGGAGGGGGGCTCTCTCCCCCTCGCTTCCGGTGGCACCGGAGTGCCACCGGGGGCCATCATCATCACCGCGATCTTCACCAACAACTTCACCGCCATCATCACCAACTCTTCCCCCCTCTATGCAGCGGTGTAACCTCTCTCTTACCCTCTGTAATCTCTACTTAAACATGGTTCTCAATGCTATATATTATTTCCCAATGATGTATGGCTATCCTATGATGTTTGAGTAGATCTGTTTTGTCCTAATGGCTATTTGATGATCGTGATCGGTTTGAGTAGTATGTTTTATTATTGGTGCTGTCCTATGGTGCTCTCCGTGTCACTCAAGCGTGAGGGATTCCCGCTGTAGGGTTTGCAATATGTTTATGATTTGCTTATGGTGGGTGGCGTGAGTGACAGAAGCACAGACCCGAGTAAGTAGGTTGTTTGCGTATGGGATAAAGGGGACTTGATGCTTTAATGCTATGGTTGGGTTTTACCTTAATGAATCTTTAGTAGTTGTGGATGCTTGCTAGAGTTCCAATCATAAGTGCATATGATCCAAGTAGAGAAAGTATGTTAGCTTATGCCTCTCCCTCAAATAAAATTGCAATAATGATTACCGGTCTAGTTATCGATTGCCTAGGGACAAATAACCTTCTTGTTGACAAAAGCTCTTTACTAAAACTAATTTAGTTGTGTCTTCATCTAAACAACCCCTACTTTATATTTACTTGCTCTTTATTATCTTGCATACCTATCCAACAACACCTACAAAGTACTTCTAGTTTCATACTTGTTTTCGGTAAAGCGAACGTCAAGTGTGCGTAGAGTTGTATCGGTGGTCGATAGAACTTGAGGGAATATTTGTTCTAACTTTATCTCCTCGTTGGGTTCGACACTCTTACTTATCGAAAGAGGCTACAATTGATCCCCTATACTTGTGGGTTATCAAGACCTTTTTCTGGCGCCGTTGCGGGGGAGCAATAGCGTGGGGTGAATATTCTCGTGTGTGCTTGTTTGCTTTATCACTAAGTAATTTTTATTTGCTGTTCTTAGTTGTTTCCTATCTTTAGTTATGGGTAGGAAACGCAAAATACCAAAAAAATTAGTTGTACCTACTGAACCAATGGTTGAAGAACCAATCAAAATCTATCACACTGCTGAAGCTTATTACTTGGATCATCTTCGATCCCTATGTGCCCGTGCTGAAACCCCAACTAGTTTAGTTGAGGGCAAATCCTTAGATGAGCATGCTTGTTATGTGCGATACCGTATATCTAAAAAAGGGAAACTATTATGGGGTCAAATTCAACGTTTGCAATGCTATGCTTGGAATTTATGTGAAATATATGATTTTACTTGTTGTTCTGAAAACCCTAAGAAACACCTTCCCTATCAATGTGAGTTTAGTAATAATGGAATCGTATCTTCGTATGCTAAGGGTGTTTATAATTACTATGATGTTCAACAAATTGAAGAATTTGTTGCTTTTAAGGGTGCTTTTGAAATTGCTTCTTTGATTGAAAAGTATGATGCTACTCTTTACCAATCTGAAAATTTTGCCATATTTAAATATTGCTATGATAATTATGCTTCTAATGCTTATGTTAAACTATATATTGAGGAATACTCCGCTGTCCAAGAAGAGACTAATATTTTGCAGGAGTCTATGGAAGAAGAAATTGATGAAACTGTGAGCTCATTGGATGAAAAAGATGAGGAGGAGAGCGAAGAACAAAAGGAGGAAGAGCGGATTGATCACCTGTGCCCACCTTCTAATGAGAGTAACTCTTCAACTCATACATTGTTTAATTCCCCTTCGTGCTTACCGAAGGATGATTGCTATGATGACTGTTATGATCCCATTGATTCTCTTGAAATATCTCTTTTTGATGATGCTTGCTATACTTGTGGCCAAGATGCCAATATCAATTATGCTTATGGAGATGAACTTGCTATAGTTCCTTATGTTAAACATGAAATTGTTGCTATTGCACCCACGCATGATAGTCCTATTATCTTTTTGAATTCTCCCGATTACACTATATCAGAGAAGTTTGCACTTATTAAGGATTACATTGATGGGTTGCCTTTTACCGTTGCACATGATGATTTTGATGAATATAATATGCATGTGCTTGCTGCTCCTACTTGCAATTATTATGAGAGAGGAACTATATCTTCACCTCTCTATGTTTCCAATACGATAAAATTGCAAGAAACTGTTTATACTATGCATTGGCCTTTACTATGTGTGCATAAATTGTTCTTTTATGACATGCCGATGCATAGGAAAAGAGTTAGACTTCGTCATTGCTTGATATATGTTACTTTGTGCTCACTACTAAATTACAAATCATTGCTAATTAAAATTGGCTTTGATATACCTTGGAATCCAGGTGGATCCATTACTTGAGCACTATGCCTAGCTTAATGGCTTTAAAGAAAGTGCTGCCAGGGAGACAACCCGGAAGTTTTAGAGAGTCATTTATTTCTGTTGAGTGCTTGCATATAGTTTAAAAACAACAAAAATAAAGAGGGGAACCCAAAGCTTTTTCAAAAAGAAAAGTGAAAGTGAGAGAGACGAGCATTGTGAAAGTGGGAGATGTCCTTGATCTTTGTTCATGCCCATGGAAACTTTGTGAATCTTAATTACATAAACCTTTCAACAAAAATAATTATCCCCGTGTACAATTTCATTGTATTATAAAAATAATGTGCCAAGGTTTGCCTTTAGGATGTTTACATTTGCTTGATGGTTTGTACGGTGCAGGACAGAAACTTTGGCTGTAGTGCGCGATTTTACATTTTTAGTTGGAACGTCAAATGGTTCTGATTCTTTTTGCACTGTCTTCCTATACAAATTTTTTATTTTTCCTAAGTTTGGTAGAATTTTTCAAGTATCAGAATTATGGTGAATGTTCAGATTGATACATATTGTTCTGTTTTAGACAGATTCTGTTTTTGACGCATAGTTTGCTTGTTTTGATGAACCTATCAATTTATATCAGTGGATTAAGCCATGAAAAAGTTATATTACAGTAGACACAATGCAAAAACAAAATATGAATTGGTTTGCAACAGTACTTAGAGTAGTGATTTGCTTTATTATACTAACGGATCTTATCGAGTTTTCTGTTGAAGTTTTGTGTGGATGAAGTGTCCGATGATTGAGAAGGTTTCGATGTGAGAAGAAGGAAGAGAGGCAAGAGCTCAAGCTTGGGGATGCCCGAGGCACCCCAAGTAAATATTCAAGGAGACTCAGGCGTCTAAGCTTGGGGATGCTGGGGAGGCATCCCCTCTTTCTTCAACAAATATCGGTATGTTTTCGGATTCGTTTCGTTCATGTGATATGTGCAAGTCTTGGAGCGCCTTTTGCATTTAGGTTTTTATTTTTTTATGCACCATGCTAGTATGAGATGGTCCTTGGTTGATTTATAGAATGCTCTTTACACTTCACTTATATCTTTTGAGTATGGCTTTATAGAATGCTTCATGTGCTTCACTTATATCATTTGAAGTTTGGATTGCCTGTTTCTCTTCACTTTGACAACCGCCATTTGTAGAATGCTCTTTTCATTCACTTATACTTGTTAGAGCGGGGTCATATCTTTTGTAGAAAGAATTAAACTCTCGTGCTTCACTTATATCTATTTAGAGAGATGACAGGAACTGGTCATTCACATGGTTAGTCATAAAATCCTACATAAACTTGTAGATCCCTGAATATGATATGTTTGATTCCTTGCAAGAGTTTTGCGATATAAAGATGGTGATATTAGAGTCATGCTAGTCGAGTAATTGTGAAATTGAGAAATACTTGTGTTGAGGTTTGCAAGTCCCGTAGCATGCACATATGGTGAACCGTTATGTAACGAAGTCGGAGCATGAAGTGTTTATTGATTGTCTTCCTTATGAGTGGCGGTCGGGGACGAGCGATGGTCTTTTCCTACCAATCTATCCCCCTAGGAGCATGCGCGTAGTACTTTGTTTCGATGACTAATAGATTTTTGCAATAAGTATGTGAGTTCTTTATGACTAATGTTGAGTCCATGGATTATACGCACTCTCACCCTTCCATCATTGCTAGCCTCTCTAGTACCGCGCAACTTTTGCCGGTACCATAAACCCACCATATACCTTCCTTAAAACAGCCACCACACCTACCTATCATGGTATTTCCATAGCCATTCTGAGATATATTGCCATGCAACTTCCATCATCATCATATACATGACTTGAGCATTTATTGTCATATTGCTTTGCATGATCGTAAGATAGCTAGCATGATGTTTTCATGGCTTGTCCATTTTTTGATGTCATTGCTACGCTAGATCATTGCACATCCCGGTACACCGCCGGAGGCATTCATATAGAGTCATATCTTTGTTCTAGATATCAGTTGAATATTGAGTTGTAAGTAAATAAAAGTGTGATGATCATCATTATTAGAGCATTGCCCAAAAAAAGGGGCCAAAGAAGCCTAAATAAAAAAGGGGGGCAAAGAAGCCCGCAAAAAAAGGGGGCAATGTTACTATACTTTTACCACACTTGTGCTTCAAAGTAGCACCATGTTCTTCATATAGAGAGTCTCTTGAGTTATCACTTTCATATACTAGTGGGAATTTTCATTATAGAACTTGGCTTGTATATTCCAATGACGGGCTTCCTCAAATGCCCTAGGTCTTCATGAGCAAGCAAGTTGGATACACACCCACTTAGTTTCAGTTTGAGCTTTCATATACTTATAGCTCTAGTGCATCCGTTGCATGGTAATCCCTACTCACTTACATTGATATCTATTGATGGGCATCTCCATAGCCTGTTGATACGCCTAGTTGATGTGAGACTATCTTCTCCTTTTTGTCTTCTCCACATAACCCCCATCATCATATTCTATTCCACCTATAGTGCTATGTCCATGGCTCACGCTCATGTATTGCGTGAAAGTTGAAAAGGTTTGAGAACGTCAAAAGTATGAAACAATTGCTTGGCTTGTCATCGGGGTTGTGCATGATGTGAATATTTCATGTGGTAAAGATGGAGCATAGCCAGACTATATGATTTTGTAGGGATGAGCTTTCTTTGGCTATGTTATTTCAATAAGACATAATTGCTTGGTTGGTATGCTTGAAGTATTATTATTTTTATGTCAAAGGATAGACTATTTCTTTGAATCACTCGTGTCTTAATATTCATGCCATGATTAGACATATGATCAAGATTATGCTAGGTAGCATTCCACATCAAAAATTATTTTTTTATCATTTACCTACTCGAGGACGAGCAGGAATTAAGCTTGGGGATGCTGATATGTCTCTGTCGTATCTATAATTTTTGATTGTTCCATGCCAATATTATTCAACTTTCATATACTTTTTGGCAACTTTTAATATTATTTTTGGAACTAACATATTGATCCAGTGCCCAGTGCCAGTTCCTGTCTGTTGCATGTTTTTGGTTTCGCAGAATATCCATATCAAACGGAGTCCAAACGGGGTAAAAATGGACGGAGCTTATTTTTGAAAAATATGGAAAATTCGGAAGGAAAATCAACACGAACTAGTGCCCGAGGTGGTCACGATGCAGGCCCCCCCTAGGGCGCGCCCCTTACCCTCGTGAGCCCACCGTAAGGCAGTTAATGCTCTTCTTTTGCCGCAAGAAAGCTAATATTCGGAAAAAAATCACGGCAAAGATTTCAGGCCAATCGGAGTTACGGATCTCCATATATATACGAAATGGTGAAACAGAGCCAGAAGAGAACGCAGAACCAGAGAGAGACAGAGAGATAGATCCAATCTCGGAGGGGCTCTCGCCCCTCCCACGCCATGGAGGCCACGGACCAGAGGGGAAACCCTTATCCCATCTAGGGAGGAGGTCAAGGAAGAAGAAGAAGGGGGGCTCTCTCCCCCTCGCTTTCGGTGGCACCGGAGTGCCACCGGGGGCCATCATCATCACCGCGATCTTCACCAACAACTTCACCGCCGCCATCATCACCAACTCTTCCCCCCCTCTATGCAGCGGTGTAACCTCTCTCTTACCCGCTGTAATCTCTACTTAAACATGGTGCTCAACGCTATATATTATTTCCCAATGATGTATGGCTATCCTATGATGTTTGAGTAGATCTGTTTTGTCCTAATGGCTATTTGATGATCGTGATTGGTTTAAGTAGTATGTTTTATTATTGGTGCTGTCCTATGGTGCTCTCCGTGTCGCGCAAGCGTGAGGGATTCCCGCTGTAGGGTTTGCAATATGTTTATGATTTGCTTATGGTGGGTGGCGTGAGTGACAGAAGCACAGACCCCGAGTAAGTAGGTTGTTTGCGTATGGGATAAAGGGGACTTGATGCTTTAATGCTATGGTTGGGTTTTACCTTAATGAATCTTTAGTAGTTGCGGATGCTTGCTAGAGTTCCTGGTGCTGTCCTATGGTGCTCTCCGTGTCACTCAAGCGTGAGGGATTCCCGCTGTAGGGTTTGCAATATGTTTATGATTTGCTTATGGTGGGTGGCGTGAGTGACAGAAGCACAGACCCGAGTAAGTAGGTTGTTTGCGTATGGGATAAAGGGGACTTGATGCTTTAATGCTATGGTTGGGTTTTACCTTAATGAATCTTTAGTAGTTGCGGATGCTTGCTAGAGTTCCAATCATAAGTGCATATGATCCAAGTAGAGAAAGTATGTTAGCTTATGCCTCTCCCTCAAATAAAATTGCAATAATGATTACCGGTCTAGTTATCGATTGCCTAGGGACAAATAACCTTCTTGTTGACAAAAGCTCCTTACTAAAAGTAATTTAGTTGTGTCTTCATCTAAACAGCCCCTACTTTATATTTAGTTGCTCTTTATTATCTTGCATACCTATCCAACAACACCTACAAAGTACTTCTAGTTTCATACTTGTTTCCGGTAAAGCGAACGTCAAGTGTGCGTAGAGTTGTATCGGTGGTCGATAGAACTTGAGGGAATATTTGTTCTACCTTTAGCTCCTCGTTGGGTTCGACACTCTTACTTATCGAAAGAGGCTACAATTGATCCCCATATACTTGTGGGTTATCATGTACTAGAAACTCACAGATGACCTATCGATGCGTCTCATAGTCAGGTTTGGCCGACTTGGACCTTATATCGACTCGGATCCGACTACGTCAAATCCGATCAAATCTTCCCAAGTCCATATTATCCGGTTAGCATCCAATGCTCCCTGGCCAGTGAGACCAAGCCATTCATCGAGTCATATTCTAGTTTAATCGGTTGTGCATCCACACAAGCCTTTCGACTAGGGACCTTTTAGGACAGTCATCATACAATATGTAGTCCCACAAACAAGTCACATACTTTCTGATACACATAATTGATAGTATCCAAGTACTATCTTTATTCATATATAAACACATAGGAAATATCATTATACATGATTGCCTCTAGGGCATATCTCCAACACAGACCCCTAGATCCGGATCGAGGAATGCCACTGTCAGTGACAAAGAGCACGCCTGAGCAACCCTCGGCTTCACCTCTCGCCATGCACATGACCAAGAAAGAAGGCCATCACTGCATGGTGCACAACCCACAATAGGAGGAGTAAAGGAGTCTCCTTTCACCCCTAGGCAAGCATTAGCCACAGAGTCTGGGTTGATGCCTTCATGGTAGGAGGCACCCATGCCTGCATCCCTAACCAGTCCCGATACACCGAGAGAGACACAACCACATGACTACATAGGGTCGAAGCTCAGTCGACGCCATTCTCATGGCCTTTTATGCTGATTGGCCCGACAATGTAACAGTGCCTCGATCACCACTAACGACCACAACACCCGCAGGGAGAGGGATCACATCTTCGCGGGCACAACCCAGACCGAGCCCACCATCACCTACCCAGAGCGAAAACTCCGACCAACCTCGGGCCCTAATCCGATATGCCCAAGCACGGACCCCGAGTCTAGGCCATCTCCATCGCACGAGCAGCGGGCAGCACCGGCGTGGACCCAGGAGAAAGAAGGAACCATCACCATGCACACCACGCCGTCGGCCGCCATCGCATGAGCCACCACGGCCACATCGATGACCGTTGCAACCACGCCACTGGGCTGCCGCAGCCACCTGAGCCCACTAGACCGAGCCACCACGAGCAAGGACTACTACTTTGGAGCCCCCACCACGCCATCATTGTCGCAGCAAAGGCCTGTTAGATTTCGCCGTAGCCCCACTGCCATCACGGCCACCTACGCGCACTCCACCACACCCACCACGTGGCCTAAGGCACAACCGTCGCACAGGCGCCCACCACTACACCTACGCGCCGGCCCCTGCACGCGAGGGAACGAGGAAGCCCCGCTGCCGCCGGCTCCGGTTGAGCTTTGTCCACCCGAGTCCTGTGGCGGCGGCTAGGGAGGAGGGGTTGGGAACCTGGTGGCGACAGACTAGGGTTACCTCCCGGCCGCCGCGGGAGGCGTTGGGAGGACAGAGAATCTTCGATCATATTATCATTGACCGCCAAATTTGTTTATCATTATCACTTATCTTAAAAAATACTAAAAATGCATGTATAACTACTTTTGATACAGGTAGAGAAGATGCGCGGGCTGGCGCAGTCAATTTCCGGCAGCCAGTCGTAGCAGTCTCATCAGTTGCAAGAAGGTAAATTTCCGGCAACCAGTCGTAGCAGTCTCATCAGTTGCAAGAAGGTAAATTTTTAAACTATATATGCCGGTAGCGGAAAGAGGCTTTATATAATGCTGAGTAAATAGGCAATTTTTCGACTAACTTAATCCATAGATAAATCACTAGCATGGCATTTACTGAATTAACAACATACTGACTCTGATCTAAATATGCATGTACTAAGCAAATAGTAGACATATCTACACATACTGCTAGTACTGCTAATACAAAAATAAATATGAGCGGGATAAACATGTTATACCCTCCATAGGCCAGGCAGAAGCCGCGGCGTCCTCGACGGCGGCACGTTTGGCGTCGGTGGACATGGTGATGACGAAGACGACGCGGACGTACAGGATCCGGAGAGGCGGGGTTTTGGCGGCTAGAGTCAGGAGACACAGCACACTTATATAAAAGCATGCCGCGCCGAGGCAGGCGGCGGAGGAGGAGTGCGCGTGGGCCTCTTCTATTCTCAAGCTCCAATAACATGTGGAAGATAATCCTTTATAAAAAGGTCCAACTCCTTCTCCACTTGCGGGATGGGACTAAACTTTTCACTACACTTACGACGTGTTTGGTACCGCGCCGGTAATGTTTTTCCTGTATCGTATTCAGGAAGCGCCGCTTCCGGATATTCTTGCGTAAAACGTGAATCGTTTGGTTACTTCGGCCGAGTCCCGATTTCCAACCCGGCGAATTCGGGCGGTTTCAATTTCGTGAAGGGCTGTATCAGGAAGCGCGTTTATGGAAAGCATCGTCGCCGAAACAAACGCTCGCTACAGTTTTAGAAACTGATGTAATCGGAAGCCGCCCTTTTTTCGGCGAACCAAACGCATCGTTAGTGTCATATAACCCATATGGGCCCTTAGAGATTTTCTAAAATTATTGGATGGGCCTAAAGCCCACCCCATATTTCAGCATATAACACCTCACCTATGCTTCTTAGTGCGACGCACGATCATAGTACTGCCACCCCACTAAAGACTGAAAGTACGTGTATGCCACAACCATGCAACAGTCGAGCAACCAAACAGCCAGAGCCTCTCTCTTTGGTGGCAGCACGAGGTAACGCAAGAAACCAACAGATCAGCCCGTGTAAACTCCGCGTCTTCCCCACGATGACAACCTCGTCTCGATCGTCTCATCGTCCCTCCTGCATGACGCGCCGCCTTCTGACGGCATGCAAGCGAGCCCTTGCGCGGCTTTTCCGCATCCCGGCCACCGCCGCCCTCTCTATCAGGGCCTTCCGGTTCCGCAATCTCCGCAAGTCCACCGCCAAGATGAGCCCCCGCCACCGGCGTCGTGCCGGCCGAGGCTTCCGGTCGGTCCGCGCGGTGTTCTGGCCGTTAATCCCTCCGTCTTCCACGCCGGCAACCTCGACAGAGAGCCATACCGCGCGCAGGGTAGTTGCTGCGGCGGTGCCAGAGGTGCCGGTGCCGTCGCCAGAAACGCCTGCGTATGTGAAGATGGTGGCGCGGCTGCGGTCGAGGACGACCACGCGAATTGGAGAGGAGAAAGAGGAGGCATGCCGGAGTTTTGAGAGCTGCCTGATGGAGATTTTGACGGAGGAAGGCAAAGCGCGGGACCTGCAGGACGTGGAGGAACTCCTACAGTGCTGGGAGCGGCTCAAGTCGCCGGTGTTCGTCGATCTAGTCTGCCGGTTCTACGGCGATCTGTGCAAGGACTTATTCTCCTCCGCCGCTGGGGGTGAGCACGCCGGAAACACTGACCAGGACCTGGGGCAAGTTTCCATGTCGGCTGCTTTACTAGTGTAACTCATTGCCACGTCATGTTGTAAGTTTGCAACACAGAAACCTTAATTTTACAGTTTACGCCATGAAGGCCTCGGATATCCGTGGGTGCTCCTGGAAAAGTGCGCTCCTGCGCGCGAAAATGTATTTTTGAAATATCAAAAATAATTCCAACAAAAATTTTATATGTTCTTTGTCACTTTCAAATGCTACATACAAAGTTGTAGGCAAAAAGATTAGACACTTTGCCATGTGCGGAAAAAAACTAAATGTTACCCCAAAATGTCACACTAAATTTGTTTTTTACCGGCGAAACACCGCTGCTCCGTTTTGCATGAAAATTTTCAAGGATGCTTGTGACACTAACACAAACATCTACAAACAAATTCAGAATTTTTATAAGAATATTTACTATATTCTTTTTATTAACTATTCACGCGGGAGCGCGCGCTCCTGTAAGCCAAAACACCATTCTCGTGATGGCCTTCCCTGAAAAATATATCGTAATGGATGTCTGGATTGCGACGTGCTGCTGCAATGGCCATCATGAGGCCATTGCACGTGAGAGCTATGTCTCATTTGGAGTTTCTGGCGCCCACGCGACTTCGGAAGGTCCTATTTGGCGCTGTAGGCGCCCGAACCTGAAAGTGGCGCCTACAGCGCGCCCTCTATGGGCTTTTTAAGCGCAGCCCAGAAAGAGATACGCTCATGACAAAATAACACCTAAAATTAGAGCCACGGGGAATCGATCTCACGCCACACAACCCTTCCGCTGCTTAGCTTAATCACTAGACCACCCAAATGCTAGTAAACAAAAGCAACACGAACTATATTAGAACTAATGCAGCCACGTTATTTCTTACTCAACCATTTACTATACCACTTGGATTTTTGAGTTATTTGCAAACAATTTGGAAACTGTCTATTTTCTTTAATGAAAAACAGTTCATCAAATTTCAAAAAAAGTTCATGATTTCAAAAAAGTTCATCGGGTTTTAAAAAAAGTTCATTGGATTTGAAAAAATTCATCGATTTTGAAGAAAAAATCATCGAATTTGAAAAAAGTTCAATGATTTTGAAAAAAAGTTCATCGGATTTGAAAAAATTTCACCGATTTTGAAGAAAAGTTCATCGAATTTAAAAAAAGTTCATCACTTTCGAAAAAGTTCATTCGATTTGAAAAAATTATCGATTTTGAAAAAAAGTTCATCGGTTTGGAAGAAAAGTTCACGATCTAAAAGACCACGCATTTGATAAAAATAAAAGAAAAAGGAAAATAAGTAGAAAAAAGAAAAAGAAAAAGAATAAAACGAACTGACGAACAAATAAATGGAAGAAGGAGAAAGGAATACACAACAGGGTTAGTGGCCTTTGCAACGGTCGGGTTGAGAGTTCGATCTCATGCCTGCACCTTTTTTTGGAATTTATCGAAACACAAGCGCCAAGTGGTGCAGGTTGCTAACAAAAGGTAATGGGCCGAATAGGAAATGCCCGCGACTCCTGGTGTTCCGGTCCATCACGAGGCAAAAAAAATTGCTCGCCAGCTCACACGTACGTGCACTCGTTCTCCCTCATGGGAGGCACCTTTGGTTGGGCAAACCTCATGACCCAATTGTAATTCCTGCAAACATTCTAGCTAATCAATAAAAGGCCTAGCCGGCTTTTCTCAACAAAAAAACGTACGCTCGTTCTCCTTCTCCGGAAAAACCGTATGCTCGTTCTCCACTTCAATCAAAACAAAAATGTACACTTCGTTCAACAGCTGAACGATCAAACGTTAACCTCTGAAAAAATGGAAAAAAGTTCAGAAAAAACCACAGAAAATTGAAAACGTTCGTGAATTCAAAAATATTCGCGATTGTTAAAAAAGTTTACAAACTCCAAAAAAGTTCTCAAATTGGAAAAATGTTCATCGAAATCTAAACAATTCATTTTTTTAAAGTCCATCAATTCCCAAAATGATTCACAAAATTGCAAATAAAGCTTACAAAATTAAAAAAAAGTTCATCAATTTGTAAAAAAGTACACAAACTTGAAAAAACATTTCATTGATTTCTAAAAAAATAATGAAGTTGATAAAAATCATCTATTTTGAAAAAACAATCATCAATTTTGTTAAAAGAAGTTCATAAAATTTGAAAAAGGTTCACCCGTTTTCAACAAAAGTTCACGAGTTTGAAAATAGGTTCATAGTTTTGTAAAAACAAATCATCAAAATTTAAAAGAGTTCATCGGTTTTGAAAAAAAGTCCATCGATTTGAAAGAAAATTGTTACAATTGAAAAAGTTCATCGGTTTTCAAAAAAGTTTATCGAATTTGAAAAGAGTATGTCAAATTTGCAAAAAATCAATGATTTTTAGGAACATTGTAAAATTCAAAAAAAGTTCATTGATGAAAAAACGCTCAATAAATTTGAAAAAAAATCATTCAATTTGAAAAATTCACCAAATTTAAAAAAAGTTCATGGTTGTGAAAAAAGTTCATTGTTTTGGAAAAAAAGTCCAACAAATTTTAAAAAATCTCATCAAGTTCGAAAAATAGGTCACCGGTTTGAAGAAAAACTTCATTGAATTTAAAAAGTTTGCTCATTTTTAAAAAGATAAATAAAAAGAAAGAAAAAAAATCGAAAATAAAGGATGGTGTAAGTGAACACACAATGTGTGTTGTCCCAGGTGGTTAGTGCACCTCCTGTGAGCAAAGAGGTCGGGGTTTGATTCCTTATCCGCGCACCCTTTTTTTCCAATTTTGAAATAAAAAAGAAAGCAACTGGGCCGGCGCAGCTCTGAGGAATTTCACCCGTCCATTTGCAAATGGGCGCTGAAGCGCCAAATAGAATCCAGCTATAGCGAGACCTAATTTTCTTCGTTCCATTCTCAATTTTCACCGGTTTTTTATTTTTTTATTTTTATTCTTTCTTTATTGGTTTTTAATGTTTCTTTGCTTTTCTTTCTTTCTTCGTTTCTTTCTTGGTTTTCATTATTTTCTTTGTGTTCTTCTCGGTTTTCTTTGTTCCATTCTTTTGCATTCATTTCTTCAGTATTTCATTTCATTTTATTTCTTTTATTTTTTATTGGGTTTTTTTTCACTGGCTTCTTTTTTGCTCAATATGTGTTAACATTTTTTGAACACTTTCAACTTTTTTCTTATACATAATTTTTTTCTATATACAAGTTTAACATTTTAAAATACATGGTTAATATTTTTTTGATAACTTATATTTTTTATGTATACTTTTTCTCAGTACATATTATAAATTTTTGGTACTCATTCAGATCCATATTATTTGTCTTATATTTGTGTAGTTATGAATGTACCCAACACTGAAACATGTCTAGATACATCTATATCTAGAAAAATATAAGACAAGCAATATGGATTGGAGAGAGTATATATCAAATACATTTTTCTAATACGCGTTTAGCATCTTTCAAATATAAGTTTAACATTTTTTAAATGGTCAATATTTTTGTATACACTAACAAGTACTTGATTAACATTTTTCAAGTACAAGATTAACATTTTCCGAATATTCGGTCAACACTTTTTCTACATACATTTATCATTTTCAAATGCTTGATTAGCATTTTTCAAATACAAGGTTAACATTTTTTTAGTATATTGTAAACATTTTTTCTCAACACATTTAACATCTTTAAAATGCTTGCTTAACATTTTTTGAGTACTTATTTAACAGTTTTTCAAATTATTGATTAACATTTTTTAAATACATGATTAACTTTTCTCACACACATTGTATATTTTCTGTATATGAGAAACATTTGATGTATGTGCAATTAACATTTTTCAAATGCTTGTTTCATTTTCTTTTAAATGTTTTATGTAAAGTGTTGTTTTAATATGTTTATTCACAAAACTTAGAAGTATAACAAAAGTAGAAAAGGAAAGCAAAAACAAAAACAAAAAATGTGAAAAAAAACATGGTTCTGGCTCCCGCATGCCTAGCCCGGTCCATCTTGCGCTTGCCTTCATACAAGAGTTCCCTATGTCTCGCATGAAGCGAGACATAAGGGCGCCCTAAGCTGAGTGAGGCAAATGGTGGGAGGATGGACATGTTGGGCAATATTCGGTAGGATTAGTGAAATATGTTTTTAGAGCCCGTCATCTAACTAAATTTGGCAGCCTAAAAAATCCTAACTAAAATTTGGTTAGTGGCCACTAGCAATCGAAATCATTCCCCAAAACAAAACATTCTAAAAAAAGTTAGCAACCAAATTATCAAGGACTTCATAGTGATGTACATAACCTTTTGGCCAATTATAGGCCAAGTTAGCATGCAAAGAGGAAGTTCATTCACGAGGAGATCCATCATAAACCCTCTCGACTTTTGCTTTCATACAAAATTTCCTAAAACAACTAGTGATCATGAAGTATCCGAAAATCAACTCTAAACCTAGGTCTTCCTTGCTACTTCTTGAGTTTGCGTTGGTTTTCCCCTTGAAGAGGAAAGGGTAATGCAGCAAAGTAGAGATAAGTATTTCCCTCAGTTAGAGAACCAAGGTATCAATCCAGTAGGAGGTACAAGCAAGTCCCCCTATGCACCTGCACAAACAATCAAACACTTGCACCCAACGCGATAAAGGGGTTGTCAGTCCTTCACAGTCAATTGCAAAATTAAGATCTGATAGAGATTGATAAGATTGTTAAAACTTAAAACAAAATAAAAGGTTTATAGATCTGAAAATATATAATAGAAAATAGACCCGGGGGCCATAGGTTTCACTAGAGGCTTCTCTCTTGAAAGCAAATAATACGGTGGTTGAACAAATTACTGTCGAGCAATTGATAGAAAAACACAAAGTTATGACGATATCCAAGGCAACGATTATGCATATAGGCATCACGTCCGTGTCAAGTAGACCGACTCCTGCCTGCATCTACTACTATTACTCCACACATCGACCGCTATCTAGCATGCATCTAGAGTATTAAGTTCATAAAGAACGGAGAAATGACTTAAGTAAGATGACATGATGTAGAGGGATACACTCAAGCAATATGATAAAAACCCCATATTTTTATCCTTGATGGAAACAATACAATACGTGCCTCGCTACCCCTACTTTGTCACTGAGTGAGTACACTACAAGATTGAACCCAAAACTAAGCACATGTCCCATTGCAAAAACTACCAATCTAGTTGGACAAACCAAACCAATAAATCAAATAGAAATACAAAGATATCAAATCATGAATATAAGAATTCGGAGAAGATTGAAATAATATTCATAGATAATCTGATCATAAATCCACAATTCATCGGATCTCGACAAACACACCGCAAAAGAAGATTACATCGGATAGAACTCTAAGAACATTGGGGAGAACATGGTATTGAAGATCAAAGAGAGAGAAGAAGCCATCTAGCTAGTAGCTATGGACCCGTAGGTCTGAGGTAAACTACTCACGCTTCATTGGAAAGGCAATAGGGTTGATGTAGATGCCCCTCCGTGATCGAATCCCCCTTCGGCGGATCGCCGGAAAAGGCCCCAAGATGGGATCTCACGGGAACAAAAGGTTGCGGCGGTGGAAAAGTATTTCCGTGGCTTGTTTTGAGGGTTTGGAATTATTTGTGAATTTATATGACGAAGATGTAGGTTGGTGGACTCCCAAGGGGGCCACAAGCCAGGCCCCCCCTAGGGCGCGTCCCTACAGCTTGTCGTCGCCTCGTGGGTCTTCTAACTTCATCTCCAAGTCTAGTAGGTGTCTTCTGGTCCAAGAAAAATCATCGCGAAAGTTTTATTCCGTTTGGACTCCATTTGATATTCCTTTTCTACGAAACTCAAAAACAAGGAAAAAACAGAAACCGGCACTGGGCTCTAGATTAATAAGTTAGTCCCAAAAATAATATAAAATAGCATAATAATGCATTTAAAACATTCAAAACAAATAATATAATAGTATGGAACAATCAAAAATTATAGATACGTTGGAGACGAATCAGTCCTCCACACCAAATATGTGCACCAGCCACCAAGCATTAGGCCGACCCGATCTCCTCTTACAACCGCCTTCCTGACAACCACTTGTCACCTCCTTCCTCCATGCCACCACCATATTTGATGCCCATCTCGACTTGGACATGAACTCTGCTCGAGCACGCTCCAATGGGGTCCCCTACACAGACTCCTTGGCTAATTCCACACACCGAAGGCACTTGTGAAAAGGCCTTTTGAATACCTCAACCAAAATCCAAGCTCATCTGAAGCATTGAATCTCACCATTCCATTGTTTTTTGCCAGAACTCCCATGTTCCACCCAAGGTACGTCGTTCAGTGCCTTCAAGTGTTGATAGACATAATCCAGTCATCCATCATGTCGGCTTAGTGTTTTAATTACAATATCTCTCTTTATGCATCCATTTTTGTGTGTTTGTAGGGGATGGGGGCGGCACATGCACCTGATGCAAGTGAGGGTCGTCATTAGCGAGGAGGAGAGGCAACGTGAGTGAAGCTTAGACCACGGGGCATGAGTGTTGGGACGATGTATACACCATGTGTAAATGAGATGTGGGTTGAAAGGGCATTTTTCCCTACTTTATGTTTTGGATGATGATGACAACCCTTTATTGGTCTAATCGTGTGCTATACGTTTCAGGTTCTCGATGCTTAGGCTTACATCGGATTTCTATTGCCTCTCGTAGGAAAAGATCGAAGACGTGTCCTCTACGCTTTTATTTTCTTTGGTCGTAGGGAACCCGTACTATCAAGAGGGAATCCTCATTAGAAAGCACTGGGGGAATCTTTTCACGTACACGTTCATCACCCCTCCTTTGTCTTCCTCAGGTATGAGAGAGAGAGTTTTTCCTTGTCTCTTCCCTATCCTTCCTGCTCTACCGGGGAAGCGCAAGAATCCAACGCTCCAACTATGAAGTAGTGCAAGATGAGGCCGATGAGTTTGCAATGAAAGAAGACGAAGAACCTCGTGAGCTTTATAGGAGAGTAACCAAACTCACGGTCTCACTACGAGATCACGGGAGCAAGGACACGGATGACAATTGGATCAAGCGCAAATTCCTCAAGGCAATGATGCCCTATCACAAGGCCATGTCCTCCGTCATTCGTCAAAGACCGGACTTCCACACTTTGACCTCAAGCGAAGTGTTGGATGAGTTTGTGGCCATGAACATTTTGGACAAGACCGCCGACAATGCGGTGCTTCGTTCTCAAAGGGCAAAGAAGCCTAACCTTGCATTGAAGGCCAAGCTCACCGTTGAGAGGAAGAAGAGGAATAAGATGAGAGCAACCCCGAAGATACGAAGTATGCATATCATGAACACATGGAACTTGCTTCAAGGCAATTTTGGAGCAAGAAAACTCGAGGCCAAACTTTAGCAAAAACAACTCAAGTGGCACGAAGAGCAGGCAACGTGTAAGGACTTGCTACAATTGTGGCAACGTGAGTCATTTTGTTGCGGAGTGTCCGTATGAGAAGAGGGAAGACAATGTTGGCAAGCTCATCCGAAAGGACAAGGCCAAGTCGTTCCCCAACAAGAGCAACTTCATCAAGAAGACTCCTCCCAAGGCATTGGTGGTACAAGAAGAGTACAATGAGGATGATGACGATGATGAAAGTGATGAGTCGGTTGTCATGGCCTCCGTTGCCATTGTGACGACTCCACGGGTGTCTCTCTTCGACTCACCCAATGAGAGTATCACCGCCAAGTGCCTCATGGCTAAAGCCACCAACAAGGTAACCTCCAACATCAAAACTACCATCATTAATCATCCTTGTCCGACGGATAGCATTAATGAACTTGAGGAAGCTAATGTGGAGGCTAATGAATTTGAGGCCTTTATGGGCAAACTCAAGGGAAAATCCAAGAAGCACTTTGTTGCTCTCTTGGAACAACTTGGTGAAGCCAATGACATGATCGAGGCTCACGAAGACACCATCACTAAGATGGAAGGGCATAGTCGTGACTATGCCGATGAGATTTCGGATCTTTCCAATGCTCTTGAGGAAGAGCGTGGTCTTCGTTTGGATCTTGAGGAGTCACACAACGTTGATCATGCTAAGTTAAAGAAATATTATGATTATGTCCTCATTGTTTCTCATGTGCTAAACTCCGAGAAGGCCGAACTTGAGGTTGATCTTGCTAGAATCAAAGAGGAGTTTGATCTACTTGACAAGGCTCACAAGGTCTTGAAGGGTACTCATGCTAGCCTCAAAGAGTCTCATGATCAACTTCAAGTAAAGCTAACCAAGGAAAAAGCCACTTTCCCTCGTATGATGTTAATTGATAATGCAAATGCTACTAACCCGTGTTGTGAGCATGTGCATCTTGTTGAGGAGAACGCTAAGCTAAAGGGGCAACTTGAGAGAGGTCTTGCGACTTGCATACAAGGCAAGAAGAACCTCAACGATCCCTTGATCAACCAAAAGGGGGTTGTGGCCAAGGAAGGGGTTGGGTACGTGCCCGACTCCAAGAACAAGAAGAAGAATGACAAGACCAAACGACCTCCTCCTCTCATGCATACCTTTGTAAAGGAGGGAGAGAGTGCCTCCGAGGAGAATAAGAAGAACAATGCAAAGGGTGGCAATGTCAAGAAGGGCAATGCCACCCCTCCCAATAAAGCCGACGATTTTAATACTTCTTATGTGTTATGTCGTGCGAGTGATGGGCATGTTTATGCCAAATTTGTTGGTTCTCTTCATGAATACATTGAATGGTCTATTTGGGTTCCAAAGACCCTTGTCACTAACATCAAAGGACCCATTACAAAATGGGTACCTAAAACCAAGCATTGATCTCTTGCCGGTGTTTGCTTCCGGTGGAGATCATGGTTGCTCGATAGCGGAGCTACAAATCATATGACCAGAAGCAAGGACTTGGTGGTGGACGTGCACAAGGTTCCATCTATGCCCACCAATGTCGAGTGGGGTGACGCCTCATCTTCTAAGGTATTGGGACTTGGCAAGGTGATCATCTCGTATGATCTCACGATCGAGAAGGTCATGCTTGTTGAGTCCCTTCCATACAATTTACTTTCAGTTCGTCAACTTGCAATCATGGGCTTTGCCAATTTCTTTGATATCGATACCGTGGCCCTCTTGTGGAGCAAGACTCTTAAAGTAGACTTTGTTGGGCATGTCGAGAACGGTCTATATGTGATTAACTTTTCAGAGCGACCCATTAAGACCGCGACGTGCCTAATGGCTAAAGTTGATGTGGGATGGCTTTGGCATCGCC
Organism: Triticum urartu; assembly: GCF_003073215.2. Classification (NCBI taxonomy): domain Eukaryota; kingdom Viridiplantae; phylum Streptophyta; class Magnoliopsida; order Poales; family Poaceae; genus Triticum; species Triticum urartu. The sequence goes on from NC_053025.1 coordinate 298,211,024, forward strand.
GTTTAGCCCATGTCAATATGAGATCTTTGCAAAGTCTCCTCAAGGGGGACCATGTCTGTGGCTAACGAATGTTAGTTTTGCTAAAGATCGTGCTTGCAGTGCTTGTATCGAAGGAAAGCTACATGAGAAGGCTCACCCTCCCACGACTATCATTTATTCAAAGAGGCATTTGGAGCTCCTTCACATGGATCTCTTTGGGCCTCCATCCTTCGATAGTCTTGGAGGTAGGAAGTATTGCTTGGTGATTGTGGATGACTACTCAAGGTACACGTGGGTGTATTTCTTCAAGAGGAAGAGCGAGACCCAACAAACCGTTATTGACTTTGCAAATGAAGCACAACATCAACACAATGCAAAGATCTTGACAATAAGAAGTGACAACGGCACCGTGTTCAAGAACTACACCTTGGATGAGTTTCTTAGTGATGAGGGAATCAAGCATCAATATTCCGCACCCTACACCCCTCAACAAAACGGGGTTGCGGAAAGGAAGAACCGGACGTTGATGGATGCGGCAAGGACCATGATGGCGCAGTTCAAGTCTTCGTACAACTTTTGAGCCGAAGCCATCAACACCACGTGTCATGCATCCAATCGACTCTACCTCCGCAAGGGCTTGAACAAGACTCCATATGAGATACTCACCGGTAACAAGCCCAACCTCAAGTACTTCCGGGTATTCGGGTGTAAGTGTTTCATTCTCAAGAAAGGTGTTCGGTTGTCTAAATTTGAGGCTAGAGCTTATGAGGGCATATTTGTTGGTTATGCTACAAACTCTCATGCTTACCGTGTCCTCAATGAATCCACGGGACTTATTGAGGAGACATGTAACGTGGAGTTTGATGAGAATAACGGCTCCCAAGTGGAGCAAAGTGACACTTGTGATGTAGGTGATGAAATTCCTCCCCAAGCCATAAGAAGAATGGGTGTTGGCTTTATCCTACCCATTGAGGAACCCCTTATGGCCGAAGGAGAAGGACAAAGCTCCACTCAAGTGGAGCCATCACCAACCCAAGGCCCACAATCTTCCGAAGAACAAGATGAAGGCCCTCATCCTCAAGAACATGACCAAGGACAAGATCATGCTCAAGACGGTGTTGACCCATCAAGTGATGCCCAAGGTCAAGTTCTCTCCTCCGAGAACAAGAACAAGCCCAAGACGACGCTCAAGAGGATCAAGTGACCACTTCTCATCTCACCCTCGAGGAGGAATTAGAGCGTCGTGCCGCCAAGGTTGCTTCCAAGCTCTCCACCAAGGATCATCTCATGACGAATGTGCTTGGAAGCTTAAGAAAGGGGGTAAGCACTCGTAGACAATTGGCAAATTATTGTGAGCATCACGCATTTGTCTCTTGTGTGGAACCCCACAAGTTCTATGAGGCGCTAGAAGATCCGGATTGGCTCAATGCCATGCATGAAGAACTCAACAACTTCGAGCGCAACAAAGTGTGGAGATTGGTGCCAAGACCGACCGGGAATCACAATGTCATAGGAACCAAGTGGATATTTAAGAACAAGCAAGATGCCCATGGGATTATCATTTGCAACAAGGCTCGTTTGGTAGCACAAGGCTACTCCCAAGTCGAGGGTATCGACTACGGTTAAACCTTTGCTCCCGTTGCTCGTCTTTAATCCATTCTCATGTTGATTGCATATGCTTCTCATCATAACTTTAAGTTACAACAAATGGATGTGAAGAGTGCTTTTCTTAATGGTCCTATTAATGAATTGGTTTACGTCAAGCAACCCCCTGGGTTCGAGGATCCCTACCTTCCCGATCATGTGTATCAACTCGATAAGGCACTCTATGGCCTTAAACAAGCCACACGTGTGTGGTATGACCACCTTACTGAGTTGTTACAAGACCGTGGTTTTGAAGTTGGGCTAATCGACCCCACTTTTTTACTAAGAAGGTCAAAGGGGAGTTGTTTGTGTGCCAATTATATGTTGATGATATTATCTTTGGTTCACCTAACAAAGCTTTCAATGAGGAATTTGCCGCTCTCATGACCTCAAAGTTCGAGATGTCCTCCATGGGAGAGTTGAAGTTATTTCTAGGGTTCGAAGTGAAGCAAAGAAGAGAAGGAACCTTCATCAATCAATCCAAATACACTCAAGACATGCTCAAGAGATTCAAGCTAAGTGACGTCAAGCCGGCTTCCACTCCAATGCCCACCAAGTGCCAACTTGACTTAGATCCCAATGGTAAAGTGGTGGATCAAAAGGTATATCGCTCCATGATTGGATCCTTGCTTTACCTTTGTGCATCTAGACCGGATATCATGTTGAGTGTGGGAATTTGTGCACGGTTTCAAGCCGCACCTAAGGAAAGTCACTATGTGGCGGTCAAACAATCTTTCGATATTTGGCTCATACCCCAAACTTTGGCTTATGGTATCCAAGAGGATCAAACTTCAAGCTTGTAGGATACTCGGATTCCGATTGGGCGGGAGACAAAGTGGATAGGAAGTCCACTTCCGGAGGGTGCCAATTCCTTGGTTGCTCTTTGGTAAGTTGGTCTTCCAAAAAGCAAAGTTGTGTGTCTCTCTCGTCCACCGAGGCGGAGTATGTTACAGCCGGTAGTTGTTGTGCACAACTCTTATGGATGAGGCAAACTTTAAAGGATTACGATGTCATTTGTGACAAAGTGCCTCTTTGGTGTGACAATGAAAGTGCCATCAAGATCTCTCTCAACCCGGTGCAACACTTCAAGACGAAGCATATTGAGATCCGGTATCACTTCATCCAGGATCACATTAGGCGAGGAGAGATCGAGCTCAACTATATCAACACTCATGATAACCTTGCAGATATCTTCACGAAGCCCTTGGATGAAGCAAGATTTCGCGAGTTAAGGCATGAGCTAAATATCATTGATTCGAGCAATGTTGCTTGAACCCTTGCATACCCCACCGTACTCAACATGTTGTCTTGTTTAAGATGTAGGCATGGACATAGGGGGGGTGATGTTCTCTCAATGAACTCTCCCTCCCCCCATTATGCATAAATCGATCAAGTCTTTCACATTAGCCATGTTTGATGGTACTTGTGCTTCAAAGACGAGTTTTGGTCATGGACCCAAGAATAATTCTTCGCGGTGCCATACCAATTGACTCAAACATAGGTGGCTTTGACCACCGTCCTCTCTTGGGGAGGTTGGAGTTAGCCTTTTGTTCTCGTGTTGTTTTCTCTCATTCTTTCTTTGCTCTTTGCGTTGGGTTCTCCTAGGGTGTTGCTTCTCTCCTGTTTCGTGCTCTTTCTTCCCCCCTTTGGATTGCACTCATTTGATCTTGGCTTGGACATAGGTGGTCAGGCGGTACAACCGGGATCACGGGCGGTTCCACCGCTGGTACCTGGTTATGCCGTCCCAATGGGTCTCTCTTCGGTGTTTGGGTGGTTCCACCGCTCAAACCCATGGTAACCTACGTCCGGTACTACCGGTGGACACTGGGCGGTACTACCGCTGCCTTCGAAGCACCGGAAGTATTGTCTCCAACCACCGGTCTATACCAGACGAGCGGTACAACCGCTCCCCGGAGCAGTTCTACCGGGGCGTGTCTACGGGCCTATATATACTCAACGGGGCTGAAGGGTTTTCTTTTTCCCTTCGCCCTCGTTCCTCTTCTCTGTGCCCTAGCCGCCGGCCCTCTTTGCCCCTGCCCCAGAGTGCGTCTCGCACTTCGGATCCTTGGGCTCTCCGTGGATTCTCTCCATGGAAGCCTCCCGATCTCTTCCGATGGATGGTGGTAATGCCTCGTGTTCTTTTCTCCTAGATCTTTCTAGGGTTCTTCCTTTGTCTAGGGCATTACTTAACTTTCCGCAATTAGTGTTTGAACTATGGAGTAGAAGAGATCTTTGTTTTCCTCCTGTCTTGTTTGTAGCACTTAGGATTCGGAATATTACTTGTGTGATTAGTATGCCTCGGTTCGACCTATCTCCCCAGGTAGTGCCACTGTCAGCGGTTCTACCGCCCCTACGGGCGGTACAACCGCTGGAGCGGTACTACCGGCGGAGGAACTGGTACAACCGGAGTATATCAACCACCCAGCACTGTTCTATCTTCCCTGTTGCCGCAACATGTTCCTTTTCTGCTTGTGTGTGCAATCCTCTCATCCTTGCTGGGTTTTGTGTGCTTTTTCGTGTGTGTGTTTAGGGGCTCTAGTTCTCGCTCTGCTCCTCACAAGACCAAGAAGAGGGCACGAAGGACCTTGCACCCGGTTGTGTCTGATGATGAAGAAGAAGTTGTGATTCCCACCAAGCCCACTCGCCGTGAAAAGTCTGCAGCTGCTAAGCAACGTGTGGTTATGCTGTTGCATCGTTGGAAAGCCAAGGATTGGGAAGCCTTCCGATCAAAGAATCTGTATGAGGTTCCCATTGCTCCTCGTTGGACCACCGTTCAGTTCCGGAATGAGATGCAAGTGCGCATTGTTCATGAACTCTTTGAGCACAATAAGAATAGATATGCCAAGCAATGAACAATTGATCTTGACCATTGGAGGAACAACATGGAGTATTTTGGTGAGGCGCTGGCTCTCTGCGAGGAGTTTGATCTTGTCAAGCTCATGTCAGTCAACTGTGACTTTGATGTTCAACTCATCCATCAGTTCTATGACACGGTTTATTTTGGGGAAGATGATGCGCGCACTCTCACCTTCATGTGTCGTGATGAATTGTTTCACGTTCCCTGGAGGGCATTCTGCAATGCTATTGGGTACGAGGATACCGGTCTGGAAGGAAGGGGTGGCATTCGTCCTCATGACTTTCCTGAGTCCATGCTTAAGGAGAAGCTTGCCCTCTGTACATTCGGGGCCGTGGGATTATTGGAGAATCCGAGGATTTGGAGAAGGTCTATGACATCATGCACCGAGTGTTCCGCAATGTGCTCTTGCCCAAGGTGGGCAATCAAGATGAGATTTATGGTTATCTGGTTGATTTGATGGTTGCTATGAAGACCATGGTGGGGACAGGGGCAACGTTTGATGTGTCCAATTGGATGTGGCATGAGATGTACAACATGGTCATCTACCGTAAAGTCCCAATCTATGCTCCGTTTGTCATGTGCTTTCTGAACTCTGTGTGGGTTGTTCGACGTCCTGGAGAGCTCCTCACTTCTCCAGACAACCTCACTGTTCATGAGGTCAAGCTCCTTAAGAAGAAGAAGCATGCCGAGCCTCGCTTCCCTGCCAATGCTCCTGAGGATGTCTATACTACTTCTGACGATGAGGACTTTGAGCCGGAGCCAGGGGCCAAGCCTTCGTGGGTGGCCAAACTCACTGGCAAGGTGAAGAAGACCTTTTGTCTTCAGGCTGACATCCAGAAGAGGATGTATGAGGCACATGTCAATGAGAAGCTTGCACGACGTCGCCAAATTGCAATGATGAAGCATCTCAACATGTCGGTTCAGAGTGGCTCTGAGAAGAGCATCACCCCGGAGGAGCGTTGGATATCTACCCATAGCACCTGGACTGATGATGAAGCCCCTCCCCAGCCATCCTCCTCGTTTGCTGCAGCTGACAATGCCATGGAAGAATCTGATCACGACGACGATGACACTCTGATGATGAGGATCCAGATGCGACCGAGGAGTCAGAGGAGGACGCCTGAGCTTTGGGACGCTAGCTTCGCTCTTTTCCTTTTTGGTGTCTTGATGCCAAAGGGGGAGAGGGTTCTATAGGTCTCGGGGATTTGCATGGGTTTTTCTTTTTCTCGTTTTCTCGTGTTGGTCTTTGTTCATGGACTCGTTTCGTTCCTTGCTGTTTGTGAGACTTGTTAGCCTAGTTACCTTTCCATTCTTTGATCATTATCGTTATTATTGCACTCTAAGCATTATATTGTCAGAGTGGTGAGTCTATAAAATCTAAGGGGAGTCTAGTCTTGAAAGTGTGCCCATGCTTTCTAACAGCTAGTTCCTATTGGGGCACATATTCAGGGGGAGTTCCGTCTAGATTTCATTGACTTATCTCTTGCAAATCGTGTTGTTGTCATCATCCACCAAAAAGGGGGAGATTGAAAGGGCATTTCCCTACTTTATGTTTTGGAGGATGATGATAACCCTTTGTTGGTCTAATCGTGTGCTATACGTTTCAGGTTCTCGATGCTTAGGCTTACATCGGATTGCTATTGCCTCTCGTAGGAAAAGATCGAAGACGTGTCCTCTACGCTTTTATTTTCTTTGGTCGTAGGAAACCCGTACTATCAAGAGGAAATCCTCATTAGAAAGCACTGGGAGAATCTTTTCACGTACACGTTCATCACCCCTTCTTTGTCTTCCTCAGGTGTGTGTGTGAGAGAGAGTTTTTCCTTGTCTCTTCCCTATCCTTCCTGCTCACTGTTTCTGCCCAGCGGTTGTACCGCTCTCTGGAGCGGTTGTACCGCTGGGTCTTGTCGCTCACCAGCTTTGCTCGAGCGGTTGTACCGCTGCCTCCGGACGGTGGTACCGCCACCATGCTCTGCAAATGCTGGGGCGGTGGTTCTGTCCATGCACCGCTCGCGCTTTTGTTTTGATGTGGTTCTTGGGCGATAGTGGCCCGGTTGGTCCGGTCGTTCCACGATGACCGGTACCACCAGTGGTTCGAGCGGTTCTTCCGCTCAGAACTTAGCCGCCCAAGAGATCAAGGCCATGCGGTTGTTCTAGCCAGGCACCGCCCAAGTACCGGTCAAGCTTCTGTTTTGATGCGGTGGTTGTGCGGTGGACAGGCGGTTACTCCGGTTATTTTTCTTAGCCGGTACTACCGCCCGCTTGTCCGGTTGTACCACTTGGTAGGGTTCTGCAAATACACCATGAATCCCGGTTGTACCGGGACGAGGACCGGTTGTACCGCCGCAGTGCAAAAAATGCAGTAACGGTTGGAATCGAGGGTTACTATATAAGTGAGCTTCTCCCACCTACCACTCTCACCTTGGACCTCTCTCACTCCACCATTAGTGCACTTCAAGCTCTCTTGCCCGATCTCTCTCTCTAGCCACTCAAACTTGTTGATTTGCTAGGGATTGAAGGAGAAGATCTAGATCTACACTTCCACCAAAGGATATTTGCTTCCCCCATACTTTCTTGTGTGGATTTTGTTACTCTTGGGTGTTTGAGCACCCTAGACAATTGAGGTCACCTCGGAGCCATATTCCATTGTGGTGAAGCTTCATGGTTTTGTCGGGAGCCTCCAATTAAGTTGTGGAGAGAGCCCCAACCTTGTTTGTAAAGATTCGGTCGCCGCCTTCAAGGGCACTAATAGTGGAATCACGGCATCTCGCATTGTGTGAGGGCGTGAGGAGAATACGGTGGCCCTAGTGGCTTCTTGGGGAGCATTGTGCCTCCACACTGCTCCAATGGAGACGTACTTCCTCTCAAAGGGAAGGAACTTCGGCAACACATCCTCGTCTCCACCGTCTTCACTCTTGGTTATCTCGTGCCTTTACTTGTGCAAATTTATTTGTTTCATATCACTTGCTTGCTTGTGTTCCTATCCTTATTGCATCATATAGGTTGCTCACCTAGTTGCATATCTAGACAACCTACTTTGATGCAAAGTTTAAATTGTTAAAGAAAAACTTAAAATTGTTAGTTGCCTATTCACCCCCCCTCTCTAGTCAACCATATCGATCCTTTCATGGGTGGCTGCCACTATGAGTACGATCCCATAAAAATACGAGGCGGTGCAGGGAGAAGGTCGTGAAGGTAGCTTGGTAGAGTGTGATGATCAAGATAATTGCCATGGGATTAATCATGTTCGTAGTGAAGAGGTGAACAACGTTGCTAGGGACATGTTTATCCCGATGCAAAGCACATGCACATCTCTTAGTGCAATATATATCCCCTGAGGAGCAAGCTAAACTGAGCCAGCCCACTGTTGCTTGTGGTTTTTGAAATACTTTGTTTACTAATCGTTCAATTGTTTTTGGATCTGGGTTTGGTCGTTTTCCACGGGATTTGGTTTTCCATAATAGCATAGGCGTCAGGTTTTCTAAAAAAATCTTTGTTTTTTCCTTTTTCTTTGTCTTCTTCTTTCTTTTTTGTTGTTTTCCTTTTTGTTTCATATGTTTTTATTTTTCGATACATGTCAAAAAAATATCTAAACACACATTGAGCATTATGAAGTACATGTAAACATTTTTTGAATGCATGTCTGACTTTTTGATACATGTTGAATCTTTTAAAATAAAAACTATAAATATTTCTCAAATAATGTTGAACATTTTGAAATGAAGGATGAATAATTTTAAATACATCATTTAAAATGACTAAGCACTTTCTTTAAATTTCAGTGACAAATGTGAACATTTCTCTAATTTTCCTTTGTTAGAAAATAACAATAAAATGAGAAAATAAGAAAAGACCGGACAAAACCAAGTCATGTAAAACTGGTAGAAAACTGCTTGTAGAAACCAACTCGAAAAATCGCTCGAAATCCACAACTAGGCCAGCACAAGTTGTTGAGTATATATGTTATGTGCATATTGTGTATTGGCCTCGCCTTCTTTATATAGTTGAGGTCCGTGGCTCACTTTTGTATATCATATATACATGCCTATGCACGAAGAATAATATATGGTGCAATTCACATATTCTACATGGTATCAGTTTCCGGGTTCTAACCCTAGCCTTCCGCCGCCGCCGTGCGTCTCCTCCGCGCCGCCGCCGCCGTCATCACCCAGCCGTTGCCGCTCGCGCGCCTCCCGCGCCGGCCGCTGCTTCTTCCTTCTTCCGCCGCCGTCGCCGCTCGCGCGCCTCCCGCGCCGGCCGCTGCTCCTTCCTCTCCCTACGTGAGCAACTCCAGCCGCCAATCTATCATAGCGATCGGTACTAGTTCTACAACAGCAGCTCCTAGTACTACATCACTTGAAGGCATCTTCTCCAAATCAGATTTTTTTTGTCTTATGTTGCTACGTGCATATGAGGAAGCTAGCAGGCACTGGCGGAGCTTCCGCAAGGCCGAGTGGGCCATGGCCCGCCCATGACTAGAGCAAAAAAAAAGAGTTTATATGGCACTATACCCAGCCGGCCAGCCCACATCGATAGAGCTGGGCGCCTCGCAGCCTCACCGCGAGCCGGGACCTCCTATTTTGCGAGCAGCCGCTCGGTGGGCCGGCTCACGATCGCGCATGGCGCAACGCGCAAAAAGAATGCCAAAAAATACATCCCGAGTGAGATTCGATGTCGCGCCGTCGTTCTTCCACACGGAGAGGCTAACCACTAGACGAGTTAACTGCTTATGAATGGTTGCTGCGCGAAATGTTTAAAGAATATAAACATAGACGCGAAATTTCTTGCACATCACACTGTACCGTTTATATTTTCTAATTATTTTAAAACATGTTCACCTATTACAGAAAAAGTTCACGAGCATGCAAAAAAAATCACCAAATTAAAAAAGTTCATGTATTAAAAAAAAAGTTCACGAATTCAAAAGAAGTTCATCGATTGTGAAAAAACGTTCATTGGTTTGAAAAAAAAATTCATCAATTTTGAAAAGAAGTCCATCAAATTTGAAAAATGTTCATTGGTTTTGAAAAAAAAGTTCACCTTTCAGAAAGTACCCAAAACTGGATATTGTAGCGCGTGTACTATCTCAAATGTTATGGCTTATTTTAGTCTGAGGAAGTATATACGTGAACAGAAGGTGTGGTGACTATATCTATTGAATTAGTAATACATGCTCTAGAATTTGGAAAATATTGTGCTCTCTGGCCCGCCCAACTTTTTTTTTAAGCTCCGCCACTGCTAGCAGGTGCTATTTCCTCTGTCTTGTCGTACTCTGTCGATCGCATCGCCTCGCTAGTCTGCTTGCTTCGCATCGCAGTTCGCTTCGCCTCGCCTCGCTAGCTGCACCGCATCGCATCGCCCTGCCTCGCTAGCCACCACGCGTGCCGAGCTGTTGTTGCCGCCGCACGATCCACCCGAGCCACGCGATGACATCAGCCTGCCCGTTTGTCGCCGCCTCTGTCGTCCCGTCACCAGCGCGGCCCTGTCGCCGTACGTGGTGGCCGCCACCTACGACGCATCCGTTCTCACGTACGGGATTCCTACGTGCGAGGTTCCTCCCGCATTCACGTCTGGGTCTTCGCCTGCGTATGGGGCTCCGTCCGCGTACGAGTCTTCCGGGTACTGGTGAGGATCCTTAGCGGGCCAGCACTCGCCCGCTGGGCAGCAGCCTGACGGCGCTCAGCAGGTTTTCCCGGCGGGCTATTCGGCCTACCCGGCACCGCAACTGTATGGAGAGTATTCACCGCCATAGCTGAGCGGCGGCTACGGCTTCCTCATGGCGTTTCCGTCCCCCTCGTCGGCCCTGTTGTCGGCGTCCTGGTACCCGATGCTCCTCACCGGGCTGCATGCCGCTCCTACGCCGAACAACTACATTGGAGGTGGTGATTGGTACATGAACACCGGTGCCACGGCTCACATGTTTGCTCATCCTGGTAACCTTGTCTCGTTCACTCCTGTCTCTACCGACCGTCGCATCGTTGTCGGCGACCGTTCCACACTTCCTATCACACATGTTGGGCACACTTCTTTTCCTTCTACTTCTACGCCTTTAGCTTTGTCTAACATACTTGTATCTCCTCATCTTATTAAGAATCTTATCTCCGTTCGTTGTTTTACTTGTGAAAATCATGTCACTGTTTAATTTGAAGAGTTTGGTTTTTGTGCTAAGGACGCTCGAAGCAGGATGGTACTTCACCAATGTGACAGCCCCGACGAGCTCTATCCGGTGCATTCGCCCTCATCCACCACCACCGCACCGGTCGCTCTCTCCGCTGGAGTTGATCTCTGACACGCTCGCTTGGGTCATCCCAACCCCGTCACACTTCGTCATATTCTTAGAAGTTTCAGTTTCAGTTGTTATAAGATTGAGGATCACACCTGTCATGCCTGTCGTGTTGGCAAACATGTTCGTCTCCCGTTCAATAACTCCACCACCATAGCTTCTTTTCCTTTTCAGTTGATTCATAGCGATGTGTGGACCTCTCCAATTCCTAGTAATTCGGACTATTTATATTATCTGATTATCCTTAATGATTATTCTTATTATGTGTAGACTTTTCCTTTACGCAGAAAGTCGGATGCACTCTCCACTTTGACGGCCTTTTACTCGTATGTCAGCATGCAGTTTGGGCGTTCCATCCTTACTCATCAGACTGACAATGGAAAAGAGTTCAACAACCTTACTTTCCGCACTTTTCAGTCGCACCACGGCATAGTTTTTCGTCTCATATGCCCGTATATTTCCTAGCAGAACGGTCAAGCCGAACGCGTCCTTCGCACTCTGAACGACTGCGTTCGCACGCTCCCGTTCCATGCTAATGTGCCGCCTCATTTCTGGCCGGAGCACTCGCCACTGCTTCTCTTCTCCTTAACCTCCGCCCTTGCCGCCCACGGTGGAACTATGCACCTCACCATCTTCTCTTCGGTACGTCCCCATCTTATGATGGCTTGCGCATTTTTGGTTGCCTTTGCTATCCTAGTACTGCCGACTCCGCTCCTCACGAACTCACACCTCGTTCTGTCGCTTGCATCTTCATCGGCTACCCCTCCAACTCTAAGGGATATCAACACTACGATCCCGTCTCCCACCGTGTGTTCACTTCCCGACACGTTTACTTTGATGAGCGTGTGTTTCCGTTTCACCAGGTACCCCCGGCTGTTCCTCCCGCCACCGGTGACGCGGACTCCTCGACGCCTCTCCCAGGGCGCTCGCGCGCCTCTCTTCGCCCGCCCTGGCTTTGAGGCGTGCCTCTCGCATGCGGCGCCTCCTACAGTCGCGGCGCTGGCGCCCCCGGCGCCTTCGACGTTGGCGCCCGCGGCCTCGGTGCCTGTGGCCCCCTTGGCGCCCCCGGTGCACGTGCCCCCCTCGGCGCCCCTGGCGCTCTCGGCACCCGCAGCGCCCCTGGCGCCCCCCCGGCGCCTGTGGCCGCTCCGGTCACCCACACCCGTACGGGCGTTTTTCGACCGAGCTCGCGCTATGCCTCGGCTGACTACGTCCATGCGGCGTCCACCTCTGAGCCGTCGACGTTGCCGTCCTCCGTTCGAGCCGCTCTTCGTGACCCGTTCTGGATGGCTGCGATGCAAGAGGAGTTTGACGCCCTGTTGTGCAACCGGACGTGGCAGCTTGTTCCCCGTCCCCGGCACGCCAACGTGATTACCGGGAAGTGGGTCTTTAAACACAAGCTCCGTCTGGATGGTACGCTTGATCGCTACAAAGCGCGTTGGGTCGTCCATGGCTTCCGACAGCGTGCTGGCATCGACTTCACTGACACCTTCGCTCCGATCGTCAAGCCCGGCACGATACGCACGGTTCTCCACCTTGCGGTCTCCTCTGCTTGGCCGATGCACCAGATGGACGTCTCCAACACCTTCCTCCATGGTCACCTCGAGGAGCAGGTCTTCTGCCAGCAGCCCACTAGGTTTGTTGACCCGGCACTTCCCGACCACGTGTGCCTGCTTTCGCGGTCCTTGTATGGACTCAAGCAGGCTCCGCGTGCTTGGTACCAGCGCATCACAGCGTTTCTCCACCAGCTTGGGTTCCGCTCTACCCGCTCGGACGCCTCGCTCTTCGTTTATCATCAGGGCTCTGACATGGCCTACTTGCTGCTCTATGTCAACGACATCATCCTGATGGCATGTACGGCTAGTCTCCTCAGTCAGCTCACGGCTCGTCTTCGCGCTGAGTTCGCCATCAAGGACTTGGATTCTTTGCACTACTTCCTTGGTGTCGAGGTGGTGCACCGTCCGGATGGCGTCTTCCTTCATCAACGGAAGTACGCTCACGAGCTCCTGGAGCGCGTCGGCATGCTTAACTGCAAGCCCGCTGAAAGATCATGGATGTCGCCTAGAGGGGGGGTGAATAGGCGTTTTAAAATAATTACGGTTTAGGCTTGAACAAATGCGGAATAAACCTAGCGGTTAATTTGCCAAGCACAAAACCTAAAACAACTAGGCTCACCTATGTGCACCAACAACTTATGCTAAGAAAGATAAGCAACTATGTGATAGCAAGATATATGACAAGAAACAATATGGCTATCACAAAGTAAAGTGCATAAGTAAATGGCTTGGGTAAGAGATAACCGAGGCACGAGGAGACGGCGATGTATCCCGAAGTTCACACCCTTGCGGATGCTAATCTCCGTTTGGAGCGGTGCGGAGGCACAATGCTCCCCAAGAAGCCACTAGGGCCACCGTAATCTCCTCACGCTCTCGCACAATGCAAGATGCCATGATTCCACTAAGGGACCCTTGAGGGCGGTCACCGAACCCATACAAATAGCAACCCTTGGGGGCGGTCACCGAACCCGTACACTTTGGCAACCCTTGGGGGCGGTCACCGGTACCCGTCAAATTGCTCGGGGCGATCTCCACAACCTAATTGGAGACCCCGACTCTTGCCCGGAGCTTTGCACCATAATGATTGAGCTCCGAACACCAACAACCGTCTAGGGCGCCCAAGCACCCAAGAGAAACAAGCTCAAGGGTACCAAGAACCCAAGAGTAATAAGCTTCTCAACTTGTAGCTTCCACGTATCACGTGGAGAACTCAAACCGATGCACCAAATGCAATGGCAAGGGCACACGGAGTGCCCAAGTCCTTCTCTCTCAAATCCCACCGAAGCAACTAATGTTAGGGAGGAAAATGAGAGGAAGAACAAGAAAGAGAACACCAAGAACTCCAAGATCTAGATCCAAGGGGTTCCCCTCACATAGAGGAGAAAGTGATTGGTGGAAATGTGGATCTAGATCTCCTCTCTCTTTTTCCTCAAAAACTAGCAAGAATCCATGGAGGGATTGAGAGTTAGCAAGCTCGAAGAAGGTCAACAATGAGGGAAGAACACGAGCTCAAAAGATAAGGTTCATTGGGGAAGAAAACCCCCTTTTATAGGTGGGGAAAAATCCAACCGTTACCCACCAACCAGCCCGTGGCCAGCGGTACTACCGCGCCTGGCCAGCGGTACTACCGCAAGGCCGCGCGGTACTACTGCTTGCATCCAAGCGGTACTACCGCACGGCTGTGCGGTACTACCGTACCGACCCACGGTACTGCCGCAACCCCAGCACAGAACCGATAAACAGACGCACAGGAGCTGGGGGCGGAACTTCCGCACGCGCGGTACTACCGCGCCCCCCATGCGGTACTACCGCGAGGCAAAAGTCCCAGCCAGGGGAAAAAGGGAAACTTCCGTGCCTATTTCCGCAAAGAAACGGAAGTAGCAAAAACCCGACATAGTAGTACTGCCGAGGGGCGGTACTACTGCCTGGCCGCATAGCGCGGTACTACCGCACGGCGAAAGCGGTACTACCGCGGTAGGCGCGGATGTAAAAAATTACATCCGCTCCTACTAACGCAAAGGGGCGGCACTAGCCTGGTGGGCAGCGGTAGTGCGGCTCCAGGGGAGCGGTACTACCGTGCCACTGCACGGTACTACCGCTGATGCCTACGGTACTACCGCTTTCCTGGGAGCAGTACTACCGCAACCAACAACGGCAGCCACACAAGGGAGGCAAGAAAACGAAGGAAGCTCCAAGGAAGAAGGAGGGAAAAAGAAGGAGACGTGTACGTGATGAATCCACCCAAACCTTTCCAACGCGGACCCTGACAAAACCACACTCAAGAGAACAAGAACTGCCATAACTTCTGCATATGAACTCCGAATTGAGCAAACTCAAGCTTGTTGGAAACAAGACGACGAGTAGTATCAAAACAACAACTGGTTATAGTAAGAAGAGGCAGAGGAGGTATGCCAACAAATAGAGGAGTGAAACCTCCAACCGAGAAGAACCGGCAAAACCTCCAACAACGAAAACATCATAGAGTATGCAAGCGAACTCCGTTTTCGATGAAATCAAGCTTGTCATCAAGATGACCAAAAGCTCTAAGACTCTCAAAGAGAACCAAACAAGAACCAAGAAAGATGATGCAAGGATGCAATGGTTTGAGCTCTCAGCAAACGATACGATCAAGCTACTCATCGAGAGCCCCCCTTGATAGTACGACAATCGATTCTATAACCCAGTCTCCCAACTACCATCATGAGACCGGTAAAATAGAAAACCTATCAAAGGCAAACCTTTGCCTTGCACATGGTCCACTTGAGCTAGATGAAGACGATCTTGACTCCCTTAAGTTGGACCACCTTTCTTGATTGGGTTGACTTGATGAAGACTAGTTGATTGCTCCCCCATACTCCACTATGGGTGAGCCACTCTTCCGCACATCTTCACAAGTCCATTGTCACCACAAAGGACGGCAAGCTTCAAGCATTTGATCTCTTCGTGCTGCTCCACTTGAACTTGCACACCGCAACCTAACCCCACAAAGAACCCTCACGAAGACCATGGGTTAGTACACGAAGCGTAATTGACAATGCTTACCATACCATGGGAACACTTGATCCCTCTCGGTACATCTTCTACGCTTTATGGGTTGGTCAACTTGATTCACTCTTTGACTTAGTCTTGATCAACCTCTCACAAGACCCATCTTTAGGTAATTCCTTGAATAGCACCTTGGTCGACACAAACTCTCCTTGAAACCAACACATGTACTCCAAGAAAAGCCTATGGACAAAAACCTTCAAATATAACTCAAGGCAACCATTAGTCCATAAAGATTGTCATCAATTACCAAAACCAAACATGGGGGCACCGCATGTTTTTTCACCCACTGCTACGCCTGTTGATACGAAGGCCAAGCTTTCTGCCACAGATGGTTCTCCTGCTTCGGATGCTGCTTTCTATCGGTCTATCGTTGGTGCTCTCCAGTACCTCACTCTGACTCGACCGGAGATCCAGTATGCCGTGCAGCAGGTGTGTCTTCATATGCATGCTCCTCGAGACGTTCACTGGGCTGCCATCAAGCGGATTCTCCGCTATATCTGTGGCACTATGGATCTTGGCGTCACGCTTCACGCCTCCGGCGACACCGTCCTCACCGCCTACTCTGATGCAGACTGGGCGGGCTGCCCTGACACTCGTCGCTCCACTTCGGGCTATTGTGTCTACCTTGGACCCTCACTTATCTCGTGGTCGTCCAAGCGGCAGCCTACGGTCTCTCGTTCCAGTGCTGAGGTTGAGTATCGTGCGGTGGCCAACGCAGTCGCCGAGTGTTCGTGGCTTCGCCAGCTTCCTCAGGAGCTCTCTTGTCCTGTTGACCGTGTCACGGTGGTCTACTGCGACAACGTCTCGGCGATCTATCTCTCCGCTAACCCGGTGCATCATCAACGGACCAAGCATATTGAGTTGGATATTCATTTTGCTCGGGAACAGGTGGCCCTTGGCCATATTCGCGTTTTACACGTTTCTACTTCCCAACAATTTGCCGATATCATGACCAAGGGCTTGCCTACGGCGTTATTTGAGAAGTTCCGGTCCAGCCTTTGCGTCAGCCGCGGTGTCGCTTCGACTGCGGGGGGTGTTGAGTATATGTGTTATGTGCATATTGTGCATTGGGCCTGCCCTCTATTCCTTTGTATAGTTGAGGTCTGTGGCCCACCGTTGTACATCATATATACGTGCCTATGCACGAAGAGCAATACATCGTGCAATTGACATATTCTACACAGGTGAATCACCCGTTGGCAGGTGCTATATATCGCTTGTAGCTTGATGTTTTGAGTCGGATAGAAGGGACGTTAAGGCCAACGACATTTAGGGAGCTGAGCATATTCTCTAACCTCATGATCCTTGTGGGTGGTGGCGAGGTGAATCCCTCCTATTTGGGGCTCATTGGTTCAAAGTGTCAGGGTTTCGCACAGGGCCTGGAGTCATGAGCCAGGTAAAATAGTGTGGTTGGGCAAGCGATATTTCTTGTATCTTTTTCCAATAACCTTTTGTTTTGGTTTTTGATATTTTTGAGTGTGTTCTTCTACTTTTCTACTACTCCCTCCGACACGACACTTATTTTGCTAGATCGTTTATTCTGGCGTCTGCGCGTGTTTTCTCGTTGTGTTTAGTTCCATGCCGCTTCTTTCGTTTCGAGATCTCGATCGAGAGAGAGACAGTCGCTTCTTTTCGTTGGGTATGTGTTGCTTTGGTGTGTTGTTAAGCACAAATAATTCGCTAGTTTCCAAACCTGCAGTGCTGAATTAGCGAGGTTAAAATTAGGTTAGCCCAACCCAGGCATGTGGCTAGGCGTTTGGCGTGCGCTAGCACCAACACACGCATGCATACGTGGTACGTCGTCGCGCACAGTGCTCGAGATGTCCGACGTACTACGACGGCGATCACGGCGGAAGTTCTTCCGCGATGGCGACGCAAGCAACTCATGTCTCCTTATCTAGTGGTGTCCGTGGCCAAGCATGGACAAAAGTTCGAATTAATCTTTCACCTCCGTGGAGTGGAGTAGCAGGATGTGCGCATTGTTTTTGGTCACTCGCTTGCCCGTACGGCAGCGGAGGTGCCCCGGGCATCGCGAGACCGCCGGCCGGCCGCCCAGTTTGACGGACCTGCATCGCAGAAATTACCGCCCGCGCGCGTGCGCACCAACGTACTCCGTATTACTGTCACTTTCTGCTGACATTATTGGAGTTAAACGTGGATGGTTAAAAATGCTTCGTGGTACTGCTCCGTTGGCCTTATGATTGAGCCACTAGGTGACAAGGAGATAACAAGATGGCTTTTGCCTTTTGGCAGGTTAGCTACTGACCTCAACGTTTGCACTACGGGTCTGTTTGGTTGGATATTAGTGTGGCCAAGCCAAAGTGTGGCTAGCCACACAAGTATGGCAAGCCACACAAGTGTGGCTGTGAAATTGAACGCCAAACTTTGGCAAAAGTTGGCAAAAAAATTATCTCTATGATAAATGAGCCATATGGGCAATAAAGTGTGGCAAAAACCAAACACATGCCAACTAAACTGTGGCTGCCAAATTTTGGCTTGGCAAACTGTGGCTGGGAACCAAACAACCCCACATGTCTTTGGGAGAGGTTGTCCGCCAAACATCCTAATCCTAGGATGCTACGATCCCTGAAGAATTGCAGATTGCACTTCCACTTTTCTCGTCAGTGCATTTGCTATCCGCTTGGTCTGGCTACTTCTTCTAGAACGCATAGGTGGTCACATTGTATCGGCCGTAACGGCAATAAACCGCGTCATGGTAAAAAATAGGTAGTAGTGCCGGATTTTCTGATTTCAAAACAGAAAAAATAAGCAAATTTGCTCATCCGTAAACTCCGTGCAAAGTACAGCAGTGCCATTTTCTAAACGCTCCGTGCAAAGTGTAGTACAGACTCACGTCACCACCCGTCATTTGACCGATCTTTTGAAACGATCAATATATGGCCAGCGCTACCGGTCATTTGACTGATCTTTTGCAAAGATCAGATGGATCGCTCGTCGTAGGATTTATCCTTCGGCGACCGTTGGATTAGGGCATGTGCAATGGGGTGGTACTGCCCCATGCGTACACGTAGGCGCAAAAGACATGGGGAGTTAGTTTTGATTTTTATCACTCAACGCACAAACCTGAGGCCACCATTCACTAGGGCCCACATTCTCCCTCTCTCATACTTCCCGATCCATCTATCTCCTCCTTATCTTCTTGAGAGAATTTCTTATTTGACACTCCCTCAAAATCATGTTCCTTATTTGACATTGAAAAAAAATTCTTTCCTATATAACCTATAGTCTTAATTTCTTTCCCTATGTGACACTCTAGTTCATTTTGTACACATGAAAAGACCTTTTTATCCCTGTACATAATGTGACCAGAAATATGCAGCATTGAGCCTAATTATCTATACTACTACATAGTGTAGCAGTTTTGAAAGTGTGAATCCAAACAACAGAATGCAATTTTTACCGTTGATTGGACTCATCCAATGGCCAAGGATGCAGGGATTCGCAGCTACAGTAGAAACACCTGACATCACATTTCTCTACATCGTTCTACAAATATCCATGAATTACCAGTAGCACTTTGCCCTTTCCATGCCTAGAAAAGGCACTAGACCCTTCCACACACCCCTTCTTGCCATTAGCCCATGGACACGAATAGTCATGTGTGGCAAACAGTTCGATGAAACCGTGTCCACGGCCAGTGCCGTTGCCTTGCGTGAGGCTACCATTAATGGACTGGAAGCGAAATGTAGTAGAGAAGAGGAGAGTTTTTGCAGGTTGGCCTAGAATAATTCAACCAAGCGCACATACTACACGGTAAGTCTCACAGTTTCCTGTTTACATGAGTGGGAACATGCGAAGCATGTGAAGCTAACTAGTGGAAAATTCGTTTCTGAGAGTGAGCACAACTGAACATGTTATCTCCTTTTTGGGATGCGTGTGTATTCTGTATTCCTGAGCCTGAGCGTATGCATCCAATGTATTTAGAATGTATTCAGCTGTGGGTCTAGTTTCATGCAGTATGGTTTGTAAGTGCGACGTCGATCGACATTGATCATTGACGCTCTTAGCATTGGAGAAAAGAGGAAGATACCAAGGCGGAGACCAAGTCCACGAGTAGGTGTGCGTGGGCGAGGTGGCCACTCCGGGCTCCGGCCGTGTTGCGATTGTTGTCCGGCCGGCTGACTCTGTCCGCCCACCCCGCCGCTTATCCAGAGAAAAATTCCTAAACGTAGTAGACTTGATCTGATTTTTTACCGGCCGGCCTAATTCAACAGACTCTTCGAAAGTGCAGGGGGTCAAACCAAACCACATGCTTTCTTGAGGTCAAATGTTTACGTGACCTTGCACGTACGCACCTACGTACGTACGGTGCTCCTCGTGTTGCACAGTTGCATGGTGATGCATGCTGGCGTGCTCCCATATTTAACAAAATGTAGCATGGATCATTTCCACAGATATGCTACTGCAGGTATAAAATCTAACCGGAACAGTAGCAAATCGACTGGCATGACAATACCAGCATATCCGATGTCACATATGGATAACTCGGCTGATTTTTTTGGAACAACTATTATCTTGTACATATTTGTGGTCACATTACACATATGGGTAAAATGGTCTTTTCACGTGTACAAAATGCACTAGAGTGTCATATAGGGGAAAAAATTAAGACTAGAGATCATATAGGGAAGAAAATTTTCTCCAGTGTCAAATAAGGAACACAATTTTAAGAGAGTGTCAAATAAGGAATTCTCTCTATCTTCTTCCCCCAAATCAACCCAAATCAATGGGGATACCCCCTGAAAAATAATGGGGAATAGGAAGGGGATTCATCAGTGATTGCCGAAAGAGCGGCACCAGCCACAGCATCAAGGTAGCGCCACCGGCGATGGCCCTGTTTTCGAGCTCGCTGTGACTGCCATGGCTGCGCCGCCGAGCCAGCGCTGGCGCCGCCGGCCATGGCCCATTTCCAAGCACACGGTGCTTGCCATGGTAGCGATCTTGAGCTTGTGCTTGATGTGTTTGAGCTGCCGTCGTGCGCTGGGCGTAGAGAAGCCAACCTCTCTTCCTTTTTCCTCTCTCTCTGCCTTTTCCTCTTTTCTCACTTTTTCGCTCGAAGAACCCGTCTCCTCTGCAGGAATCACCTGTGCTCTGCAAGCTACACCTTTAATGCCATGGTGGCATCCGAGCCTAGTTGGCTCATGGGGCAGCGGCATTGGGGCTACGCGTTGGGCATGCCCTTAAGCCGTATTCGCCTCGGCAACATCGTCAACGCTTCAAAGCCGTCGTTGGGCAACTTCACTGGTGTCGCTACAGTTCCAGTTTCAAGGCAACACCAAAGGGATTGCTAAGAACAATTCCAATGGGACGACCCATTTCGTCCGCTCGCGTTCGTTTGGGTCGGTGCAGACAAAAGTGACGGCCCAACGCGCCGACCTAAATGGACGCGCGTCCATTTTTCGTCCACGGGTGATCCATTCCTGGCCCAATTTTGAGCCGGATTTGCGTCGGCGCGGACACGAGACGGATGCGCGCGCGCCTACTCCTCTCACCGGGCCACCACCATTTCCTTCCATTTTTCCCAAAAACACTCCCGTCCGCGCGCGCCCCCATGCCCCGACCAGCCATGGAGGACGCCATCGACCTCGACCTCAACGCCGCCGCTGGCCTCGCCTCCCTCGCCTCGTCCGGCGTCGTCGCCCCCTCCGGGAAAGGCAAGCCTCGTGCCGAACATCGGGCAAGGGAGTCGGCCAAGAGAAAGGGCCGGAGGCACGCCGCTGACGCGAGGGATGAGGCCGTCGCCGCCGCTGTCGTGGATCTAAGACTGACAGTAGAATGAGGGGTAGGTATGAGGAGGCAAGATCCTAGCTATGGAGTAGTTGTACACACGAGTTTTACGAGTTCAGGCCCTTCTCGGAGGAAGTAACAGCCTTACGTCTCGGTGCCCTGAGGCGGTCGACTGGATTATATGTGTGTGTGTGAGTTTACAAAAGTGTGAACCCTTGTCCCAGAGGAGGGGGTGGCTTATATAGAGTGCGCCAGGACCCCAGCTCCCCTCCGTTACACAGGGTTCAATGTTCATAAAGGTGAGGCGTTACTGGTAATGTCTACAATAAAGTGTTATAAATGCCCATAAAGCTATGGTTTAAGTCACGACCGTTGCAGAGTGGAGGGCTTCTCATCTTCAAGGTGGTCGAGTGTCTTTAAGGTGGTCGAGTGTCTTCAAGGCAGTCGAAGGCACATCTTCATGGTCGAGTGGATGATGTTTTCTCTTCGACTGCTTCTGATTCTTTGTAGAGATGTCCTTGGGGAGGGTATGCTAGACAGATCCATGACCCTACCCTAGGTACATAGCTTCATCATTAGCCCCCGAATGGATCAGGGTTTGAGTGGGGAAAGAGTTGGGAACACTTCCGACCCATTCTTTGTGCTACGAGTATATCTCATTCTGGTACAATGAGTTGAGGTGAGGACATCGACTCCTTTCTCAGTCGCCTTGGTCCATTCTTGGTTTTTGTCGAGTGAATTTTCACGGTAGGATTCCGAATGATGATGTAGAGGATGTTTGTCTTCAGTCTGATAGGTTGTTATGCTCTCCGCGGATCTGGCGGGATTCAAATTATGGGAAGCGCGCCAGACGGACGGAACCAAGGTTATCAGGACGGATTAGGCAAGTTTCCTCGATCCCTGTGCCACCTTTTTCGCCACGTATTGCACGCGCGACTGTTGCGGGATTTGTTTAGATCGCCTGGGTCCACCAGTTAGTCACTCGGATGACGACCTTATAAAAGGCCTCGGACTAGGCCTCTGCCCCGTGCGCCCCCATTCTCTCTTCTTCTTCTCTCAATCTCTCCGCCACGCTCGCTTCCGCCCTCGTCGCCGGACCTTTGCTCGAGCTCGACCCACCTCCATGGGGAAGGAAAGGACGGTGGCGCTCGAACGCGCGAAGAAGGCGACAGTGAAGGCGAAGGGCAAACGGACCAGCCGGGGCGGATCCTCGTCGAGATCCGGCCTGCCGGCGGGCTGGATCCAGGGCGACTGGATCCGCTCGACAATCACCCAGGACGACCTCGACGACCTGGTGGAAGGGGGGGCTGATCCCCCACAAGTCGGCACGGCTCTCGGGGAACGAAACCGAGCCGCAGCCGAGGGAGGGTGAGTGTGTTCTCCTCGCCACCCACGTAGATCGCTGATTCTCACTGCCTCCCCATCCTTTCTTCTGGGGTTTTTTGAACTTCTTTGGGGCTCAACTCCACCATTTCACTCCAAACACCATAGTCTATCTGGCCGCTTTTGTGTCGATGTGCGAAAACTTCTTGGCTTGTCGACCGCACTGGGGTCTTTTCAAACACATCTTCACCTGACGATCCCAGTCGGTCAAAAAGGCCAAGTCGAGTGACGAGAAGACACAGGTGATCCCGATGTGCGGGGGTATGGGGATCCAGATGAGGAGCAAGAGTACTTTCCCAGCCATGATTCTTCCCGACTCGGTCCGGGGCTGGCAGTCGACTTGGTTCTACCGCATGGATCAGCCTGTTGGGGAACGTAGTAATTTCAAAATTTTCCTACGCACACGCAAGATCATGGTGATGCATAGCAACGAGAGGGGAGAGTGTTGTCTACGTACCCTCGTAGACCGGAAGCGGAAGCGTTAGCACAACGCGGTTGATGTAGTCGTACGTCTTCACGGCCCGACCGATCAAGCACCGAAACTACGGCACCTCCGAGTTCTAGCACACGTTCATCTCGATGACGATCCCCGGACTCCGATCCAGCAAAGTGTCAGGGAAGAGTTCCGTCAGCACGACGGCGTGATGACGATCTTGATGTTCTACCATTGCAGGGCTTCGCCTAAGCACCGCTACAATATTATCGAGGATTATGGTGGAGGGGGGCACCGCACACGGCTAAGAGAACGATCACGAAGATCAACTTGTGTGTCTTTGGGGTGCCCCCCTGCATCCGTATATAAAGGAGCAAGGGAGGAGGAGGCCGGCCCTAGGAGGGGGCGCGCCAAGTGTGGAGTCCTACTAGGACTCCCTAGTCCTAGTAGGAATCCACCTCCCATATGGAATAGGAGAAGAGGAAGGGAAAAGGAGAAGGAAGGAAGGGGGCGCCCCCCTTCCCTAGTCCAATTCGGACCAGACCAAAGGGAAGGGTGCGGCCACCCTTGAGGCCCTTTTCCTTCTTTCCCGTATGGCCCAATAAGGCCCAATACGCATTCCCGTAACTCTCCGGTACTCCGAAAAATACCCGAATCACTCGGAACCTTTCCGATGTCCGAATATAGTCGTCCAATATATCGATCTTTACGTCTCAACCATTTCGAGACTCCTCGTCATGTCCCCGAGCTCATCCGGGACTCCGAACTCCTTCGGTACATCAAAACTCATAAACTCATAATATAACTATCATCGAAACCTTAAGCATGCGGACCCTACGGGTTCGAGAACAATGTAGACATGACCGAGACACGTCTCCGGTCAATAACCAATAGAGGAACCTGGATGCTCATATTGGCTCCCACATATTCTACGAAGATCTTTATCGGTCAGACCACATAACAACATACGTTGTTCCCTTTGTCATCGGTATGTTACTTGCCTGAGATTCAATCGTCGGTATCTCAATACCTAGTTCAATCTCGTTACCGGTAAGTCTCTTTACTCGTTCCGTAATACATCATCCTGCAACTAACTCATTAGTTGCAATGCTTGCAAGGCTTAAGTGATGTGCATTACCGAGAGGGCCCAGAGATACCTCTTAGACAATCGGAGTGACAAATCCTAATCTCGAAATACGCCAACCCAACAAGTACCTTCGGAGACACCTATAGAGCACCTTTATAATCACCCAGTTACGTTGTGATGTTTGGTGGCACACAAAGTGTTCCTCCGGTAAACGGGAGTTGCATAATCTCATAGTCATAGGAACATGTATAAGTCATGAAGAAAGCAATAGCAACAAACTAAACGATCAAGTGCTATGCTAACGGAATGGGTCAAGTCAATCACATCATTCTCCTAATGATGTGATCCCGTTAATCAGATGACAACTCATGTCTATGGTTAGAAAACATAACCATCTTTGATCAACGAGCAAGTCAAGTAGAGGCATACTGGTGACACTCTGTTTGTCTATGTATTCACACATGTATTATGTTTCCGGTTAATACAATTCTAGCATGAATAATAAACATTTATCATGATATAAGGAAATAAATAATAACTTTATTATTGCTCTAGGGAATATTTTCTTTAGTCTCCCACTTGCATTAGAGTCAATAATCTAGTTCACATCGCCATGTGATTTAACATCAATAGTTCACATCTTTATGTAATTAACACCCATAGTTCACATCGACATGTGACCAACACCCAAAGGGTTTACTAGAGTCAATAATCTAGTTCACATCGCTATGTGATTAACACCCAAAGAGTACTGAGGTGTGATCATGTTTTGCTTGTGAGAGAAGTTTAGTCAACGGGTCTGCCACATTCAGATCCGTAAGTATTTTGCAAATTTCTATGTCAACAATGCTCTGCATGCAGCTACTCTAGTTAATTGCTCCCACTTTCAATATGTATCCAGATTGAGACTTAGAGTCATCTGGATTAGTGTCAAAACTTGCATCGACGTAACCCTTTACGATGAACCTTTTGTCACCTCCATAATCGAGAAACATATCCTTATTCCACTAAGGATAATTTTGACCAATGTCTAGTGATCTACTCCTAGATCACTATTGTACTCCCTTGCCAAACTCAGGGCAGGGTATACAATAGGTCTGGTACACAGCATGGCATACTTTATAGAACCTATGGCTGAGGCATAGGGAATGACTTTCATTCTCTCTCTATCTTCTGCCGTGGTCGGGTTTTGAGTCTTACTCAACTTCACACCTTTGTAACACAGGCAAGAACTCCTTCTTTGACTATTCCATTTTGAACTACTTCAAAATCTTGTCAAGGTATGTACTCATTGAAAAACTTATCAAGCGTCTTGATCTATCTCTATAGATCTTGATGCTCAATATGTAAGCAGCTTCACCGAGATCTTGTCGGGTTTTTCCTTTTTACGTTTATTAGTTTTCTAATTTATTTTTAATTAAAAATAATAATAAAACAGTTTCTACATTAGTATAACTAATTATACTAATGCCACAGATAATTTGGCACTAAATAAATTAGTTGTTTACTCTATAATTTATAAAAGGTATTTAATAAATTGTTATAGCCATTGTTTTATTTATTTTAGAACATTTAAACACTTTATAAAAATATGGTGTTTCCACCATTATTACTTATGAATTATTTGACACAACTCGAACATTTTAGTTTTAATGTTTGAAAACTTTTATCATTTGACTTTAATTTAAAGTTGAATTTGGATCGGTTCTGAACTAACGCGAGGTTAACAACAGTAATCGAGGTGACGTGGCATCATTAGCAGAGGGTTACTGTAGCTTAATTATTCGGGCGTCACAATTCCCCCCCACTATAAGAAATATTGTCCCGAGATTTAAGAGGTGGTGAAGGGGGAAAGGTTTGATAACGAATCTAGCGGGTCTTCTCATTCTGGCTTGCTCTTCTCGAAGAGGCCGATCCAATACATTGATGTATTCATTTCTCTGCTTCAGGTCATCATGATGAAATCGGCATCCTTTCTTCGGGAACTCCATCATACTTATGAAAGAATTAAAGGGTGGTTATTCCGGAAGAACGAACCTCTGCAAGGTTGACTACCTGGTAGCTAACATCGAGGAGGTGGCGGAAAGTAACTCTCGAACTGAAACTTAAGAAAATTTCGAGAGCAAAGTAAGAAGTTACCATGAGAAGTTTAAGCGGGTAGGCAATCGTTCAATGTGTGAAGAAAGTGGGAAAGGGTGTCCAAAGCAACGAGAATAAGTATTGTGTGTGATACCAAAGTAGATTTCTAGGAAGATGACCCATGAATTACATACGAAATCAAACGCGAGGAATAACTTTGACAACATGGGTGTACAGGAGAGTCAGGTTTCGATCCTGTGGAACTATGGGTTATGGGCCCACCATGTGGTTAAAAGTAGGAAGGGCGTTGACATCTTGCACGGTCATGATAGCAAGACATGTCAGAGGGTAGCCTATCAGTTATGTCGGCAACAATGTCGATACCAACGGCGAGGGACGAAGAGAACCATTTTCCTGCTCGTTGAACGAGGCGTACCATCAGGCAAAGTTCTCGTCCATCAGTGACTACCGGAATGTCATCAACAATAGTAACAAGGTCTTGCTTGACAGAATTGTACACCGGGGTGTTTACATAAGCAGGAGAATATTACTGCTTAGATCATATAGACCTCGAGAAAGGTCAAACCAAACAATGGAAAGGACAATATGATTATAAAATTAAATAGAACAATGGAAAGGAAAATGGGGACAAACAGAGCATGACATCCATGACAGGATAGAAGTACAAAATCATTTAGGTAAATGGAGAGGAATTTCATGACAATACCCAAACAACAGTGTTAGGGTAATTGATAAAGAAAATTTAGCATTTGTGCTTCAAATGTTATTATTGAAAATCGGAGTACCACAGATTTGCTTCGAGATAGCATTGACATGGTCTTCAAGCAAAGGTCGGATTTTGGATACTCAAAGGATCCATCAGGAACAACTTGTAGAATAAGCCTTATAATTTCCTGAGGGAAGAACGGGTAACCTTGCTAAAAAGGAAAGTGTAACAATAGGTCCTTCGGCCAGGTATGTTGGGCATGACATCACCTTATCGGGTTAAAGTCCAATGTTATAACTCTTGGGAATATGTTCCAACCATTATATCTGACCGAGATTCAGATCTGATTGGTGTCAGGATACCTCAGACTTAGGATGCCTGAGAAGAAAAGGTGCAACGCAATTGACAAGATGCCGATATGAGATTCTCGGGCAAATGAACTATGGAAGCGAGTTCCGAAACAATAGTTCATCATTAAACCAAGGAGAGTATGAGAATGTGGCTGATGGACTTAACGACAATTTATCGAGATTAACAAAAGATGGATTTCCACAATTATGTGAACAAGGAGATAACAATTGTCGGATCAAATGATATAATGAGGTATGCTCGAGGAAAACATACACAATTAAACATTGGTTGAAAAGTGCACCCGGAATATGGGCTTAGGTAGTACGATCAATGTTAGAATGGTGATTCGATAACAAATGGTCTAAGAATGAAATATCGACCATTAACTTCAAAGCAATAGGGTTGGTAGAACTTTTGAAGTGGCACATCATAGTTCAATTGTCGGTTTTCTGATTAGAAACAAAACGGGGACCAAGGAATGAATGGTGCCTGTGAGAAGTATCACTATACCAAGAATTCTTAAGAGGTGGAGCAATCCTTGCAACATCCTTGACATAAAGGACAGTAATACTTCAAGGTAGAACATAATACAAACTGGATAGCAAGTTGCATCCATAACATGAACAAGTTTGTGTTGGGGGAAGGCAAGAATGTTGTCGATGATAACACAATCATCGAGGGGCAAGGATGGTATTTTCCATCATGAATTTGATTGATATCCTGGAAGGAGTGAAAATGTTGATCATGACCATGACAAATTTTGTCGAGAGGCTCCACAAAGAAGCAATTGAACAATGACTGCACCAACCAAAAGGACTGATGCAGCAAAAGATTATTGGAGCCACAGATACGACACAAACTCGGGGTCAAGTTTGTTGTTCGAGGTGAAACGATATGACGAGGAAATTGACGAAAGCTTAGTTCATCATAGAAAGTTGTGCTCCGGGAATAAGGACCAGGTAGCACAGTCAAGGTTTAACATGATGATGATGTAGTAAATCGGCTAGGAATGACATGATCGAGTACAAACTCGTAAGCAATGAAGTTTACTAAGTGTTGTTGAATCGCATGGCGGACTCAATTCAGCTATCAGTGTCCTTGAGTGTCTAACAACTCAGAACCCATGGAAAATTGGAATCAGTGAGGAATAATAGTTGAGGAAGAACTCATAAGAAGTTATGTAGTTCCGTGATATTCTCGAGATACCAGGGTGTAATACTCGACGAAAGATCAAAGTAAAGGTTGGATTGGTGTATTGATCCACAGAAGACAAGTGCTTAAACTTGCACGAGAAATGGTATTTAAGGGAGAACATGGTCGGAACAACAATTGCAAAAGGCCAGATCCCAGATATAAGATGAACTTATACCAAGGGAATAATTAATTTAAGAGAAGCTTTAATGATAAGATCTTCATCGTGTCCATGGGCATGAACACAAAGTCCAAGGTCGACTCCCACTTCTTCAATGCATAACCTTACATTTACCTCCTGTTTTCGAAGTTGTAGTGTTGAAAAGTTATCTGATGAAGCGTCAGCAGGGTATAACCCGCATAAATTTCGGGGTCACACAAATTAGGGAAGGCATAGGTTCAACCCATCGGGGCATCTTAGGAACATATACCACAAACTGTAGGAGTAGTTAGCACAAGATCGAAAGTAGAGCACGGTTGACAAGCAGAGGTTACAAGTCTCCAAAGGCATAAGACATGATTTACCAAAAGGCATTATGAATCTGAGGTAAACTCACAAGGTTATTGAATATGAATGACGCTGTTGGATGAAATCCAACAAATGATCTGGCGGTCCACAAGGGATCTGATGTGAGCATCGGTACTCAACTAGAAGGAGAAAGAATGCAAGGAGATCATATTATAGTAACAACTGACTAATTCAAAGCTCAATGTAAAGGAATTATGATTTCCGCTCTGATTAAGGATGGATAAGTTGAGTAAGATTAGGGGTACAATCAACGACAATTTGATTGGTCGAGACCCAGCTCATGTTTAAAAATGACATCTGAGACGGAAGGATGAATTCTAGGATCTGATTGAGGATTGCGAGCATTCGCAACATATTGAATCAACAGACTCAAAATGGAAATGACAAGGGATGCCAATAAGATCACGAGATTTATGGTATTAACCATAATTGCAAGCAAGCAAGAATTTCAAGAACAACAGGCTATTGAGGATTTTCGAAAGATCAAATAGTATTTTGAAGGCTTATGTGAAACACCTGAACAACTAAGAATGAGCGGATACTCGATAAGTGCAAGGAATTATCCGTAGGGGTATTCTTCTGGCAAAGAACTGTAAGGCAGTAAGCTCAAAGGAAACTCGGAACAACGGAGAGCAGTTCATTGCACCTTGTAATAACAACATCAATGGTATTGAATGTAAGAATTGCAGGTGTATGCAGTTAACCACAAGGATATAACAGTGGTAGGGAATTTGCAAGGGCTGTGGCACAAGTGTCTCGGGAGAACATCGTAGAGTATCTTCGGAGTCTTCTGGTGCAGTAGACGATCATCGGTAATA
Organism: Triticum urartu; assembly: GCF_003073215.2. Taxonomy (NCBI): domain Eukaryota; kingdom Viridiplantae; phylum Streptophyta; class Magnoliopsida; order Poales; family Poaceae; genus Triticum; species Triticum urartu. Next base: position 298,240,734 of record NC_053025.1, read on the forward strand.
AGGTGCTCTCCGGGTGGAACTAGTCACGAGAAACTAATGTTAGAGTTAGCAAAATTCATTTAACCCGAATAGAAGGGAGATCAGGGTCGCAGAGTATAGATGAGGAATAAAAGATCCTAATACCACCCAAATGGCGACGTGGGTGTTGGGTAACGTAGTAATTTCAAAAAAATTCCTACGCACACGCAAGATCATGGTGATGCATAGCAACGAGAGGGGAGAGTGTTGTCTACCTTGTAGACCGAAAGCGGAAGCGTTAGCACAACGCGGTTGATGTAGTCGTACATCTTCACGGCCCGACCGATCAAGTACCGAACGCACGGCACCTCCGAGTTCTGCACACGTTCAACTCGATGACGTCCCTCGAACTCCGATCCAGCCGAGTGTTGAGGGAGAGTTTCGTCAGCACGACGGCGTGGTGACGATGATGATGTTCTACCGATGCAGGGCTTCGCCTAAGCACCGCTACGATATGATCGAGGTGGATTATGGTGGAGGGGGGCACCGCACACGGCTAAGAGATCAAGATTCAATTGTTGTGTCTATGGGGTGCCCCCTGCCCCCGTATATAAAGGAGCAAGGGAGGGAGGCGGCCGGCCTAGGAGGAGGGCGCGCCAAGGGGGGGGGGGGTCCTACTCCCACCGGGAGTAGGACTCCTCCTTCCCTTGTTGGAGTAGGAGAGAAGGAAAGAGGGGGAAAGGAACAAGGAAAAGTGGGCTGCACCCCTTGTCCAATTCGGACCAGAGGGGGGGGGGGGCGTGCGTCTCCTTCCTTTTGGCCTCTCTCCTCTATTCCCGTATGGCCCAATAAGGCTCATATACTCCCCAGCGAATTCCCGTAACTCTCCTGTACTCCGAAAAATACCTGAATCACTCGGAACCTTTATGATGTCCGAATATAGTCGTCCAATATATCGATCTTTACGTCTCGACCATTTCAAGACTCCTCGTCATGTCCCCGATCTCATCCGGGACTCCGAACTCCTTCGGTACAGCAAAACTCATAAACTCATAATATAACTGTCATCGAAACCTTAAGCGTGCGGACCCTACGGGTTCGAGAACAATGTAGACATCACCGAGACACGTCTCCGGTCAATAACCAATAGCGGAACCTGGATGCTCATATTGGCTCCCACATATTCTACAAAGATCTTTATCGGTCAGACCGCATAACAACATGCGTTGTTCCCTTTGTCATCGGTATGTTACTTGCCCGAGATTCGATCGTCGGTATCTCAATACCTAGTTCAATCTCGTTACCGGCAAGTCTCTTTACTCGTTCTGTAATACATCATCCTGCAACTAACTCATTAGTTGCAATGCTTGCAAGGCTTAAGTGATGTGCATTACCGAGAGGGCCCAGAGATACCTCTCCGACAATCGGAGTGACAAATCCTAATCTCGAAATACGCCAACCCAACAAGTACCTTCGGAGACACCTATAGAGCACCTTTATAATCACCCAGTTACGTTGTGACGTTTGGTAGCACACAAAGTGTTCCTCCGGTAAACGGGAGTTGCATAATCTCATAGTCATAGGAACATGTATAAGTCATGAAGAAAGCAACAGCAACAAACTAAATGATCAAGTGCTACGCTAACGGAATGGGTCAAGTCAATCACATCATTCTCCTAATGATGTGATCCCGTTAATCAAATGACAACTCATGTCTATGGTTAGGAAACATAACCATCTTTGATCAACGAGCTAGTCAAGTAGAGGCATACTACTGACACTCTGTTTGTCTATGTATTCACACATGTATTATGTTTTCGGTTAATACAATTCTAGCATGAATAATAAACATTTATCATGATATAAGGAAATAAATAATAACTTTATTATTGCCTCTAGGGCATATTTCCTTCAGTCTCCCACTTGCACTAGAGTCAATAATCTAGTTCACATCGCCATGTGACTTAATACCAATAGTTCATATCACCATGTGATTAACACCCATAGTTCACATCGTCATGTGACCATCACCATGTGATTAACACCCATAGTTTACTAGAGTCAATAATCTAGTTCACATTGCTATGTGATTAATACCCAAAGAGTACTAAGGTGTGATCATGTTTTGCTTGTGAGGGAAGTTTAGTCAACGGGTCTGCCACATTCAGATCCGTATGTATTTTGCAAATTTCTATGTCAACAAATGCTCTGCATGGAGCTACTCTAGCTAATTGCTCCCACTTTCAATATGTATCCAGATTGAGACTTTGAGTCATCTGGATCAGTGTCAAAACTTGCATCGACGTAACCCTTTACGATGAACCTTTTGTCACCTCCATAATCGAGAAACATATCCTTATTCCACTAAGGATAGTTTTGACCAATGTCCAGTGATCTACTCCTAGATCACTATTGTACTCCCTTGCCAAACTCAGGGCAGGGTATACAATAGGTCTGGTACACAGCATGGCATACTTTATAGAACCTATGGCTAAGGCATAGGGAATGACTTTCATTCTCTCTCTATCTTCTGCCGTGGTCGGGTTTTGAGTCTTACTCAACTTCACACCTTGTAACACAGGCAAGAACTCCTTCTTTGACTGTTCCATTTTGAACTACTTCAAAATCTTGTCAAGGTATGTACTCATTGAAAAAACTTATCAAGCATCTTGTTCTATCTCTATAGATCTTGATGCTCAATATGTAAGCAGCTTCACCAAGGTCTTTCTTTGAAAAACTCCTTTCAAACATTCCTTTATGCTTTGCAGAATAATTCTACATTATCTCCGATCAACAATATGTCTTTCACATATACTTATCAGAAAGGCTGTAGTGCTCCCACTCACTTTCTTGTAAATACAGGCTTCACCGCAAGTCTATATAAAACTATATGCTTTGATCAACTTATCAAAGCGTATATTCCAACTCCGAGATGCTTGCACCAGTCCATAGATGGATCGCTGGAGCTCGCATATTTTGTTAGTACTTTTAGGATTGACAAAACCTTCTGGTTGCATCATATACAACTCTTCTTTAATAAATCCATTAAGGAATGCAGTTTTGTTTATCCATTTGCCAGATTTCATAAAATGCGGCAATTGCTAACATGATTCGGACAGACTTAAGCATAGATACGAATGAGAAACATTCATCGTAGTCAACACATTGAACTTGTGGAAAAACATTTTTTGCGGCAATTCTAGCTTTGTAGATAGTAACACTACTATGAGCGTCCGTCTTCCTCTTGAAGATCCATTTAATCTCAATGGCTCGCCGATCATTGGGCAAGTCAATCAAAGTCCATACTTTGTTCTCATACATGGATCTCATCTCAGATTTCATGGCCTCAAGCAATTTCGCGGAATCTGGGCTCATCATCGCTTCCTCATAGTTCGTAGGCTCGTCATGGTCAAGTAACATGACCTCCGGAACAGGATTACCGTACCACTCTGGTGCGGATCTCACTCTGGTTTACCTACGAGGTTCGGTAGTAACTTGATCTGAAGTTACATGATCATCATCATTAGCTTCCTCACTAATCGGTGTAGTAGTCACAGGAACAGATTTCTATGATGAACTACTTTCCAATAAGGGAGAAGGTACAGTTACCTCATCAAGTTCTACTTTCCTCCCACTCACTTCTTTCGAGAGAAACTCCTTTTCTAGAAAGGATCCATTCAAAGCAATGAATATATTGCCTTCGGATCTGTGATAGAAGGTGTACCCAACATTTTCTTTTGGGTATCCTATGAAGACGCATTTCTCCGATTTGGGTTAGAGCTTCTCAGGTTGAAACTTTTTCACATAAGCATTGCAACCTCAAACTTTAAGAAACGACAGCTTAGGTTTCTTGCCAAACCATAGTTCATACGGCGTCGTCTCAACGGATTTAGATGGTGCCCTATTTAACTTGAATGCAGCTGTCTCTAATGCATAACCCCAAAACAATAGTGGTAGATCGGTAAGAGACATCATAGATCGCACCATATCTAATAAAGTACGGTTATGACGTTCGGACACACCATTATGCTGTGGTGTTCCAGGTGGCGTGAGTAGTGAAACTATTTCACATTTTTAACTGAAGGCCAAACTCGTAACTCAAATATTTTACTTCTGCGATCATATCGTAGAAACTTTCATTTTCGTTACGATGATTCTCCACTTCACTCTGAAATTCTTTGAACTTTTCAAATGTTTCAGACTTGTGTTTCATCAAGTAGATATACTCATATCTGCTCAAATCATCTGTGAAGATCAGAAAATAATGATACCTGCCACGAGCCTCAATATTCATCGGACCACATACATCAGTATGTATGATTTCCAACAAATCTGTTGCTCGCTCCATTGTTCTAGAGAACGGAGTCTTAGTCATCTTTCCCATGAGGCACGGTTCGCAAGCATCAACTGATTCATAATCAAGTGATTCCAAAAGCCCATCAGTATGGATTTTCTTCATGCGCTTTACACCAATATGACCTAAACGGTAGTGCCACAAATAAATTGCACCATCATTATTAACTTTGCATCTTTTGGTTTCAATATTATGAATATGTGTATCACTACGATCGAGATCCAACGAACCATTTTCATTGGGTGTGTAACCACATAAGGTTTTATTCATGTAAACAGAACAACAATTTATTCTCTTACTTAAATGAATAACCGTATTGCAATAAACATGATCAAATCATATTCATGCTCAATGCAAACACCAAATAACACTTATTTAGGTTCAACACTAATCCCAAAAGTATAGGGAGTGTGCGATGATGATCATATCAATCTTGGAACCACTTCCAACACACATCGTCACTTCACCCTTAACTAGCTATGTTCATTCTGCAACTCCCGTTTCGACTTACTACTCTTAGCAACTGAACCAATATCAAATACCGAGGGGTTGCTATGAACACTAGTAAAATACACATCAATAATCTGTATATCAAATATACCTTTGTTCACTTTGCCATCCTTCTTATCCGCCAAATACTTGGGGCAGTTCCGCTTCCAGTGAACAGTCCCTTTGCAGTAGAAGCACTTAGTCTTAGGCTTAGGACCAGACTTGGGCTTCTTCACTTGAGCAACAACTTGCTTGCCATTCTTCTTGAAGTTCCCCTTCTCCCCTTTGCCCTTTTCTTGAAACTAGTGGTCTTGTCTACCATCAACACTTGATATTTTTCTTGATTTCTACCTTCGTCGATTTCAGCATTACGAAGAGCTTGGGAATCGTTTCCGTTATCCCTTGCATATCATAGTTCATCACGAAGTTCTACTAACTTGGTGATGGTGACTAGAAAATTCTGTCAATCACTATTTTATCTGGAAGATTAACTCCCACTTGATTCAAGCGATTGTAGTACCCAGACAATCTGAGCACATGCTCACTACTTGAGCTATTCTCCTCCATCTTTTAGCTATAGAACTTGTTGGAGACTTCATATCTCTCAACTCGGGTATTTGCTTGAAATATTAACTTCAACTCCTGGAACATCTCATATGGTCCATGACGTTCAAAACGTCTTTGAAATCCCGATTCTAAGCCGTTTAAGCATGGTGCACTAAACTATCAAGTAGTCATCATATTGAGCTAGCCAAATGTTCATAACATCTGCATCTGCTCCTGCAATAGGGTTGTCACCTAGCGGTGCATCAAAGACATAATTCTTCTGTGCAGCAATGAGGATAAACCTCAGATCACGGATCCAATCCGCATCATTGCTACTAACATCTTTCAACTTAGTTTTCTCTAGGAACCTATCAAAAATAAAACAGGGGAGCTAAACGCGAGCTATTGATCTACAACATAGATATGCTAATACTACCAGGACTAAGTTCATGATAAATTAAAGTTCAATTAATCATATTACTTAAGAACTCCCACTTAGATAGACATCCCTCTAATCCTCTAAGTGATCACGTGATCCAAATCAACTAAACCATGTCCGATCATCACATGAGATGGAGTAGTTTCAATGGTGAACATCACTATGTTGATCATATCTACTATATGATTCATGCTCGACCTTTCGGTCTCCGTGTTCCGAGGCCATATCTGTTATATGCTAGGCTCGTCAAGTTTAACCTGAGTATTCCGCGTGTGCAACTGTTTTGCACCCGTTGTATTTGAACGTAGAGCCTATCACACGCGATCATCACGTGGTGTCTCAGCATGAAGAACTTTCACAACGGTGCATACTCAGGGAGAACACTTATACTTTGATAATTTAGTGAGGGATCATCTTATAATGCTACCGTCAATCAAAGCAAGATAAGATGCATAAAAGATAAACATCACATTCAATCAATATAAGTGATATGATATGGCCATCATCATCTTGTACTTGTGATCTCCATCTCCGAAGTACCGTCATGATCACCATCGTCACTGGCGCGACACCTTGATCACCATCGTAGCATCGTTGTCGTCTCGCCAATCTTATGCTTCCACGACTATCGGTACCGCTTAGTGATAAAGTAAAGCATTACAGCGCAATTGCATTGCATACAATAAAGCGACAACCATATGGCTCCTACCAGTTGCCGATAACTCGGTTATAAAACATGATCATCTCATACAATAAAATTTAGCATCATGTCTTGACCATATCACATCACAACATGCCCTACAAAAACAAGTTAGACGTCCTCTACTTTGTTGTTGCAAGTTTTACGTGGCTGCTACGGGCTTAGCAAGAACCGTTCTTACCTACACATCAAAACCACAACGATAGTTTGTCAAGTTGGTGCTGTTTTAACCTTCGCAAGGACCGGGCATAGCCACACTTGGTTCAACTAAAGTTGGAGAAACTGACACCCGCCAGCCACCTGTGTGCAAAGCACGTCGGTAGAACCAGTCTCGCGTAAGCGTACGCGTAATGTTGGTCCGGGCCGCTTCATCCAACAATACTGCCGAACCAAAGTATGACATCCTGGTAAGCAGTATGACTTATATCGCCCACAACTCACTTGTGTTCTACTCGTGCACAACATCAACGCATAAAACCTAGGCTCGGATGCCACTGTTGGGGAATGTAGTAATTTCAAAATTTTCCTATGCACACGCAAGATCATGGTGATGCATAGCAACGAGAGGGGAGAGTGTTGTCTACGTACCCTCGTAGACTGGAAGCGGAAGCGTTAGCACAACGCGGTTGATGTAGTCGTACGTCTTCACGGCCCGACCGATCAAGCACCGAAACTACGACACCTCTGAGCTCTAGCACACGTTCATCTCGATGACGATCCCCGGACTCCGATCCAGCAAAGTGTCGGGGAAGAGTTCCGTCAGCACGACGGCGTGATGACGATCTTGATGTTCTACCGTTGCAGGGCTTCGCCTAAGCACCGCTACAATATTATCGAGGATTATGGTGGAGGGGGGCACCGCACACGGCTAAGAGAACGATCACGAAGATCAACTTGTGTGTCTTTGGGGTGCCCCCCTGCATCCGTATATAAAGGAGCAAGGGAGGAGGAGGCCGGCCCTAGGAGGGGGCGCGCCAAGTGTGCAGTCCTACTAGGACTCCCTAGTCCTAGTAGGATTCCACCTCCCATATGGAATAGGAAAAGAGGAAGGGAAAAGGAGAAGGAAGGAAGGGGCGCCCACCTTCCCTAGTCCAATTCGGACCAGACCAAGGGGAGGGGTGCGGCCACCCTTGAGGCCCTTTTCCTTCTTTTCCGTATGGCCCAATAAGGCCCAATACGTATTCCCGTAACTCTCCGGTACTCCAAAAAATACCCGAATCACTCGGAACCTTTCCGATGTCAGAATATAGTCGTCCAATATATCGATCTTTACATCTCGACCATTTCGAGACTCCTCGTCATGTCCCCGATCTCATCCGGGACTCCGAACTCCTTCGGTACATCAAAACTCATAAACTCATAATATAACTATCATCGAAACCTTAAGCGTGCGGACCCTACGGGTTCGAGAACAATGTAGACATGACCGAGACACGTCTCCGGTCAATAACCAATAGCGGAACCTGGATGCTCATATTGGCTCCCACATATTCTACGAAGATCTTTATCGGTCAGACCGCATAACAACATACATTGTTCCCTTTGTCATCGGTATGTTACTTGCCTGAGATTCGATCGTCGGTATCTCAATACCTAGTTCAATCTCGTTACCGGCAAGTCTCTTTACTTGTTCCGTAATACATCATCCTGCAACTAACTCATTAGTTGCAATGCTTGCAAGGCTTAAGTGATGTGCATTACCGAGAGGGCCCAAAGATACGTCTTCGACAATCGGAGTGACAAATCCTAATCTCGAAATACGCCAACCCAACAAGTACCTTCGGAGACACCTATAGAGCACCTTTATAATCACCCAGTTACGTTGTGACGTTTGGTGGCACACAAAGTGTTCCTCCGGTAAACGGGAGTTGCATAATCTCATAGTCATAGGAACATGTATAAGTCATGAAGAAAGCAATAGCAACAAACTAAACGATCAAGTGCTATGCTAACGGAATGGGTCAAGTCAATCACATCATTCTCGTAATGATGTGATCCCGTTAATCAAATGACAACTCATGTCTATGCTTAGGAAACATAACCATCTTTGATCAACGAGCTAGTCAAGTAGAGGCATACTAGTGACACTCTGTTTGTCTATGTATTCACACATGCATTATGTTTCCGGTTAATACAATTCTAGCATGAATAATAAACATTTATCATGAAATAAGGAAATAAATAATAACTTTATTATTGCCTCTAGGGCATATTTCCTTCACAGCCGACCCCGGGCCAGTCGACTGGACTTCTTCCTTTTTCTGTGGCTCCAGTGGAGAAGCCCGCCCCCTAAGGGAGTCCTGGATTAGGGGGTGTCTGGATAGCCGGACTATAACCTTTGGCCGGACTCTTGGACTATGAAGATACAAGATTGAAGACTTCGTCCCGTGTCCGGATGGGACTTTCCTTGGCGTGGAAGGCAAGCTTGGCAATACGGATATGTAGATCTCCTCCCATTGTAACCGACTCTGTGTAACCCTAGCCCTCTCCGGTGTCTATATAAACCGGAGGGTTTTAGTCCATAGGATGAACAACAATCATACCATAGGCTAGCTTCTAGGGTTTAGCCTCTTTGATCTCGTGGTAGATCTACTCTTGTACTACCCATATCATCAATATTAATCAAGCAGGAGTAGGGTTTTACCTCCATCGAGAGGGCCCAAACCTGGGTAAAAACATTGTGTCCCTTGTCTCCTGTTACCATCCGCCTAGACGCACAGTTCGGGACCCCCTACCCGAGATCCGCCGGTTTTGACACCGACATTGGTGCTTTCATTGAGAGTTCCTCTGTGTCATCACCTTTAGGCCCGATGGCTCCTCCGATCGTCAACAACGATGCGGTCCAGGGTGAGACCTTTCTCCCCGGACAGATCTTCGTGTTCGGCGGCTTTGCACTGTGGGCTAATTCGCTTGGCCATCTGGAGCAGATTGAAAGCTACGCCCCTGGCCGTCAGGTCAGATTTGGAAGTTTGAACTACACGGCTGACATCCACGGAGACTTGATCTTCGACAGATCCGAGCCACAACCAAGCTTGCCGCACTGTCATGATGGGCATGACTTAGCTCTACCACCGAACAGTGTCCTGGAGGCCGCGCCCGCAATAGCTCCGACCCTTAGCTCGGAGCCAACTACGCCGATCGAGGGCGGGTGGCTAGACACCGCCTCGGGGGCTGCAGTCTCAACAGTGATCGAGCCAAACACCAGCTTTATCCTCTGCGAAGCCCGTGACTCCAAGTTGCCGGACCTTGATCCGGACTCTGAACCCTCCGCGCCCTTGCCAATCGAATCCGATTGGGCGCCAATTATGGAATTCACCGCCGCAGATATCTTTCAGCACTCGCCCTTCGGCGACATTCTGAATTCACTAAGGTCTCTCTCTTTGTCAGGAGAGCCCTAGCCGGATTATGGCCAATAGGATTGGGATGCGGACAACGAAGAAATTCGACGCCCACCAACCACCCACTTCGTAGCCACTGTCGACGATTTAACCGACATGCTTGACTTCGACTCCAAAGACATCGACGGCATGGACGACGATGTAGGAGGCAAACAGGAACCGGCGCCCATAGGGCACTGGACAGCCACCCCATCCTACGATGTATACATGGTGGACACACGCAAAGGAAACGACGAGGACGAACGGGAGGACGCAACGAAGGGTCATTCCTCCGAAAAGCAGTCAAAGCGGCGACGTAAGCGCCACTCCAAGCCCCGCCTCGACAGAGACAATGGTCATACAGACCCAGCCACAGAGCTGGGTGAGCCGGCGAACGATGAACATGGCATCGAGCAACCATCCGAACAAGGCAACTTGGATAAACAAACCGCAGAACCCGTCCCCGGCGAAGATAACAGTCCGGACGACCTCACGCCGGACAAGTTCCTGGAGCAGAAGAACCTCCACAAAAGGCTCGTCGCCACTGTGCGTAGCCTGAAAAAGCAGAAGCGGAAGCTCAAAACTGCGGAAGATGCACTCAGAATTAGGTGGAGCAAAGTACTCAACACCGCAGACAAATACGGCGACAGTCGCCACACAAAAAGCTACCCGAAGCGAAAGCTCCTGCCTGAATTTGATGAGGAGGCCTTAGAACCTCCGCAATCAAAAAATAAGGAAGCCACCCGGTCGGATAAACGACCCCATGGCCAATATAGAGTGGCAAGAGGTGCCGCACACAAGCCAGCACGCGACTCACTCAAGGATTCACATCAAAAAGATGGCCCAACCAGATCTATCTATGGGCCAAGAAAGCAAGATTTAGTAAGCGATGCAACACAACAAACATCCGAACACTACGGCACACCCAAATACAGGGGTGCCGCACACCCCCTATGTTTCACCGATGAGGTGCTGGACCATGAATTTCCAGCGGGATTCAAGCCCGTAAACATAGAGGCGTACGACAGAACGACAGACCCAGGAGTCTGGATTGAGGACTATATCCTCCATATCCATATGGCCAGAGGAGACGACCTCCACGCCATGAAATACTTACCCCTCAAGCTCAAAGGGCCAGCCCGACATTGGCTTAAAGGCCTTCCCGAAAACACCATTGGAAGTTGGGAAGAGCTCGAGGATGCTTTTCGGGCAAATTTTCAAGGGATCTATGTCCGGCCTCCGGATGCAGACGATTTAAGTCATATAACTCAATAGCCCAGAGAGTCAGCCCGAAAACTCTGGAACAGATTTCTTACTAAAAAGAACCAGATAGTCGAATGTCCGGACACCGAAGCCTTAGCAGCTTTCAAACACAGCGTTCGAGACGAATGGCTCGCCAGACACCTCGGCCAAGAAAAGCCAAGAACAATGGCCGCATTAACAAGCCTCATGACCCGCTTTTGCGCGGGAGAGGACAGGTGGTTGGCAAGATGCAGCACCAGCGACCCAAGTACATCCGAAGTCAGGGACGAAAACGGGAAACCGCATCGCAGCAAGGACCAGCGCCGAAATAAGGGAAACAGCCCGAAGAGCACGGCAGTCAACACCAGATTCAAAAGCTCTCGGCAGGGTCAGAAAAAGCTGCCCCTCAAGGATAACAGGGACGAGCTATCTAGCCTAAACAAAATCTTGGACAAAATATGTCAAATCCACAGCACTCCCGGGAAGCTTGCAAACCATACCCATAGAGAATGTTGGGTCTTCAAGCAATCCGGCAAACTCAACGCCGAACACAAGGGGCTCGATACACCAAGTGAGGACGATGACGAACCCCACAAGCAGAGCACCGGGAAACAAAAGAATTTCCGACAAGAAGTCAAAACAGTAAACTTACTTCACGTGACAAAAGGGAAAAACAATGTGGCACCTATAGAGATACGCGCCATGCGGCCTATCACAAAGGAGTCTCGCCACTGGTTGTTAAAACTGATCACCTTCGACCATCAGGATTACTCTGGAAGTATCCGGAACGCAGGTTAGACCGCCTTGGTATTAGATCCGATAATCGACGGATTCCACTTTACACAAGTCCTGATGGACGGCGGCAGTGGTCTAAACCTGCTATATCAGGACACAATCCGCAAAATGGGGATGGACCCAACAAAAATTCGCCATAGCAACACTTCCTTTAAAGGAGTAACGCCAGGCCCGGATGCCCATTGCACGGGTTCTCTCCTGCTAGAAGTAATGTTCGGTTCCCCCGATAACTTCCGCCACAAAAAGCTAACCTTCCACATGGCCCCATTTTCAAGTGGCTATCAAGCACTACTGGGACGCGAAGCTTTCGCCCGCTTTAACGCAATACCGCATTATGCATCTCTCACGCTTAAGATGCCTGGCCCATGAGGCATCATCTCACTAAAGGGAAACATTGAATGTTCCTCGCGCGCAGAAGACTATACGGCCGCCTTGACAGCCACACATTAAAACAACTTCACCAACAAAAGCATCTAACAGGTCATTAAGACCACAGACACGGCTAGGCGAGTCCGGAGCAAACTTAGAATTGATAAAGGTTTTTGTAGCCGTACACCCCTATACAAGGGGCTCCGCATATGTAAAATAAGCGACAATAAGGCTAAATTTTCCCCATCTTCAATTATACTTTGTTTACTTAGTAAAACATATATTTCGCACAGCTATTCTTCTTTCAACTAAGTTCCTCTCTTTTACAGATGAACACCGTGCTACACCCGTCCAGGACACGGCGCAACGGAGACACAGGCGCAGACGTGCAGCAGGGACCCGTCCCAAGGATTCTCTTTAGATTAAGACCCTGCGTAAACCTTTTTCACTGTCTCTTGTTGATGCACATCCCCCGGATGCATAGTATAACCGAGGAGGAGGCTGGCGTCTTGGCATGTGGCCACGTTAGAATTTCGCACATACCTGGACACCAGGGGCTTATTATCATGGGCACTGCTCAGCCCGTTTTTATAAAGACCGAATACCTTAGGGAGTGTTCGGCGTCGCGAGTTTGGCCTTATATGCATCAGCTCCGAATCATGTCTTTGGTCAAATGTTCGGTTTGCCCGGCTCCTGTGTTTTTCTGCCTTACGTTCCGCTCTATCGGCTAAGGCGGCACCAGGAGAACTACTGCGATTGTGCCCCAGTTCAGCCAGGCGAGCACCTCAGTAGAGAAAGCTGAAAACTGACTGTCATGATATAGCGTGAGACTGGTCAACCACTCGATGACCTATCGGAGTCTTCGGGATTCCTCCGCATTAACGAAGGGCCGTTTCCCGGCCAAGCACACACGCGCCCCGAGTTCGGGCGAGCGCGGCGCCACCAGGGGCTATATAGTAGCCCCCCTGTCAAACTCCTATGGCTAAGTGAAAGTGATAAAGCATTATAGTCCGATTGCCTAGTTCGCTGCGCTATCACCTCCTTCATGGACCAAGACGTTGGATCAAGTGTGAGAATGCGCCTTCTGCGAAAACCCCCGCATTATATGCGTGGGGGCTGAAGCCGACGACTGCCATCTTTCAGATTATATACACATATACCTAAACGGCCGCACAGGACCCATTATAATACTTGCAGGCACAAGTATAAAAAGCTTCTACAATTCATCAAAATATTGTTTTACAATAATACATGTTATTCGAACATAATATCCTTCGAGCATTGCATCTCTATTAAACAAGCGACTTGCAGAACTTCCTGAAAATAGTGCTCAGCAGGTATTCGGCCTCCGTCTGAATCTTGGGATGCAACAGCGGCGGCCTCCATCTCCGCCCAGTATGTCTTGACACGGGCAAGGGCCATCCGCGCACCCTCTATGCATGCTGACCTCTTCATCGCATTGATATGCGGCACGGCACCAAGGAACTGCTGCACCAAGCTAAAATAACTGTTCGGCTTTGGTCTTTCTGGCCACAGATGATTAACAACATCCTTCATGGCGGGTCCAGACAACCTATTCAGTTCGGCCCATTTGGCCAAACGATCGGTCAACGGAAGCGGACGCTCCGGATTGTTGAATTGTGACCAGAAGAGCTTCTCCACTTCGCTATCTTTCTGATCTCGGAAATGTTCGGCCGCATCAGCGGCACTCGCAGCTAAATCCAGATATGCGTCCGCTGAACTCCACATCCGGTCCAACGGAGCGTATTTAGGATCTCCGAACTTCATCCGCAGCATAAAGGGCTTTCCAGCCGCGATATCTCCGTCCTGACGCAGCTCCTCCTTCATCGCTCTCATCACAGAACGAGCATCCTTGGCCGCTGTAGTGGCCTTCTCCAGGTCTGTCCGCTCCGCCCGATCTTCTTTTTCAAGAAGCTTGCAGCGGTCAGCAGCGTTCTTTAACTTCACAGCCATTTCGACCATTTCCTTCTTGCTTCAGCAGTGAGCAACCTGTTCGGCTTTCAGCTCTTCAATTGCCTTTACGGCAGCCGCGTCACTTCTCCTTTCTTGCTCCTCGGCTCGGGCAAGTTCCGCCCGAAGGTTCTCCATGGCAGCGGCCCCATCTGCATCAAGTGCACACGCTGTAAGATACTGGCATCAAGCTCCTCTTACCAGGTGTCTCCGGAGAAATTACATACCTTGTGCCTCGTCAAGTCACTTGTTGACAAGCGCGATGTCGGCATCTGCCACGTCAAGTTGCCGCATTAGCTCGGCAAATTCATTAGTCCGGCTGGCCACCGGACACTTCGCCACCTACATAGGAGGGTGGCAAAATTACACCTGGGACTATGATCCTCTGCGTGCTGTCGTCTTCGACAACACACAAAGTCTTAGGGGCTAATATCTACACAGGGCGCATCTTATATGCGGAACTGTCAAAAGGTACATCACCTCGCGTACCTCAAAACCTGTCAGTAAACTCCTGACGGCCTCGTGCAACTCGCTTTCAGCGGACGAAATCCTTTCAATTACCGTACCCATCAACGTACGGTGTTCCTCTGAGATAGACGCTCGCCCTAACAGATCCTTTAGTTCATCCGACCAAGCACCAGGCGGTGCCGGACTCGTTCGATGGCCTTTTTCAAAGACCGGACACAGATGGCCTTGGGGGGCCATATGACTGCCTTCCGGCCCTGCCGGATTCGGAGAAACCCTCCGCGACAATACCTCGGGATCGCCCGCCTCGTAAGGCGGTACGGCAGGGGGAGGCATTCCGCTCTCCATCATCTCTGGAAGAAGATCCCCTGAAGATGAGCTCTGCTGAGAAGGGCTGAGATCCGAACTACAAGGTAAAATTTTGGTTATTTTCCTCAAAAATAAAACAAGGATTTCTCTCATTTTAAACATCCCCTCTCTACTTACGGCTCGGTGGAGGGTTGATCCCCTTGAGGGCATAGGACGGCCGAGGCATCCCCCGGCACAGGACCCTCTGGCGAAGATTTCTTCCCCCGCTTTGAGACAATGGACTCCGGGTCTTCAGAGGCAGTCCTCTTCCTTTCCTGAGTAGAGGAATTTTCGATTCCTCCTTTCCAGACAGCCTCCTTCGGGGAGGCAGCAACTTCTTTGTCCCCCCTTCGCTTTCTTCCGAAGGCACGATCTCCAGCATCCTGGTTAACACGGGATCCGGCGAGGTCTCGGGAAGGGGGGCCGGACACCTGATTAACTTCGCCTTCGCTACCCACTCCTGTTTCAAAGACAACTCTTTTAAGGGTGATGTTGTGATAAATGAACAGATGGTGTGTCCGGGCACAGGGCTACTTACTTGAGTATCCGGACGACTGCAGCTCAGACCTGCGCCCTCCGTAGAATCCGGACACACTACTTGTGGTCCGAAGAACAATTTGTACATTTACGCGGGCGTCATGCCAAGAAAATGTTGGAGAACTCGTGGTCCCTCCGGGTTGAACTCCCACAGGCGGAGGGGGCGACGTTTGCAGGGCAGAACTCGGCGAATTAACATAACCTGCGTCACCATGACCAGACTGATGTCTCTTTCTAGGAGATCTCGGATGCGGCCCTGCAACAGGGGCACGTCCTTTGCCAACCCCCAGTCCAGCCCCTTATTGACCCATGACGCCAGTCGTGGCGGGGGACCCGAGCGGAAAGCAGGCAGCGCCACCCACTTGGTGCTCCTGGGAGCTGTGATATAAAACCACTCTTGTTGCCATAAGCTGAACTCCTCTTGAAAAGAGCCCTCAGGCCATGGAGTGTCAGCATTCTTGCTTATAACAGCGCCTCCGCACTCCGTGTGCTGTCCCTCAATCATCTTCGGCTCTACTTTAAAGGTCTTAAGCCACAGTCCGAAGTGAGGAGTAATACGGAGGAAGGCTTCACACACGACAATAAACGATGAGATGTGGAGGATGGACTCCGGGGCTAAGTCGTGAAATTCCAGCCCATAATAAAACATGATCCCCCTCACGAAGGGATCCTTCGCGAAGCCTAGCCCTTGGAGGAAGTGAGACACGAACGCCACGCTCTCACCAGGCTTGGGAGTAGGAATAACCTGCCCGTGAGCAGGCAGCCTATGCGAGATTTCGCCGGTCAAAAACCTGGCCTCTCTCAGCTTTAGCACGTCTTCCTCCGTGACGGAGGAAGGCGTCCATCGGCCTCGAAGGTTGGAGCCGGACATCGTCGAAGGTCCGAAGCGCCTGAAATCTAGGGCCTTGGGTGTTGGAACTCAAGGCGAAGGGCGAATTCGATTGAGATCAAAAGAAAGGAGTAAGGCCTTGGTCTCTTTATAAGAGGTTGAATACCAAGATCCCTCCCCGTGACCGTTTGGGACTCGCCTTTGATCGAGGAGACACACCAACGGGCAAGATTGGGTTACCCACGTCTGTATTGATGAGAATCCCGTAAATAAAGGCGACACGATCTCTGCTTCGACAAGACGTGTGAAGGAAACCGCCTCACAAAACGCGCTGAGGTGGGACAGTAAAAATGGTTCAAATAAAGGCTTGGCTGTGGCGTGATGACACGCTACGGAATACGTCAGCAGATTAGACTTGTGTAAATATTATTCTCTCTATGGCAGTATGTGGAACTTATTTTGCAGAGTCGGACACTATCCTTGTGTTCAAAATCTTCTATGAAGTATTCGGAGGAGGAATCCGCCTTGCAATGCCGAAGACAATCTGCGCGCTGGACTCGTCGTCATTGAAGCCTGGTTCAGGGGCTACTGAGGGAGTCCTGGATTAGGGGGTGTCCGGATAGCCGGACTATAACCTTTGGCCGGACTCTTGGACTATGAAGATACAAGATTGAAGACTTCGTCCCGTGTCCAGATGGGACTTTCCTTGGCGTGGAAGGCAAGCTTGGCAATACGGATATGTAGATCTCCTCCCATTGTAACCGACTCTGTGTAACCCTGGCCCTCTCCGGTGTCTATATAAACCGGAGGGTTTTAGTCCATAGGACGAACAACAATCATACCATAGGCTAGCTTCTAGGGTTTAGCCTATTTGATCTCGTGGTAGATCTACTCTTGTACTACCCATATCATCAATATTAATCAAGCAGGAGTAGGGTTTTACCTCCATCGACAGGGCCCGAACCTGGGTAAAAATAGTGTGTCCCTTGTCTCATGTTACCATCCGCCTAGACGCACAGTTCGGGACCCCCTACCCGAGATCCGCCAGTTTTGACACCGACACCCCCCCCTGAAGGTAGTTCCAGAAGAGAAGGCGTAGGTCAAGGTGCTGGTCGAGCGGGTCGTCCAGCTTGTCCGCGACGGGGTGACCGGGATGGGCCTACTGGAGGTCTTTCTCGGTCGACGCATCCAACCTCTTCAGGTGCGCGATCATTCGATGTGGATGTACTCTGGGCTCGAGGATTCCACTCGGATCCACCCGGAGGACGTCAGCGAGGATACCTTGGAGAAGTGGTTGATGGGGATCACCAGCAACAAAGACAACCCTCGGGGGTTTAGGAGGGTGATTCCATTCGACAACTCGCACCAGCCGGAGCAGGTTTAATTCTGTCTTATCAAGCATCTTTTTGATTCACCAAGTGACATCTTGTTTATGATCGATTGGATTTGCTTTGATCATTGTCCTTTCAGGCCCTCATCGACATGTACTCAATGCCCAACGGAGTGCAGGACCAAGAGGCTGAGGAAGAAGGGAGCGGTGGCGAGAGCGGCGAGGAGCATTCGGAGGCCGAGGAAGACGAGGAGAGCGACGAATCGACTGACGAAGAAGTCAACTTGCCTCCTCGCAGGGAGAGGAGATCCAAACATGCCCATGACCTGGCGAGTGCTCCGGACTTGGTGGCCGCGCCGACTGGTCAATCTTCAAAGCGTCCTAGGACGTCTTCCCCGACGCCGACTGAAAAGGCTCCAAAGCAGTCCAAAGTTGCGCCGCCTCCAGCACCGAAAGCGCCGAAAGCCACCTCCTCCAAGCCGCCAAAAGCTTTGCCCAGGATCAAAGTGACCGTTCCTAATATCTCCGGGTAACCATCTGAATTGTCCCTCTCGTTGACTCAATTAACCGGACGTAATCGATTGAATGTGGGTCTCCGCAGTGCTGCTACGTCAGGAACCTCTTATTTCCAATACTGGGATGAGGAAATGGAAGATGCAGTAACCCCCAACCCAGGTATAAACTCTTGCGATTTGATTCTTTGGTCGATTGCGTTCGAGTGGCTCACTTGGGGTTGAATGATCTGCCTTGCAGCTCCACCCAACGTCATCGATCTTCCAGATGACGACGAAGATGTGGCTCTTAAGCCCAGAAAAAGCAAGAAGGTAACCGCTGGTAGGACGTCTCAGCAAGAAACCACTACGACACCTCCCGTACGTCAACTTGAAGACGCGGGCAGGGCTTCTGTGACCTTCGCCACACCTTTGTTGAGTGGGCCTCCCGCACCGTCGACTGCGCCTGTGATTCCTTCAGCTGTCCAACTCCACGCCACGGAGCTCCAAGCCGCCGCACCTGTGTTGTCTGCCCACTTTTTCACCAGCTACCCTGTCCCGGACAACCAGTCGGAAGCGGCTGCGGAAGCCATTCGACAAGCTGCCATGATGATGGAGCGGGTGAAAACAGTGCATGAGAATAGCCAGGCTGCCTACGACGCCAGCGCTGCTCTTCGGGCCAATGTCCAGGTGAGTAAACTTTCCGACTGTTTTTGCTCTATGAGGAAATGTTACTCGAAAAATCTTCGTCTACACAATCTCCTATTGTTTGCGTCGAATTAGAGCACCCACTGGGTGTTTTGTTGATTTTGGTAGTTTCACTCTTCTACTCGATCTGGGCGAGTGGAATTAGAACCGGTGGGGGCACGATAAGTGCACCCACTGGGTGTAGTCCCCGAGACCGTGGTCGACTGCTGGCAGTCAACTGGGGTCTGAGTTCTTCTTTCCTCGTTACAGTCGACTCGGGCGACTGGTCGAGTAGTTTCGTTCTTCCACTCGGTCTGGGCGAGTGGGATCTGAATCGGTGGGGGGCACGCAAAGTGCACCCACTGGGTGTAGTCCCCGAGACCGCAGTCGACTGCTAGTAGTCGACTGGGGTCTGAGCAGTTTTTTTAGTTGAGTCTTAGTCAGTGGGGGCACGCCAAGTGCACCCGCTGGGTGTAGCCCCTGAGACTGCAGTCGATTGTGTGCAATCGGCTGAGGTCTAAGTGAACTTCTTTAGGCTTTATTCACTCGGAAGTAAACAACCTTTGATCTTATCAACTGATCCGTCTTTTGCCTTCTGCAGAAGTCTTGCACTCTTATTTCTAAGTTTGCTGAACTTGAGGAGAAGCAGAGGCAACTCAACCTTGACTTGGAATTAGCCCAGCTGAATCTGAAGAAAGCTCAAGACGAAGCCGCTGGTATGGAAGGTAACTGACTGTCGATTGACTTTCAATACATTTCTTTGATCTCTTCTCTGATTCGATTGCTTCTTTTGCAGAGAAAATGAAGTTGGCTCTGGAGAAGAAGGACTCGGACCTCGCCGCCGCGCAAAAAGCAGCTCAAGATAAAACTGCTCTCGCAGACCAGAAGCTTGCTTCAATCGGGACACTGGAAGAAGAGGTGACCAAACTGAAATCTTGCCTTAATGAAGCTAACCGCGAAGTGACCAGTCTGAAGAAGGACAAGGTCGCCCTGAATGAAAAGCCGGAGTCTGCGATCCGCAAGAGGAATGACACGGAAGATTATCTGAGGACTCTTGCCAAGAAGCTTTATCTCACGCTGGAAGGTATTTCTTTTAATCCGACTACGTTGATGCTTGCGATCGGATCTTGCTTGGTCGATTGACTATTTTTTGTTGCAGAATTTTATCAAGACTTCGACGAGGAAACTGGAAGGGTCGAGACGGGTCTGGACCCTATCGCTTCTCCAGTCTGCGACGAAACTGCATTGAACGTGCTCCGACTGGAGTCTCGTATCGCCAGCGCCATAAGCTACCTCGCGCGCCTGAAGGAGGTAGTCTCCCGAATCGACTCATCGCTTTGGCCGGGGGCTACGCTTCAGAACGACTTGGAATCCTTGATGACTCTACTGAACGAGATTCCTGACCAAGTGCAAGAATGGAAGAAATCCTCCGCCCGGTGTGGTGCTGATGTGGCGCTGTCCTTGGTGCGAGTCCATTGCAAGGAGGCTCGTGAAGACAAGCTGGCTGCGATCAAAGTTGCTAACACCAAAAAGCATGACTTCCAGTCCTTCATGGAGACTTTCATTGCTGCCGCCACTCGGATCGCTGATGGGATCGACCTGGACTCATTTGTGGCGCCTGCCAGCCCTCCTCCGGCCGAGTGAACAAACTTATGAAACTTGAATCTGCTTTAAATTTGCCTCGGAATGCCGAGTGATTGTTGTAACCATTGAACTCCTTCAGGCTTGATGCCCGAGCACTTTTGATTTTCTTCTTGGAACTTTTAGGATTTATCTGAATTTGGTTTATCTCCGAATGTGCTTGAGTTTGCCTTCTAATGGACTTTGCTCACTGCTTGGAATAGTCTGTGCCGGAGACGCAGCTATGAGGGGGCAGCTCCAGTCGATCCGCGCTTTGTCGTCCTCGTGGATAGGGATGGAGCGGACGTTGTATTCGTGTTGTAGCTCCGAAGGAGAAGGTTGCGGTCGACCTGCACCTCGTCATCCTTGCGGATGGGGATGGAGCGGACGTTGTATTTGCGTCATAGCTCCGAAGGAGAAGGTTGCAGTCGACCTGCACCTCGTCATCCTTGCGGATGGGGATGGAGCGGACGTTGTATTTGTGCCGCAGCTCAGAAGAAGAAGGTTGCAGTCGACCTGCACCTCGTCATCCTTGCGGATAGGGATATGTTTCAAACTTAGGCGAGTACTGGACTATAGCTAAGTCTCCTAGTGAGAGAACTTAGGCGAGTGCTGGACTGCAGCTAAGCCCCTGAGTGGGAGGGTTGCTCTCCACTCGGTATGATTTTTTTCAAACTTAGGCGAGTACTGGACTGCAGGTAAGTCTCCTAGTGGGAGAACCTAGGCGAGTGCTGGACTGCAGCTAAGCCCCTGAGTGGGAGGGTTGCTCTCCACTCGGTATGATTTTTTTCAAACTTAGGCGAGTACTGGACTGCAGCTAAGTATCCTAGTGGGAGAACCTAGGCGAGTGCTGGACTGCAGCTAAGCCCCTGGGTGGGAGGGTTGCTCTCCACTCGGTAGGATTTCTTCAAACTTAGGTGAGTACTGGACTGCAGCTAAGTCTCCTAGTGGGAGAACTTAGGCGAGTGCTGGACTGCAGTAAGCCCCCGAGTGGGGGGTTGCTCTCCACTCGGTAGGATTTTTTGAAACTTAGGCGAGTACTAGACTGCAGCTAAGTCTCCTAGTGGGAGAACTTAGGCGAGTGCTGGACTGCAGCTAAGCCCCCGAGTGGGAGGGTTGCTCTCCACTCGGTAGGATTTTTTCAAACTTAGGCGAGTACTGGACTGCAGCTAAGTCTCCTAGTGGGAGAACTTATGCGAGTGCTGGACTGCAGCTAAGCTCCCGAGTGGGAGGGTTGCTCTCCACTCGGTAGGATTTTTTCAAACTTAGGCGAGTACTGGACTGCCGCTAAGTCTCCTAGTGGGAGAACTTAAGCGAGTGTTGGACTGCAGCTAAGCCCCTGAGTGGGAGGGTTGCTCTCCACTCGGTAGGATTTTTTCAAACTTAGGCGAGTACTGGACTGCAGCTAAGTCTCCTAGTGGGAGAACTTAGGCGAGTGCTGGACTGCAGCTAAGCCCCCGAGTGGGAGGGTTGCTCTCCACTAGGTAGGATTTTTTCAAACTTAGGCGAGTACTGGACTGCAGCTAAGTCTCCAAGTGGGAGAACTTAGGCGAGTGCTAGACTGCAGCTAAGCCCCCGAGTGAGAGGGTTGCTCTCCGCTCGGTAGGATTTTCTTTCGAACTTAGGCGAAACGGATTTGCGACTAAGCCACCCACCGGGGGATTTCAAAAGTAAATAAGAACACAACAATCGAATGATAGGAACATAAGCTCTTGTCTTTGATAAACATATTACAAAGGTGTTTCTTATTACATTTTATTCGAACGAGTGCTTAAGTATAAAAGGGGCGGAGCAGCTCCGCATTCCAAGCCGGTGGCTCGTCTTTTTGATGCTCAATACTATAAAGATGGTATGCTCCGTTGAGGAGAACTTTGGTGATGATGAAGGGGCCCTCCCAAGTCGGGGCAAGCTTGTGTGGTTTCTGTTGATCCACTCGAAGAACTAGGTCTCCTTCTTGAAAGGCTTGACCCCTCACATTTCTGGCGTGGAATCGACGCAAGTCTTGCTGATAGATGGTCGACTGGATCAAGGCCATCTCTCTTTCCTCTTCCAAGAGATCGACTGAATCTTGCCGGGCCTGTTCTGCTTCCTCTTCGGAGAAGAGCTCGACTCGGGGTGCATTGTGGAGCAGGTCACTTGGCAGAACAAATTCGGCCCCGTAAACCAAGAAGAAAGGGGTTCGTCCGGTCGACCGATTAGGGGTTGTCCTCAAGCCCCACAGAACCGACGGAAGTTCATCAACCCAAGCGCCTGCTGCGTGTTTGAGATCACGCATCAGTCAGGGTTTCAGTCCTTTGAGAATTAGGCCATTGGCTCTTTCTGCTTGTCCGTTCGACTGCGGGTGAGCGACCGAAGCATAGTCGACTCGAGTGCCCTGAGAGGCGCAGAAAGCTCTGAACTCGTCAAAATCAAAGTTTGACCCGTTGTCCGTGATGATGCTGTGTGGGACTCCATATCTGAATGTCAATTCTCTGACAAAACTGACAGCGGTGCTTGCATCAAGGTTCTTGATAGGTTTAGCTTCGATCCATTTGGTAAACTTGTCGACTGCAATCAGCACATGAGTGAAGCTGCTCCTGCCAGTTCTCAGTGGTCCAACCATATCCAGACCCCAAACAGCAAAGCCCCAGATGAGGGGGATGGTCTTCAGGGCTGACGCCGGTTTGTGAGACATATCGGACTAAAACTGGCAGCCTTCACATATGTCGACTACATCTTTCGCCATTTCATTTGCTCGTGGCCAATAGAATCCAGCTCGGTATGCTTTAGCCACGATGGCCCGAGAGGACGCATGAGGACCACAGGTACCCAAGTGGATGTCATTGAGGATCATTCAACCTTCTTCTGGTGTTATGCATTTCTGACCGACTCCAGTCACACTTTCCCTGAACAGCTGCCCTCTTATCATAGTAAAGGCTTTGGATCGACGGACGATCTGTCGAGCCTCTTCTTCATCCTCCGGGAGATCTTTCCTGAGGATGTACGCAATGTAGGGCACTGTCTAGTCGGGAGTAATGGCCAAAACCTCCATGATCAGGTCGACCACGGCTGGGACCTCGACTTCAGTCGGATCTGTGGCGCTCTTAGGTTGCGGGGGCTCTTTAGTAAAAGGATCTTCCTGAACTGTCGGCGAGTGGCTATGCTCCAAAAATACATTGCTGGGAATGGCTTCTCTCTTGGAACCTATCTTTGCCAAATCGTCGGCTGCTTGATTTTTCAGTCGGGGTATGTAGTGGAGTTCTAACCCCTCAAACTTCTTCTCAAGCTTTCTCACCGCGTTGCAGTAACCAGTCATGGCTGGGCTTCTAACGTCCCACTCCTTCATCACTTGATTAACTACCAAATCTGAGTCGCCATAGACCATGAGGCGACTGACGCCGAGTGAAATGGCCATGCGCAACCCATATAGGAGTGCTTCATATTCTGCTTCAATATTGGAGGAATCAAAGTGAATCTGGAGGACATATTTGAGCTTGTCTCCTCGGGGGGATACCAGAACTACTCCAGCACCAGAACCGTTCAACATCTTGGATCCGTTAAAGAACATGGTCCAGTGCTCAGAGTGAACTTGAGTCGGCAGTTGCTGTTCGATCCACTCGGCGAGGAAATATGCTATTGCTTGGGACTTGATAGCTTTCTTTGCCTCAAACTTGGTATCTAAGGGAAGGAGTTCAATCGCCCATTTGGCCACTCGACCAGTTGCATCTCTGTTGTGCAAAATCTCTGACAATGGAGCGTCGTTGACGACTGTAACAGAGTGATCTGAGAAATAGTGTGCAACCTTCTTCGTGGTCATGTAAATCCCATAGACGAGCTTCTGATAATGAGGATATCTCTGCTTTGACGGGGTCAGGACTTCAGAAATATAATAAACTGGGCATTGAACCTTATAAGCTTTTCCTTCTTCTTCCCGCTCGACCGTAAGTATTGTACTAACGACTTGTCCAGTGGCTGCTATATAAAGCAGTAGAGGCTCTTTGCTGATTGGAGCAGCAAGCACCGGTTGGGTGGAAAGCAGGGCTTTTAGCTCTGCAAACGCTGCATCAGCTTCTGGGGTCCACTCGAACTTGTCTGATTTCTTCATCAGTCGGTAAAGAGGCAGCGCCTTTTCACCGAGGCGAGAAATGAATCGACTTAGGGCGGCCAAGCAACGAGTAAGCTTTTGGACATCATGCACACGCACAGGGCGCTTCATTCGGAGTATAGCCCCTACTTTCTCTGGGTTAGCATCGATCCCTCGTTCGGAAACAAGAAAACCGAGTAACTTTCCGCCTGGAACTCCGAACATGCACTTTGATGGATTGAGCTTGATATCATACCTTCTGAGGTTGGCAAAGGTTTCAGCAAGGTCAGTCAGTAGGTAGGAACCTTTACGTGACTTGACTACAATTACATCCATGTATGCTTCCACATTCCGACTGGTCTAAGTGAGCAGGCACTTCTGAATCATCCTCATGAATGTGGCTCCGGCGTTCTTCAAACTGAATGGCATTGTGACATAACAAAAGCACCCAAACGGGGTGATAAAAGCTGTCTTTATTTCGTCGGGTCCGTATGCACGGATCTGGTGGTACCCGGAATAGGCGTCCAAAAAGGACAAACGCTCGCACCCTGCAGTCGAGTCGACTATCTGATCGATGCGAGGGAGAGGGAAGTGATCTTTCGGGCAGGCCCGATTGATATGCTTGAAATCAATACACATATGAAGTGAGTCATCTTTCTTTGGGACCATGACAACATTGGCTAACCACTCGGAGTGAAAAATCTCTCGGATAAACTCAGCTGCCAAAAGCCGAGCCACCTCTTCACCGATTGCCTTTCTTTTCTGGACAGCGGACCGTCGAAGATGCTCTTTAACTGGTTTCACCTTCAGGTCGACTCTCAAACGATGCTCAGCCAGTCCCCTGGGAACACCCGGCATGTCAGAAGGCTTCCATGCAAAGATGTCCCAGTTCTCACGGTGGAACTGGATGAGCGCTTCTTCCTATTTGGAGTCGAGTGAAGTTGAAATGTGAGTCAGAGCAGCATTGGGATCTGTCGGGTGAATGTGAATCGACTTCCTTTCACCAGACGACTGGAATGCTGAATCGGTGGCTGGCTTCTTGGCTCGCAGCAAGTCACTCGGATCTGCATTTTTCTGGTATTCTCGCAATTCTACCACTGCCATCTGGGCATCGGCGATCTTTGAGCCCTTCTGGAAGCACTCTTCCGCCTTCTTCTGATTACCAGAGATAGTGATCACTCCTCTGGGACCAGGCATCTTCAGTTTGAGGTACGCGTAACATGGTCGAGCCATAAATCGTGCATAAGCTGGCCTGCCTAGAATTGCATGATAAGCACTATGGAAATCCACAACTTCAAACGTCAACTTTTCTTTGCGGTAATTTTTGGAATCACCGATAACCACGTCGAGTGCAATCTGACCGAGGGATGCAGCCTTCTTGCCTGGAATGACCCCATGGAAACTCATATGGCTTTCACTGAGTCTGGACATCGGAATGCCCATTCCTTTCAACATCTCTGCATACAGTATGTTCAGACCACTGCCACCGTCCATCAGGACCTTTGTCAGTCGAGTGCCTTCGACCACCGGGTCGACCACCAGTGCTTGCCTCCCAGGGGTGGCGATGTGCACTGGATGATCAGACTGGTCGAATGTAATGGCAGTCTGTGACCACTTCAAGTAACTGGGTGTCGCCGGAGCGACCATGTTCACTTCCCTGTTGATAACTTTCAATCGACTTTTGCTCTCAGCATCAGCAAAAATCATCAGAGTGGAATTAACGTGGGGATAACCATCATCATCCTCACCCTCATCCTCAGCCTTGTCTGCTTCTTTCTCCTTCTCCTTGGGCTGTTTCTCTCGGAACTGCTGGATTAGGAGACGACACTGCCGAGTGGTGTGCTTCAGGTAAATGAAGTTGCCTTCTTCATCTTTTTTGGTGTGGATATGGCACGGCAAATCCAACATGTCATTCCCATCTTGATCTTTTACTTTCTTGGGATTCCATGGCCCTTTCGGCTTCCCCTTGAACTTTCCTTGAACCACAGCCAAGGCTTCACCCGGAGCAGCTGGCTCGGCCTTGCGCTTCTGTTTCCGACTGGAGTTTCCTCCTCCATCTTTGTGGGCGACTGCTTTGTGCTTGCCGCTCCGGAGTCGCTCTTCTTCTTCACCATTGGCATACTTGGTGGCAATTTCCATCATCCGAGCCAGAGTATATTTCCTGTCCGGCCGAATTTCATATTCAACTCCCTATACCTGACTCCTTCCTTAAAGGCACATATTGCCTGATGATCTGATACATCTTCTATCGTGGTGTAAGGTGATCCATCTGTGGATATAATCCCTCAAAGTTTCATTCGGCTTCTGAACACAACACTGTAACTCTGTCAAACCTGCCGGTCATTTGCAAGTGCCCTCGAATGTTCTAACAAACACTCGGGCGAGATCTTCCCAAGTATAGATGTTGCCAGGCGCTAGCTGATTCAGCCACGCTCTAGCTGAGCCCTCCAACATCAGAGGAAGGTGTTTCATGGCCACTTCATCATTGCCGCCACCAATCTGGACAGCCACTCGGTAGTCTTCAAGCCAAGTGTCAGGCTTGGACTCTCCGGTGAACTTACTAACTCCAGACGCCAACCTAAAGTTGGGGGGAATCACCGCAGCTCTGATAGCTCTCCTGAAGCACTCTGGACCAGAGACATGCACCCTGTTGCTGGTTTGTGGACCTCCATCATGGCCCTCTCGGTGAGCTCCGTTTCTGTCGACCAAGCCCTGCACGAGAATAGATCTCGCATCAAAGCCTGGCTCCCTGGGGTCAATTGGAATACCTCGCCCAACATTGTGAGGGCGTCTGTCTTCATGCTGCCGAGGCACGTACGACCCGCTCCTCGGGGGAGGTGTGGGCACTCGACGGTGATCATCACGATCGACTCGGCGATCATACTGCTCTCGGTTTCTGTACTGATCTCGTCGATCCCCACGCCCCTCACGCCTCAGAGGCGATCTTGGGCTATGGGCCGACTGAACTATGTCTGCCATCACGGATCAGCTGTGGATCCTATCCCGTGACTGAGATACAATTGTATTCTGATCTCCCGCCGCCCGGAGCAAGGCTCGGATCTGCACCAAACCTCGACCAGCTTCTGACTGGGAGGGTTGGATCGACTCCGCTATCCGGGCAGCAGCAGCTAGATTCTGGATCGGGGTTCGGTATACCTGAGTCGGAGGAGGAAAAAGCTGGCGTCGACTGGATTCGGGAGCGCGCTGTCGAGCGCGATCGTCGAGTGCGCGCTGGAGGTTCTCCAGTCGAGTGCGCTCAACCAGGTTGGCCAAGCGCGCCTGCTCCAAGGCCTGGGCCTCAGGGGTTTCTCCAACTATAGGAGTATGTAATGCACCCATGTTCTAGCGGCGAAGTTCCTCCCTCTGCTGCGAGGAGAGGGGTTCGGGGCGGTACTCCTTGTGAACGCGCGACGGATCGCCGTTCCCGTCACCTCTGTCTTCACGGTTGAAGCCAGGAGGGCTGCGTGGTCCATTGACCATCAGAACTTCAGCCGTTGGGTCGCTGCTGTCGCACTCGGATGCGGTCTCTACGGAGCCAGTCGACAGATCGAACAGGCCGTAGAGAGTTTGAGGGGTGGTCGACTGGCGGGCCACCGCATGCCTCACCCACCGCTGAAGCCTCGACCGACCGGAGCATTTGCTCCGGCGAGCCGCAGGGAGGGGGAAAGCTGATAGAGTCGACTGGTACTGGGTTGACGGTTGCCGCAGGAGGACGCACGCACGAAAGTGTGTCGCCCCGCGGGGGGGGGGGGGGGGGGGAGCGCGTCGGCGTCGAGTGGAGCCTCCTGAAGCCAAGCGGAGTCATCAGCGACAAACACGAGCGCGCCGAGACGGATCTCACGGTCCTCAATCAAACCTCCGCCTGGAACCATTATGAAGGGGATCGGAAAAATCGCAACTTCTCCAACAAGTCGCTAAGACACCTGCCCCACGGTGGGCGCCAACTATCGTGGATCTAAGACTGGCAGTAGAATGGGGGGTAGGTATGAGGAGGCAAGATCCTAGCTATGGAGTAGTTGTACACACGAGTTTTACGAGTTCAGGCCCTTCTCGGAGGAAGTAACAGCCTTACATCTCGGTGCCCTGAGGCGGTCGACTGGATTATATGTGTGTGTGTGAGTTTACAAAAGTGCGAACCCTTGTCCCAGAGGAGGGGGTGGCTTATATAGAGTGCGCCAGGGCCCCAGCTCCCCTCCGTTACATAGGGTTCAATGTTCATAAAGGTGAGGCATTACTAGTAACGTCTACAATAAAGTGTTATAAATGCCCATAAAGCTATGGTTTAAGTCATGACCGTTGCAGAGTGGAGGGCTTCTCATCTTCAAGGTGGTCGAGTGTCTTCAAGGTGGTCGAGTGTCTTCAAGGCAGTCGAGTAGGCACATCTTCATGGTCGAGTGGATGATGTTTTCTCTTCGACTGCTTCTGATTCTTTGTAGAGATGTCCTTGTGGAGGGTATGCTGGACAGATCCATGACCCTACCCTAGGTACATAGCTTCATCAGCCGCCACGCAACAAGAGTTCACCATGCCCGCGTTGCGACAGCAACGAGGGAGGCGCTCTACATGCTAGGGGTAAACCCTAGCCAGCTCTGCGAGGGTGGTGCGCCGGCCACTGGCTACGATCCCGACGAGACACAAAGCCAGGACAGCCGCGGGGCGTTCACGCCGGCCGCTGGCTATGATCCCGATCAGGCGGCCTTCATGCATGATCAGGTCGACATCGACCTGGACGGCTTCCCCCTCGACCATGAGTTCCCGGAGGACTATGGGCTAGAGGAAGAGGACGAGTGCGACATCGAAGTGGAGCCTTTGTTCGAGGACGAGCTCGCCAACCAAGCCGTCGGTCCTAAGCCGAACCGCAAGAGCAAGCGCAAGAAGGCGTACACAGCTGCTGAGGACAAGCTTCTTTGCGAGTGTTGGCGAGACATTGGACAAGACCCAAAGACGGGTGCCGAGCAAAAGCATTCAACCTTTTGGACTCGTGTGCACCGAGAGTTTCATGAGCGCAAGAAGTTTTCACCTTACCAATTTGTGAGAACGCGCGGGTGGGTTTCCATTTCCAAGCGGTGCAGGGTGATCCAACAAGAGTGCAACAAGTTTTGCGCCACCCTTGAGAGCGTCAAGGCCAGCCCTGTGAGCGGCATCGCCATGCAAGACATGGTATGATAGCAAGCAAGCCGCCCTCTTTTGTGTCATCAAGATCATCCTTTTATGTCTTCATTTGCTATCACTTGCCCATATGCTTGCATGGAAACTTTTTGTAGGAATTTCAAGCTTTGGAGGCATTCAAGGTTCAACACAATGGCAAGTGCTTCAACCTCTCCCATTGCTATCGGGTCATCAAGGACGAAGAGAAGTTCAAGGCATAATATGCCGCACTCAAGGCACGTGGGGGGAAGAAAGCCGTGGAGGATGTTGGGGAGGGCGAGCCGACACGACTCAGGGGGGAGACCAACTCCAAGAAGGAGGACAAGCGAGATGCGGCCACCAACGCCTTGATCGCAAGCGTGGACGACCTGATGAATAAGGACTCAAGGGAGGAGGAGCGCCTGCGTTTCAAGTCGGAGCAAATGGATGCTTTCATGGAGATCCAAAGGAGGAGGCTTGATCTTGATGCCAAGAAGCAAGCCAAGATGTTCGAGCTCGAGGCGGAGAAGCAAGCCAAGATGCTAGAGATTGAGGCCGCCAACGCCAAGACAAAGGCGAAAGAAGTGGCTCTTGCGAGCATGATGACCGGGGTGGAGATCATGAAGGTGGATCTCAACACCGTGTCGCCAAGGAAGAGGCCGTGGTTCCAGAAGATGCTGTTGGGGAACGTAGTAATTTCAAAAAAAATCCTACGCATGCGCAAGATCATGGTGATGCATAGCAACGGGAGGGGAGAGTGTGTCCACATACCCTCGTAGACCGAAAGCGGAAGCGTTAGCACAACGCGGTTGATGTAGTCATACGTCTTCACGATCTGACCGATCAAGTACCGAACGCACGGCACCTCCGAGTTCAGCACATGTTCAGCTCGATGATTTGAGGGAGAGTTCCATCAGCACGATGGCGTGGTGACGATGATGATGTTCTACCGATGCAGGGCTTCGCCTAAGCACGGCTACAATATTATCGAGGTGGACTATGGTGGAGGGGGCACCGCACACGGCTAAGAGATCAAGAGATCAATTGTTGTGTCTAGAGGTGCCCCCCTGCCCCCGTATATAAAGGAGCAAGGGGGGAGAGGCGGCCGGCCAAGGAGGGCGCGCCAAGGGGGGAGTCCTACTCCCACCGGGAGTAGGATTCCTCCTTTCCTTGTTGGAGTAGGAGAAGTGAAGGAAAAAGGAGAAGGAAGGAAGGGGGCGCCCCCCTCCCTAGTCCAATTCGGACCAGTCCATGGGGAGGGGTGCGGCCACCCTTTGAGGCCTTTCTCTCCTTTCCTGTATGGCCCATTAAGGTCCATTACGAATTCCCGTAACTCTCCGGTACCCCCGAAAATACCCAAATCACTCGGAACCTTTCCGATGTCTGAATATAGTCGTCCAATATATCGATCTTTACGTCTCAACCATTTCGAGACTCCTCGTCATGTCCCCGATCTCATCCGGGACTCCGAACTCCTTCGGTACATCAAAACTCATAAACTCATAATATAACTGTCATCGAAACTTTAAGCGTGCGGACCCTACGAGTTCGAGAACTATGTAGACATGACCGAGACACGTCTCTGGTCAATAACCAATAGCGGAACCTGGATGCTCATATTGGCTCCCACATATTCTACGAAGATCTTTATCGGTCAGACCGCATAACAACATACGTTGTTTCCTTTGTCATCGGTCTATTACTTGCCCGAGATTCGATCGTCGGTATCTCAATACCTAGTTCAATCTCGTTACCGGCAAGTCTCTTTACTCGTTCCGTAATACATCATCCCGCAACTAACTCATTAGTTGCAATGCTTGCAAGGCTTAAGTGATGTGCATTACCGAGTGGGCCCAGAGATACCTCTCCGACAATCGGAGTGACAAATCCTAATCTCGAAATACGCCAACCCAAGAAGTACCTTTGGAGACACCTGTAGAGCACCTTTATAATCACCCAGTTACATTGTGACGTTTGGTAGCACACAAAGTGTTCTTCCGATAAACGGGAGTTGCATAATCTCATAGTCATAGGAACATGTATAAGTCATGAAGAAAGCAATAGCAACAAACTAAACGATGAAGTGCTAAGCTAACGGAATGGGTCAAGTAAATCACATCATTCTCCTAATGATGTGATCACGTTAATCAAATGACAACTCATGTCCATGGTTAGGAAACATAACCATCTTTGATCAACGAGCTAGTCAAGTAGAGGCATACTAGTGACACCCTGTTTGTCTATATATTCACACATGTATTATGTTTCCGGTTAATACAATTCTAGCATGAATAATAAACATTTATCATGATATAAGGAAATAAACAATAACTTTATTATTGCCTCTAGGGCATATTTCCTTCAGATGCAGGCCGACATGCTCAAGTTCGACGACGAGTGATCTATGGCGGCGAGGGCCATCCTTTTTGTATGCCGACAGGTGTGCCGACATGACCACGGGAGCCGCGATGGCGTGGTCGAACTCAAGTCCCACCCTTTTTTGTGTGCTGGCATGTGTGCCGGCCGGCTGGAGAGTGTGCCAGCATGAACTGTGGTATTTTCTGAAGCCGGCATTGTATGCCGGCGCCGGCATGACACATGGCCGCTGGCATGATCGGCCACGGGCCTTTTTATTTAAAAGTTCAATGCGGACATGAAATGGGTCGGCGCGTTGGGCGCGCTGCCGACCCAAATGCAAAACTGGGCGGACACCGGGCGGGCGGCCGACCCAAACGGACAAAAAGCGGAAAAATGTGTTGTCTGTTTGGGTTGGCCCGTTGGAGTTCCTCTAAAAGATAGCCCACGTTGTTGAAACACCCATAATGGTTGCCACACCAACGATGTTGCGGTCAAAACAACGGTGACGTTGCAGAAACCCTACCTACGTTGTTGGAACCCTCGTCAAGGTTGAAGAACTGCCGGCACCTTGGTTGCAACATGGGATATTGTCTCGAAGCATAGCCGCCCCCCGTTGTCACATATTTGGGGCATTTGGACAGTCGAGTGTGGCGAGCCGGAGCATATTTGTGCCCCACAACCCGCGGACCTCATCGAGAATGGGGAGCAGCAGTAGTGCTTCCTCATGACCACATGCAGCACCATTGCCGTGAACAGAAAAGATGGTCCCCCCACCCCCCACCCCGGCGCGCGCGCGTAATCGTTGTGGCCTGTAGCAAGTCGTAGGTCAACAACCCTCGCCCCCTCGTACCGCAGTAGGCGTCGACTCCTTGCAATAGGGTGTTCGCGACAGCACGCCATCTGGTGGAGAGAGTGGGATGGAAGGGCAAATGGTGCTCCTAGCTCGCCGGAGGGTGACACTTGATAAAAGAGAGCGCGCGGAGGGTATCCGATGGAGAGGAAGGAACAATGGGGGATAGAAGTTGTCAAGGAGATAAAGAAGAAAAGACAAAAAGCGATGCACTGGGCCATGGGTGTGACGCCCCCGATTTGACTGTACACTAATCATACACGCAAACGTGTACGATCAAGATCAGGGACTCACGGGAAGATATCACAACACAACTCTACAAATAAAATAAGTCATACAAGCATCATGTTACAAGCCAGGGGCCTCGAGGGCTCGAATACAAGAGCTCGATCATAGACGAGTTAGCGGAAGCAACAATATCTTAGCACAGACATAGGTAAACAAGTTGTCATAAGATGGCTAGAACAAATTGGTATACAGATCGAAAGAGGCACAGACCTCCTGCCTGGGATCCTCCTAAACTACTCCTGGTCGTCATCAGCGGCCTGCACGTAGTAGCAGGCACCTCCAGTGTAGTAGGAGTCGTCATCGACGATGGCGTCTGGCTCCTGGGCTCCAACATCTGGTCGTAACAACCAGGTATAGAAAGGGGGTAAAGGGGGAGCAAAGCAACAGTGAGTACTCATCCAAAGTACTCGCTAGCAAGGAACTACACTACATATGCATTGGTATCAATGAAAGGGGTAGTATATGTGGACTGAACTGCAGAATGCCCGAATAAGAGGGGGATAGCTAGTCCTATCGAAGACCATGCTTATGGCAGCCTCCATCTTGAAGCAATAGAAGAGAGTAGATGGTAAGTTAACCAAGTAACGTCGCATAGCATAATCCTACCCGGCGGTCCTTCCCTCGTCGCCCTGTGAGAGAGCGACCACCGGGTTGTATCTGGCACTTGGAAGGGTGTGTTTTATTAAGTATTCGGTTCTAGTTGTCATAAGGTCAAGGTACAACTCCGTGCCGTCCTTTTACCGAGGGACACGGCTATTCGAATAGATAAAATTCCCTGCAGGGGTGCACCACATTTCCCAACACGCTCGATCCCCTTTGGCCAGACACACTTTCCTGGGTCATACCCGGCCTCGAAAGATCAACACGTCGCAGCCCCACCTAGGCACAACAGAGAGGTCAGCACGCCAGTCTAAATCCTATGGCGCAGGGGTCTAGGCCCATCGCCCATTGCACACCTGCACGTTGCATATGCGGCCGATGAGCAGACCTAGCAACCTCCATTACAAAGGAAGTTGAGTAACGCGGTCCAACCCGACATGCGGCCGCTCAATCGCTGACGTCAAGAAGGCTTCAGCTGATACCACGGCGTCGAGTGCCCATAATTGTCCCCGCGTAGTTGGTTAGTGCGTATAGGCCAGTGGCCAGACTCAGATCAAATACCAAGATCTCGTTAAGCGTGTTAATTGATGTAACCGCGAACGCCGACCAGGGCCAGGCCCACCTCTCTCCTGGGTGGTCTCAACCTGCCCTGTCGCTCCGCCACAAAGATCCACTC
Source organism: Triticum urartu (assembly GCF_003073215.2). Classification (NCBI taxonomy): domain Eukaryota; kingdom Viridiplantae; phylum Streptophyta; class Magnoliopsida; order Poales; family Poaceae; genus Triticum; species Triticum urartu. Next base: position 298,275,243 of record NC_053025.1, read on the forward strand.
ATAGGGCCGTCGGGACAAAGGTCCTTTCAGCCCCCAATCTGTGAATCACTCGTGGGTACTCTACGAGCCGACCCGACTTTAGTCATCACATGTATCATGTATATGTATATAAGTATATACCCGTGATCACCTCCCTAGTGATCACAGCCCGATAGTATAGCACGGCAGATGCACAAGAATGTAGGGCCACTGATGATAAACTAGCATCCTATACTAAGCATTTAGGATTGCACGTAAGGTATCAACATCTGTAGCAACAATGACAGGCTATGCAACAGAATATGTGTAAGTGCATCTAGTGCCCCTTAGTGATTTTGGTGTATTGAAGACTTATAGGTTAAGGGACTAATGCGTGTGTGAGTGTACACAGGTCTATAAGTCTATGAGGAGTTTGATATTTACAGAAAAAGTCCACCCCTAAAAATGAATATCTTCGACTGAAGATTTTGGTATTTCTGAAGACTTTCATGAAGACTTTGAAAGTGAAGAAATTGGTGTGTCCGTGAAGACTTGATATTCATGCAAGAAATATGAAGCTTGAAGACTTTCGTGTTCATAGTTTTGTTTTTCTCTTTCTTGAGTCATAGGATACACCGTACTGTTAAAGGGGGTCGAGGAAATACTAAGGAAAAATTTCCATGTGATGCTCAACTCAAAATCCTACACCTACCAATCCCTTCGAGTGAAGCCATTGGAAATCTCATACAGTTCAGTCAATTTCTTTAGTGACAGAGACGAAGTTCTTCTGGTCTCTGAGGAATTTGTCCTGACTGAGGAGTTAGGAATTCGCCAGTGCGGATTGCCTACACAGTGAGGAACATGATAGCCTTGAGGATTTTACTACTCTAAATTCCGACCGTTGCTGTGCTATGTGCCAGCTATCCCAAAATATCTATCCACCTAACGGTTATATCATTGAAGGAAATTTATGTCTTATCATGTCGGGCTGCTCCCTAGGCTATAAATAGCCGCCCCCTACAACCACTAGCTGGTTGGCTGCTCCGAGAGAAACTGGCACTTGTCATTTGAGAGCAACCCATCCTCCGAGGACTTTGAGTGAAAATCATCAAGTGAGGAGAAACCAAAAACCCCAAACCCAAACACCTACAAACCCCAAGTGATTGAGCATCACTAAAGAGATTGATCCTGAGTGGATCCAACGCTTGTTACCTTTGAAGACTGTGCTTCTTCCAGACGGTTAGGCGTCATGGTCTAGAGCATACAAGAGAAATTGTGGATCGCCGAGTGACCAAGTTTGTGAAGGTTTGGAAGTCGCCTGAAGACTTACCACGAGTGATTGGACGAGGTCTGTGTGACCTTAGTTCAAGGAGAATACGGTGAGGACTGGGTGTCTTGGACTAAGTGTCCTTGACTGGGTGTCCGGGACTGTGTGTCCTCAAGTTTAAATACTCAGCCACTCCAACCAGACGTACAACTGAGACAGCAGTTGGAACTGTTCTACCGAATCATTGTCTTCACCGAGCTTGCTGGTTCTATTTCCTCAACTCTTTCATTTCCTCATAACTGTGTTGTATGTTTGTTCATATCTGGGTTTGAAGACTTTGACTGAAGACTTTCTCAATTTCCTCAGTTCAATTTCTTTAGTCTGTTTTGTCTTCATCCTGTGTTATCCTGTGACTACGCTTCCTGTACTTTGTGCCTGTCTTCATTTCATCATGATGACTATGCTTGTATTCTGTTGCGTTTACTTTTGAGTACTTATTCCGATGCTAGTAGTTCTTCGCCAAGGAATTTCCTCACCAGAAAATTCTTCAGTGAAGAATTTCATAAAAATTGCCTATTCACCCCTCCTCTAGTCGATATAACGCACTTTCAATTGGTATCAGAGCAAGTTACTCCCTTGTTCTGTGTGATTTTGGTTTAACCACCTGGAGTTTTAGTTATGTCAACCGTAGGTATGACGAAGGTGACATGCCCCATCTTTGACGGTCACGAGTATCCCAAGTGGAAGGCCATGATGAAGAAACGCCTCATGGCGATGAACAGCGAGTTGTGGACCGTCATTGAGATTGGCCTGACTGATCTATGCAAGATGGCGGATGCTGATGACATTCGCAAGTATACTCTTCTCAACCTCACGGCGAAGGATGTCATCTGCTCGAGTCTGTCACAAAATCAGTTCAGGAATATCATGCATCTCAATCATGCGAAGCTCATCTGGGACCGTCTCTCTGAGGTCTATGAAGGTCATCGAACCTGTCATGATCCTTGGTTTGAGGACTTGAAGGAATCTCTCAAAACGATGACATTCGAACCAGAATCATCATCTTCCGCATCATGCCTTATGGCAAAAGATGCTGAGGTAACTGAATGCTACCTATCCGAGTCTAGTGATGATGAATCTGGTGATGAATTTGGACCCAGCTATGTCAAACTTGCTTCCCTTGCTACTAAACAACAAAGAGCTTTAGAAAAAGCTCACTATATGCTAAACAAGAGCGATGATATGTTGGGTGAGGAAATGGATCAGTCAAAAGCTTTGGCTGAAAGTCTTCAGAGACTTCATACTAAGTATGACACCCTTCAAGATCAACATAACACTCTCTTGTCCGATCATGAGAAGCTTTCTTATGAATTTCTTCAAAGAAAGTAAGACCTTGAGAAGCTAAGAGTGAGTTATGAAGATCTTCAGAAGGAGCGCGATTCATTACTTGCTCAACAAATCAGCGCATCTCAGGAAGAATTTGTTCCTCCATGCTTGAAGTGCATTGAACGTGAGTCTGCTAATTCTTCACCTGAATGTTCAAATGCTGTTAATGTTTCAAATTCTTCACATGCCTCTGCTATCACTAATTCCTCATCTGAGGACATTGCTAGTATCACTGACGATGCAGGGCTGAAGGAATTGTACACGACAGGCATGTAAAAAAGCCTCAAAGGGCATCAGGCTCTTTGTGATGTGCTTAAAAAGCATATCTTAACAGGAACCCTAGGAAAGAGGGTATGGCCTTTGAGAGGAAACTCAATGCTGATGGTACATATTGGAAGCCTGAGCAGTACCCCAAAACTACAAGGGTTGTTGCAAAGGGACCTCCAGTTGATCCATCTAACTTATCTAGATTTGCATGTGAATCTCCTCATTCTGATGATGAGTCAATTGACTCCAACTATAAGCTATTCAACAATCAGAATGGTGAAGTATTTGCTAGATATGTTGGCACTAACTGCAGGAACGGCTCCCCTATGAAGAAAATCGGGGTTCCCAAAAGATGTCTTGATAATCTTCAGGTGAATGTCATCATGACGCCACCTGTGAAGAATAGGAACCCCAGATCAAATTCTTCATATGAACCAAATTCCTCATATGGAGCAGAGTCCTCATGTGAACATCATCGTGCTAACCCGTCTGTTTCGCAGGGAAGATCTAAGGATTATGCATATGTGCATTATTCTTCAAATCATTATGTCCATAAGTCCTCGAAGAATTTCTCTGCATACTCTTATGCTTACTCTAACCCCACTTATGTGAGACGAAATGGACTGGCTTCCATGCCATCCTTTTCGTATGGACCTCGCAGAATGATGAACTCTTTGCCACCCCTTTAGATGTGGGTGGTGAAGAAAAAGAACTAATCTCTTCTGCAGGGTCAGGTCTCCAGACGCACGTAATCGTCTGAAGAATTTGCTGGAGACCTGAGCATGCCTGATAGGACGCAGGCTAATCATGAAGAAATGAACTTTCATTTCTCACGTCCTCATATTGCTTTATCAGTTCTTTTACTTGATGAAATTGATCTGATGAATTGATGTCATATTCTTCACTGATGAAGTATATGAGTTTGTAACCTGCACTAATTCATCTGCAGGATGATCAACCCAAAGCCACTGAGTGGGTCCTTGATAGTGGATGTACAAACCACATGACTGGTGACAAGAATCTATTGATGGATGCTCCATTATCTCCGTCGCATCTGAAGCGTATCATCTTTGCTGACAAAGGCAAAAGTCAGGTATTGGGTCTAGGTAAGGTTGCGATTACAAAGGATCGACACATGGACAAAGTCATGCTTGTTGAGTCCTTAGGATACAACCTTATGTCTGTCTCAATGCTTTGTGATCTTGATATGGTTGTTGTCTTTGGCAAGTACCGTTGTGTTGTGGTTATGGAAGCTGACGATTCCAACGTCTTCGAAGGCTTTAGGAGAGGAGACCTGTATATTGTTGATTTCTCTACAGGACCACAACCAGCCGTGTGCTTACTTGCAAAAGCTTCAGAAGGCTGGCTCTGGCATTGACGACTTGGTCATGCAGGCATGAGGAATTTGCACATGCTTGCAAAGAAGAAGCATGTCATTGGCATCGGGAATGTCAAATTCCTCAAGGATCACCTATGCAGAGCCTGTGAAGCTGGGAAGATGACCAAGGCCAAGCATCCAGCGAAGACTATCATGACCACCACTCGCCCATTTGAATTGCTTCACATGGATCTCTTTGGTCCTAATCATTATTCTGCTATCTCAAATGAAGCATCTCAATATGGCTTCGTTATTGTTGATGATTATTCTTGTTACACATGGGTACACCTTGTTACTTACAAACATGAAGTGCAGGAAGTCTTCAAACGATTTTCCTCGAGGGCTTCAACCAACTTTGGTGTGAAGATCAAGCACATCAGAAGTGACAATGGCACTGAGTTCAAGAATTCTGGTCTCGATGACTATCTTGATGAACTTGGTATCACTCATGAGTTATCTGCTCCTTACACTCCTCAGCAGAACGACATCGTGGAGCGCAAGAACAGGACTCTTGCTGAGATGGCTCGCACTATGCTTGATGAATACAAAACGCCTCGTTGTTTCTGGACTGAGGCAATTGATACTGCGTGCCACATCATCAACAGAATATATCTTCACAAATTCTTCAAAAAGACTGCCTATGAACTCCTCACTGATAAGAAACCCAATGTAAGTTATTTCAAAGTCTTCGGTGCTAAATGTTGGATTAGAGATCCTCATCACAACTCAAAATTTGCACCGAAAGCGCATGAAGGTTTTATGCTTGGTTACGGAAAGGACCCGCACACCTACAGAGTCTTCAACAACGTTCTTCACAAAGTTGTTGAAACTGTAGATGTGCGGTTCGATGAAACTAATGGCTCGCAAAGAGAGCACCTACCTACTGTGATAGATGAACAAGCACCTGAGGAAACTATCAAGTTCAAGGCTACTGAGGATGTCATTCCTACTGAAGAATCTGCTGAAGAATTCATTCCAGAACATGAAGAACGTCGAGCTAATGCACCTGAAGAAAATGCTAAAGAAAATGATGCTGAAGAAAACAATGATGAAACTCTTCAATGACAACCAGCTCATCCTCGCATTGCAAAAGAAGTACAAGTTGAAAAGATCATCAATGACATCAAAGCGCCAGGTCCTCTCACACGCTCAAAAGCTTCACATTTGTCTAACTTTTGTGGGCAGTATGCTTTTGTCTCTATTACAGAGCCCACTAAGGTAGATGAAGCATTTCTGGAGCCTGAGTGAATTCAGACCATGTAAGAAGAATTACATCAATTCGAGCTCAACAATGCCTGGGAACTGGTCAAACGTCCAGATCCTCGCAAGCACAATATCATCGGCACAAAGTGGATCTACCGCAACAAGCAAGATGAAAATGGCCTTGTGGTGAGGAATAAGGCACGGCTTGTAGCTCAAGGCTACACACAGGTTGAAGGAATTGATTTCGATGAAACTTTTGCACCTGTTGCTAGACTTGAGGCTATTCGCATATTACTTGCTTATGCTAACCATCATGATATCACTCTATATCAAATGGATGTGAAAAGTGCATTCCTCAATGGTAAGCTTGAGGAAGAAGTATATGTTGCTCAACCCCCAGGTTTTGAAGATCCAAAGAATCCTGACAAAGTCTTCAGACTCAACAAGGCCCTCTATGGCCTCAAGCAGGCCCCACGGACTTGGTATGATACTTTGAAGGAACTCTTCATGAAGAAAGGCTTCAAACCCGGTTCACTCGACCCTACTCTTTTCACTAAATCTTATGAGGGTGAATTGTTTGTGTGCCAAGTATATGTTTATGATATTATCTTTGGCTGTACTAACCAACGTTATAGTGATGAATTTGCCTATATGATGAGTGAAGAATATCAAATTTCTAGGATGGGAGAGTTGAAATTCTTCTTAGGTCTTCAAATTCGTCAACAACACAATGTCATATTCATATCTCAGGAGAAATACCTCAAGGATGTACTGAGGAAATTCGGCATGCAAGATTGCAAAGGCGTCAAAATTCCTATGCCCACAAATGGCCATCTGTGCACTGATGAAAATGGTATTGACTTCGATCATAAGGTATACCGCTCCATGATAGGTTCCTTATTATACCTATGTGCATCTAGGCCAGATATAATGCTTAGTGTTTGCATGTGTGCCTGATTTCAAGATGCACCGAAGGAATCACACCATAAGGCTGTGAAGCATATTCTTCGATATCTAGCTCACACACCAACACTTGGATTATGGTACCCCAAGGGCTCGGCTTTTGATCTTTTTGGATATTCTGACTCTGACTATACTGGTGATCGTGTGGATCGCAAGTCAACATCTGGTACATGTCATTTCCTCGGACGATCTTTGGTATGTTGGTCCTCGAAGAAACAGAACTGCGTATCACTATCTACTGCTGAAGCTGAGTACATTGCCGCTGGTTCTTGCTGTGCCCAATTTCTATGGATGAAGCAAACTCTCAAGGACTACGGCGTCAACATGAAGAATGTACCTCTCTTCTGTGACAATGAGAGTGCCATCAAGATTTCTCACAACCCAGTTCAGCACTCGAAGACAAAGCACATTCAGATTTGTCATCATTTTCTTCGTGATCATGTGTTGAAGGGTGACATTTCTATTGAGCATGTGAAGACTGAAGAACAGCTAGCCGATATCTTCACAAAGCCATTGGATGAGAAGAGATTTAGCAAGTTGCGGTGTGAGCTAAATATCCTAGAATCTTCGAATGTTCTGTGAAAAGGACACTCATCATAACACTTATGCAAAATTGATGACTTAGATGTGCAACACATGAAGAAACGTTTTTCTTCAATCAATGAAGAATAACACTCTTAGTGTGAAGAAATTAACGAAGAATTTGATTCTCAGAACCCTACGATAATTGTACGCGGTGTCTGAAATCATCATTCTTATACGGTGGGCCACGCCACCACCAAAAGTTGAAATTCCTCAAATTATTCATATTCTTCAACTTTGCATAGTATTTACCGGTTCCGTCATTTTTCTTCATTGGCTATATATATATATATGAGTTTATGTCCTCTACAACATTCACTTATTGCTATTTCTTCAAGTTGGTTTTCTGCTAAGTGAATGTGATCGGACCCTTCCCCTCTATGCTATACTCAACCCAATATGTTCACAAATTCTTCATGTGCGTTCTATTTGAAACTCGTTCAAAATCTTCACTGTGTCCTTGTCAGCTGAAGAAATTGTGAATGGAACTTTAAAACCTATCTTATCGAAATTTTCGGTCTTGCCGCTCAAACCGTTCCGCATCCCTCGATACACTTATCCACTCACCCACGATCTAACACGATCTCCACCTCTCACTACATGGGTGACACATGTCATGCGAATGAGAAGGGTCAGGGGCACGTTCGTCCAATTTCTTCGGGCGAGCAGTTTTTCACCGTGGCTATAAATACCCCTCCTTCCCTTCCTCACTTCTTTTACTCCGCTCGACCTCTCTCTCCAGCTCGAGCTTCTCAAACCCTAGCGCCGCAGCTACTTCATCGCCACCGGTGAGGAAGAGCTTCACTGCCTCGACCTCGTCGCCGATGTACTCGCGCCGACCGCGGACATCTTCACTCCGCCGCCGCCTTAGCCGTCTTCCTCCGCCAAGTTAGGGCGTGGAAGATCTGCACAGACGAACTTCACATCTCCTCACTCCAGTTCGTCGTGTTCTTTGTCCAGGGTAAATAAAAGTTACTTTTACTGCCCTCGTTGATTCGAATGATTATCTACAAAATCTTCAAAAGTGTTTTTCTTCATATCTTCACACACTGAACACCTCACAAGTCATCCGTTCTTGATTCGTTTCTCTAAGCATCATTTTTCTTCAAGATTCCTCAATTGTGTGGATCTTCGATCTATACAACTCTAGAACCTAAGACAAAGAACGCTTAGTGAAAATCTTCAAGACCATCTGGTCAAATTCCTCAAACCTGTTCATTTTGAAAAACCTTCTGAGAACGCATATGACCTCTCCAAATTCCTCGCAACTATACTCTGTTCACAGGTACACATGTCAGCTGCTGAATCACTAGGTTCTCATCAACTTAACTCATTTGCAGCGTTCCTCGAAGAAAAGTTGCATACTTCTTCAGAGAATTCAATTGTTCAAATTCCTCAACTGGAGAAAATGGCTGATGGTAAAAGGCCACAGAAGGGAGGAAAGAGGCCTGAGGTAAATACAGCGTTTGAAATCCCTGATGACATATATGCTAGGTACTGCACACCTACTGAGGAAACCAAGAATGAGCGCAAAGTGCACATTCAGAAGATAGAGAGGAGATGGGCAAGAGAATGGCGGGAGTACAGATATGTCACTCCTAACTACATGAAGAAATTCGCACTCAATCCTCCATACCCGAGAGCTCCATTGGCACCTGGCCAAATTGCTGATCCCACCAGCCTCAAGCGAGGTGAGGACTATCTTGATAAATGGGCCAAGCGCCAAGGCAAGTTGGCTAGCCAAGCCAAAGAAGCAGTGAGGAAATTCAATGAAGACTCTGCTTCTGCTACCTCTGCTAAGGTCCTTGCTGTCAAGCCAAAGAAGGCTATGTCAAAGAAGCCTGCGCGCAAGCCAAGTGCTTCCTCAGCAATGCCCTCACGGCTAGAATCATCAAAGCCCTCACGGCCAATTCCTCATGCTGCTCCTGTTCCTCCAAAGTCCTTAGCTCCTCCGCCAAAGCCTTCAGTTGTTCCGACCAAATCCTCAGCACCTGTGCATCTCGCTTCGTGCCAAAGGACTGCCAGCATCTCCATTGTCTCAGGTGTCTCAGCTAGTTCCTCAGCTGCACCAAGTTCGTCAGCTGGCCCCTCACTGCTCAAGACAAAGGCCACTGCTGGACGAGGTCCACGCCCAAGTCCTCAAACGAAGCAAGTCGCTTTCCAAGTGCCGTCTGATGAAGACGAAGCTGATGATGATGAACTTGTAGAAATCATCAGAGACAGGCAAGTCAGGGCCGCTAGCGCCAAAGGATCAGAGGTGCCACTGCTTTTGGATCCCAAGCTGATCCTCGACTACATTGATGATTGGCACAAGGACCCCAACACTGCCTTGCCTGACTTCAAGCTGACTCCTGTCCAAAGTCACATGCTGACCCACTTCATTCAAGAAGAAAAGTGGAAATTTGAGAAGGCCAGGCAGATCAAGAAAGCGCAGTACAAGAAAGAGCGCTATCTGAAGAAAAACGTTGTCTCTATGACAACTGAAGAACTTGTCACTACTCAGACTGAGATTAAGAAACTCAGTGATAACTTTGAAGCATATCGCGCTGATTGGCTTGGAGCCAAGGTTCGTTTTGTGAAACTTGCGGATAACTTCACTTCCAATGTTGCAGCCCGACGCAACAGGAAATTCCTCAGGCTGAAGCATCTGCTCAGCCTACTGAAGAAAATGCCAGCACCGCTGATGACAATCAGGCTGCTGAAGATAATGTGAGTTCCAGGGCTGATGACTGCATTCCAGCCGCTGAAGAAATTTCCAGGGCACCCACTAGTGGTGTGCCTGAAGAAACTGAAGAACTCAGGGCAACTGCATTAGTTGTGCCTAAAGAAAATCAACCAGATTCCTCAGCTTCTCCTGCACCAAATTCAACTTCAATCCGTCCATCTGCATCGGATGTGAAGAAGACCAAGGCTACAGAGCGTGCTGCAGTGAAGAAAAGGAAAGCATCAGCTGCTTCAGATTCTTCAGCTCCGAAGAAAATGAAGCCAATGACAAGTTCATTTGCACATCTGATTGATGTTGTTCCCATCTCAACCAGGCCATCAAAGGACCTTGTTCCTTTTGATGAAGAATATGTGATCCCCAGCGGATCTGATGAAGCAACTCATTCTGCTGCTTCGTCTGAACCGTTGGATGAAGAAATTGAAGTGGATGCGATCCCTTCAACACCTATCATCTCCTCGCCTATGCCTCAGTTCACAGCTGAAGAGGCTGGCATTGAAGAAATGGAAGATGATGATGTGGACATTGGCTGCTCCACACCCGTAATCAGTGATGAATTATGGGAAAGTCAGCATCCGAACTCTCCAATGTTCACTCCTCTACAGTAAATTCCTCGGTCCCCCACACAAACTGTTCACATGGGCTCTGAAGAAACTCATCCCACTGCATCTGTCCATGAGGAAATTCCAGCCACTAGCGCTGATGAAACTACTGCTGCTGAACAAACAACTACGCAGATTGCCAATGAGGAGGAACCAAAAATTCCTCAGCCTGAAGAACCTGCGATTGGGATTCCTGAGGCAGTGATGCAACTCACAGACACTCCTCTGCCGAAGCCAAAGGATCCATTCTCACGCAAGCAAAAGTTCAAGGCTGATGATTTCTTCGGCGAGCACGTATTCTTCAAAGATTACAACCCATATGACTCTGCTCGCATTAGGAAGAGGCATTTCTGGGCTGCTAGTCAAGCCAATTTCTATTCCTCAGTGATGTTCAACAAGGAGAAGATTTTCTACCATGAGCATATTCCTCACGTGGATTTGGAATCTCTGCCGTGCTTCGCACCAGTCCTCGGTGTTCTTCACGATGCTGGGCTGCTCAACTTTTGCTCTGACATCTGCGATTGGAATGAAAAACTGATTCTTCAATTCTATGCAACGCTGCACATCACCGGAGATGCTAAAGATGTGAATTCATGGGTGCTGGACTGGATGTCTGAAAACACTCACTACACTGCACCAGCCTCTGAATTGCTTCGTTCTCTACCACTCAGTCCTCCCCTTGAAGAAGCTCGCTGCATCTACAGTGAACTTGAGCTCACACATCATTACATGCAGGTGCTGATGAAACCTTTGAAGCCAGGTCAAGCACCAAGAACCAAATTCCTCATGAAGGAATTGTTGTACGTGCCCAGAACTGTCTATCGTATTCTTACGAGGACAATCAGTCCTATCAAAGGCCACGACTCATCTGATGAGGAAATTGTTGGCATCATGAAGAATCTGGTATTCAACATCATTCATGGCATTCCTGTCAATTATCACGATTTCTTCATGAGGACTATGGCCAATGTTGCACTGTCTCCGTTTGAGCTGAAGCCTTATGCACCTTGGATCATGAGATTCCTCAGAACAAGGTCTTCACTCAACTACAAAGCTGATTTCCAGAATCATCTTAGCTACTTGCCCCCAATTGAAGTCCTCAAGCAGACATATTGCTCAGTTGATGAAAAGGGCAAGGCACCAGCTGTAATAGATGAATGCATTCGTCCATTGGATGGTCAGTTTCGCAAAGCTGCATCTTATTCCACCAATGATGACTCTGTCACACATGACTCTGCCAATGCACCTAAGTCCACTCCTCAAGCCCCCGCTCCGCGCGTGATGACTGACCGTGAACTTCTGCTTAGTCTTCACCAGAAGGTGGATCGAAATCACAAATGGGTTAAGCGTCAGTTTGGTTCACTTCTTCACAACATGACTGCCACACACAATGTAGTGAAGAAAAACCACTACTACCTCCATCAAGTCTTCGGTCGCACTAGGGCAATCCTGTCACATCTGTATGGTGAAGAAGATCTGAAGAACATGGGTCTTAATGAAGATTTTGACTGGTCTGCACCTCCACCGAATAAATTCAAGAAGGTCAAGGTTCCTTCTCTGGTGGCCAGCTCATATTCTTCATCGCGCGACACTGATGAACATGAAGATTTGGACGACACTACGGCAGGCCCTACATCAACCAACGTCCCCAACAACGCTGGCGCTCCTTCCTCAACATGATTATCTTCAGGGGCGTTAGTCCTCATTTTCGATCCTTTTGGTCATTCGATGACAAAAGGGGAGAAATATGAGTTAGTCTTCAAGCGGGTCTACTATATGGGCGTTTTTTTATCTGCTAAGTTACAACTCTCATTCTTCTCAAACTTTATTGGATCGAGTTGTAATCTTAAACCCGATGGTGCTCTGATACTTTTGATGCACTGTGCTCTGATACTCTTGATGCACTATTCTACATGCTTATTCCTCGTTAAATATTATTGCACGCATGCTGAATTTCATCAGGCACCATATTTTATCATGCATTTCAAATTCTTTATATTATATGTTAAATGCGTGTATGAATTACAAGATATAGGGGGAGATCTCCATGATTCAACTCTTCAAGTGTGCATTGCTTGAAAAGCAACTTCCTCACTATGCACAACTTTAGGGGGAGTTCTTCTATATCTTGCAATCAAATTCCTCAATATCAGTATTTACACTTCATATGTTTATCCCCGTTGAAAACTTAACCTATATTGTCATCAATCACCAAAAGGGGGAGATTGTAAGTGCATCTAGTGCCCCTTAGTGATTTTGGTGTATTGAAGACTTATAGGTTAAGGGACTAATGCGTGTGTGAGTGTACACAGGTCTATAAGTCTATGAGGAGTTTGATATTTACAGGAAAAGTCGACCCCTAAAAATGAATATCTTCGACTGAAGATTTTGGTATTTCTGAAGACTTTCATGAAGACTTTGAAAGTGACGAAATTGGTGTGTCCGTGAAGACTTGATATTCATGCGAGAAATATGAAGCTTGAATACTTCCGTGTTCATAGTTTTGTTTTTCTCTTTCTTGAGTCATAGGAAACACCGTACTATTAAAGGGGGTCGAGGAAATACTAAGGAAAGATTTCCATGTGATGCTCAACTCAAAATCCTACACCTACCAATCCCTTCGAGTGAAGCCATTGGAAATCTCATACAGTTCAGTCAATTTCTTTAGTGACAGAGACGAAGTTCTTCTGGTCTCTGAGGAATTTGTTCTGACTGAGGAGTTAGGAATTCGCCAGTGCGGATTGCCTATACAGTGAGGAACATGATAGCCCTGAGGATTTTACTGCTCGAAATTCCGACCGTTGTTGTGCTATGCGCCAGCTGTCCCAAAATATCTATCCACCTAACGGTCATATCATTGAAGGGCATTTATGTCTTATCATGTCGGGATGCGCCCTAGGCTATAAATAGCCGCCCCCTACAACCGCTAGCTGGTTGGCTGCTCCGAGAGAAACTGACACTTGTCATTTGAGAGCAACCCATCCTCCGAGGACTTTGAGCGAAAATCATCAAGTGAGGAAAAACCAAAAACCCAAACACCTACAAACCCCAAGTGATTGAGCATCACTGAAGAGATTGATCCTAAGTGGATCCGACGCTTGTTACCTTTGAAGACTGTGCTTCTTCCAGACGGTTAGGCGTCATGGTCTAGAGCATCCAAGAGGAATTGTGGATCGCCGAGTGACCAAGTTTGTGAAGGTTTGGAAGTCGCCTGAAGACTTACCACGAGTGATTGGACGAGGTCTGTGTGACCTTAGTTCAAGGAGAATACGGTGAGGACTGGGTGTCTTGGACTAAGTGTCCTTGACTGGGTGTATGGGACTGTGTGTCCTCAAGTTTAAATACTCAGCCGCTCCAACCAGACGTACAACTGAGACAGCAGTTGGAACTGGTCTACCAAATCATTGTCTTCACCGAGCTTGCTGGTTCTATTTCCTCAACTCTTTCATTTCCTCATAACTGTGTTGTATGTTTGTTCATATCTGTGTTTGAAGACTTTAACTGAAGACTTCCTCAATTTCCTCAGTTCAATTTCTTCAGTCTGTTTGTCTTCATCCTGAGTTATCCTGTGATTACGCTTCCTGTACTATGTGCCTGTCTTCATTTCATCATGATGACTATGCTTGTATTCTGTTGTGTTTACTTTTGAGTACTTATTCCGCTGCTAGTAGTTCTTCGCTAAGGAATTTCCTCACCAGCAAATTCCTCAGTGAAGAATTTCATAAAAATCGCCTATTCACCCCCCCCTCTAGTCGATATAACGCACTTTCAATATGGTTAACAGAAAACAGTAACATGCTACACTACTCTAATGCAAGCAGTAGAGAGAAGAATAGACGATATCTGGTGATCAAGGGGGGGGGCTTGCCTGGTTGCTCTGGCAAGGAGGGGTTATCAACAACGTTGTCGATCGGGGCAACAGCGACGTCCGTCTCGTGGTCTACTGGAGAGAAGAGAGGGAAGAAACAGTGAATACAATGCAAACATATGCATATCGATGCATGACATGACAAGTAACGGCATAGGTGTGCCCTAACGCGGTAGTAGGTGATACCGACGAAGGAGGCGGGGACATCCAGGAAAGTATTCCCGGTGTTTCGCATTTTCGGATAGACGGGCCGGAGGGGAAAAGTTGCATGTCCGCTATGCTAGGGACGTGTGGCGGACAAATGGGCTGCATATTCAGATTCGTCTCGTCTTTCTGAGCAACTTTCATGTACAAAGTATTTTCACCCAAGTTACAAATTATTTTATATTATTTTTTAAAGTTTTAATATTTTTTTGGAATTACTTTAATATTTTATTTTAAAACTTAAACATGGCAGAATTCCTGTTGTGCCCACTAGTTGGCTAGACTAGGAGTATGACAGCTGGGACCCAGGGGTCCAGTCAGCAGTAGTTGCCAGTCACAGTTGACTGGTCAACAGGGTTCAAGGGCCCGCATGTAATAGACACATGTGCTAAAAGACATAACTAAACAAAACAAAACGAAAACACTAAACAGGGGGCCATTGGTCATAGGGCCATCTAACTAATCTACCAAAGCAACAGGGCTAATCCCACCTAATCAGGTCGGCCCCTACGTGCAGCGACCCAAGGCCATGGTTGGGCGCTCGTTCGGTCGTTCCAGCTAGCGAGGCCAGTGCCGGCGCATGGGGGAAGCAGGCCGCGGCCCTGGCGGTAGCGGCGGTAGGCTATGCACGCAGCAGAGAGAAGCGACAGCGCGCGGGGTGGCGAGCAAATGCGGGGCAGTAGCAGCGACAGACAACGACAGCAGGTCAGCAGCAGGCACGGGTGGCCGTGGGGTGCAACGGCAGCAACGGCAACAGCAGGCACGAGCAGCAGCAGAAGGCAGCAACCGCACGGGGATGCGCGGCCACAGCTAGGGGCACACAAGCGTGGCCAGACACGGCCTAGGCGAGGAAGGGCACGGGCAGGAGCGTGCGTGCGGAGCGGAGCTCCAGTCATGGCGGCTGAACGTGGGGAAGGCCCAAACAACGACGGATCGAGCCATGGAATGAGGGGGATGGGGAGAGGAGCTCACCACGGGGCGGAAGGTGTTCTCAGGGAGGCCGGGGACAAGCTGAAGAGACGGTGGTGACGGCGAGATGCAGCGGCCAGAGGAAGAAGACGAAGATGGCGTCGGCTACATAGCTTCCCTCCTTGCCCCGATGCTCTAAACGGACGCGCACGGGCACAACGAGCCTCCAGGAGGTGCTCCCACCAGCCGGGGAGGCCGGTGGACGCGTCAACGTGGGCGAGGAGCTCGGTCACTGCGGAGCTCACGAGTTCGGGATCGAGCGGAAGGGGATGGGGGAGACAGATGTGGTCGGTCTAGTGTTTCGGGGGAACACCTAAGTAGGGTTGGGGAGGGGCACGTGGTGGCCATCGACCTCCATGGCACCATGGATATGTGCCACGACCTCCTCTGCCTCCCCATCCTATAGCGAGGAAGGAGAAGGCCTGCTAGGTGGGTTGGCCCGCACTGTAGCTTCGGTCGGGCCAAGTTACAATAGCACTTCTTTCTTTTTCTTCTCTTTTATGTATTTGCCTTAACTAATGTTTTCTATTTTGATTTGCTAACAAATGTTTTTTGTTTAATTATGAGATTTGGCATATGAATATCATACATCATTATAGGGTTGCACAAAAAGTTTGGGGCCGAATGGAGCTGTTCAAATTTAGTCTTGAATTTAAATGGCTCACTTAAGTGCTGCTGGTCCAACTTTAAATACCTTAAGGGATTTTAAATAATCAAATGATGTTTATTAATTTATGAAAATTACTTAAAGAATATATGGAACACAACGAACATTTTTGTTTTACTGCTCGACGAAATAATAATTTGACTTGTAACTTAATTTGAATTTGACTTGGATTTTTAATCAAGGGGCAATTATGCTTAAAAGCATGGTGACATGGCACTATTAATGTGAGATTACTGTAGCATGATTATCGGGGTGTTACAGATCTCCTCCACTACAAGAAATCTCGTCCTGAAATTTAAGAGGTAGAGTAAGGGGAAAAGGTCTGGTTTTGAAATTCTAACGAATCTTCTCAGTCTTGGTTGCTCTTCTCGAAGAGGTCGATTGAATACGTTGATATCTTCATTTCTCAGCTTGAGGTCATCATGATGAAGCTGACACCCTTTCTTCAGGATCTCCATCGTACTTATGGAAAAGATAAGGGGGGGTATATTCCGGGAGAACGGACCTCTACAAGGTTGACTATCTGGTAGCTAACATCGGGGAAGGTGGAGGAAAGTAACTCTTGAACTGAAACTTAAGAAAATATCGAGAGCAAAGTAAGAAGGTACCATGAGAAGTTTCAAGCGGGTAGGCCATCGTTCGATGCCTGAAACAAAGTGTAAAAGGGGTCCAGAGCAATGGGAATAAGTTTTGTGCCTGATACCAGAATTGATAATATCTCGGAGGGTGGCTCGTGAATTACATATGAGGCCACGCGCGAGGAATAACTTTGGAAACAGGAGGGTGTACAGGAGAGTCAGGTTTCGATCCTATGGAACTGTGGGTTATGGGCCCACCATGTGGGTTAAAAGTAGGAAGGCGCTAAAAATTACACGATCAAGATAGCAAGGTATGTCATAGGATAGCCTGTTAGTTTTGTTGGCAACAACGTTGGTACCTAGGGCGAGGGATGAAGAGAACCATTTTCCTGCTCGTTGAAACGAGGCAGACCAATAGGCAAAGTTCTCGTCCATCGGTGGTTACCGAAATGTCATCAACAATAGTAACACGGTCTTACTGACAAGGTTGTACACCAGGGTGTTTACATAAGCAGCGAATCATTTCTTCTTAGATCATATAAATCACAAGAAAGGTTAAACAAAACAATGGAAAGGAAAATGCGATCATCAGATTAAATAGAACAATGGAAGGGAAAATGTGTTTAAACACATATTTCAGGGGTATATCCTTCCCAAGGACAAGCGGAGCATGATATCCATGATAGGATAGAAAGTAGAAAACCATTTAGGTAAGGGGGAGGAATCTCATGATATTACCCGTACAATGGTGTTAGGATAAATGATAAAGAAAACTTAGCATTGTGCTTCAAATGTTCTTATTGAAAACCAGAGTACCACAGACAGGCTTCAAGATAGCATTGACATGGTCATTGGGTAAAGACCAGACTTCGGATTCACAAAGGATCCATCAGGAACAACTTATAAAATAAGTCTTACAATTTCCTCATGGAAGAATGGCTAAACTTGCTAAAAAGGAAACTATAACAATAGGTCCTCCGGCCAGGTGTGCTAGGCATGACATCACCTTACCGGGTCATATAAGGACCAATATTATGACTCTTGGAAAATATCCCAACCATCATATCTGACCGAGTTTCAGATTTGGTTGGGGTCAGGATACCTCAGAATCAGGATCCTAAGAAGAAAAAGGTGCAACACAAATTGTCGAGATGACATTGTAAGATTCTTGGGAAATGAATAATGGAAGCGAGTTTCGAAACAAGAGTTCATCATTTAACCAAGGAGAGGATGAGGAGGTGACTGATGGAATCGATGACAATTCATCGAGGTTTCCAAAAAGATGGATTTCCACAATTATGTGAACAAGGGGATAATATTGGACATATCGAAGTAGATAATGAAGTATGTTCAAGGAAAACATCCAGGAGTAAACATTGATCAAAACGTGCACCTGGAAGGACGGACTAAGTAGCCCGGTCGATGTTAGAATGGTGATTCAATAACCAATAGACTAAGAATCAAGCTATCAACCATTAACTTCAAGCAATAGGGTTGCTAGAAGTTTTGAAATTACACATCAAAGTTAAATGGCTAGTATCCCGGTTAGAAACAACACGAGAAAGAATGGTGATGGTGAGAAGTATCACTATACCAAGAATTCTTAAGAGGTGGAGCAATCCTCACCACGTCCTTGGCATAAAAGACAGTAATACTTCAAGGTAGAATAGAACATAATACAAGCTGGATAGCAAGTTGCATCCATAACATGAACATGTTTGTGATGAGAGGAAAGTAATGATGTTGCCGATGGTAACTCAAATTACCTAGGGACGAGGATGGCACTTATCATCATGAATTAGATTGGTATCTTGGAAGGAGTCAAAATGTTGATGATGATCACGACAAATTTTGTCGAGAGGCTCCACGAAGAAGAAATCGAACATCTACTGCATCAAACAAAAGGACTGATGCAGCGAAAGATTGAAATCAAACTTGCTCTTCGAGGCGTAATGATATGGCGAGGTAGATCGACGTAAGCTTAGCTCGTCATCGGAAATTGTGCTCCGGGAAGAAGGACCAGGTAGCACAGTTAAAATTTAGCATGAGAATGATATAGTCGATCAGGCTAGGAATGACTTGAAGGATTATTAAACTCATAAGCAACAAAAAATACTTAGAGTTATTGAATCGGAGTGCGGAATTGATTCACTTATCGGTGTTCTTGGTTGACAAACAACCCAGAACCCATGAAGTGAAAATGACAGGGAAAAGTAGTACTTCATCAAAAGTTCATAAGATGTAGTGCAATGGAATGATACCCTCGAGATACCATGGCTAATACTCGAAGTAGATCATAATAGAGGCTGGGCAGGCATATTGATCTGTAGAAGACAAGTGCTTTAACTTTTCCGGGAAATGGGATCAAAGAAGAACAATCATGGTCGGAACCACAGTTGCAAAGGATCAGACATAGATACCAGATGAACTTATTACAAGGGGATTATTATTATTACAAGAAGCTACCATGAAAAGTTCCACATCGGATCCATGGGCATGATGTAGGATCTATAAGTAGATGTGTCCAGAGGGGGGTGATTAGACACTTAATGCTAAAGTTGCAATTTTTAAGCTTTTTTGGTTTAAGTGGAGTTTAGGCACAATTTCAACACACACAATACATATCAAGCAAGCATGCAAAGAGTATATGAGCAGCAGAATGTAAAGCATGCAACTTGCAAGAATGTAAAGGGAAGGGTTTGGAGAGATCAAACGCAATTTGAGACACGGATGTTTTTCCCGTGGTTCGGATAGGTGGTGCTATCCTACATCCACGTTGATGGAGACTTCAACCCACAAAGGGTAATGGTTGCGCGAGTCCACACAGGGCTCCACCCACAAAGGGTAACGGTTGCGCGAGTCCACACAGGGCTCCACCCACGAAGGGTCCACGAAGAAGCAACCACCCACAAAGGGTCCACGAAGAAGCAACCTTGTCTATCCCACCATGGCCATCGCCCACACAGGACTTGCCTCACTAGCGGTAGATCTTCACGAAGTAGGCGATCTCCTTGCCCTTACAAACTCCTTGGTTCAACTCCACAATCTTGTCGGAGGCTCCCAAGTGACACCTAGCCAATCTAGGAGACACCACTCTCCAAGAAGTAACAACTGGTGTGTAGGTAATGAACTCCTTGCTCTTGTGCTTCAAATGATAGTCTCCCCAACACTCAACTCTCTCTCATAGGATTTGGATTTGGTGAAAAGAAGATTTGAGTGGAAAGCAACTTGGGAAGGCTAGAGATCAAGATTCATATGGTAGGAATGGAATATCTTGGTCTCAACACATGAGTAGGTGGTTCTCTCTCAGAACATATGAGTTGGAATGGTGTATGCGTTCTGATGGCTCTCTCACCGAATGAAGAGGAGGTGGAGGGGTATATATAGCCTCCACACAAAATCCAACCGTTACACACAGTTTTCCAATCTCGGTGGGACCGAATCAACAAACTCAGTCGGACCGAAAAGGTAAACCTAGTGACCGTTAGAGATTTCGGTGGGACCGACTGGATCAACTCGGTGGGACCGATGTGCTAGGGTTAGGGTAAATCCAAAACTCGGTTTGATCGATTACTCAAACTCGGTGGGACCGATTTGGGTAATAAGTGAGACTGAGATTTGGCCAAGCAAAACTCGGTGGAACCAATTGCATATTTCGGTGGGACTGAGAATATTGCAATAGGTAACAGAGAGTTTGCAAGCCCATCTCGGTGAGACCGAGATCCCATCGGTGAGACCGAACTGATTAGGGTTTGGCAGTGGCTTATGACAAGTGAAACTCGGTGGCGCCGGATAGGAAGAATCGGTAGGACCGAGTTTGGCTTAGGATTTAGGTCATATGTGGAAGTGGGAAAGTAGCTGAGGGTTTTGGAGCATATCACTAAGCACATGAAGCAAGAGGCTCATTAAGCAACACCTCATCCCTCCTTGATAGTATTGGCTTTTCCTAAAGACTCAATGTGATCTTGGATCACTAAAATGTAAAATGAGGAGTCTTGAGCTTGAAGCTTTAGCCAATCCTTTGTCCTTAGCATCTTGAAGGAGTTCCCACAACCTTTAGTCCATGCCACTCCATTGTTGGACTTATCTGAAACATGCTAGATCGAAATGTTAGTCCAACAAGAGATATGTTGTCATCAATTATCAAAACCACCTAGGGAGCACTTGTGCTTTCACATGAACACAAAGTTCAAGGTCGACCCCCACTTCTTCAATGCCTAACCTTCCATTCACTTCTCGCTTTCAATGAAGTTGCAATGTTGAAATTTTATCTAGCAAACACCAGAAGAGTATGACTCATGAAAAACTCTCATGTTTGCACGAATTAGGGAAGGCATAGGTTCAACCCATAGGGGCATCTCAGGAACAGGTACCACAAACTTAAAGAGTAAATAACTCAAAACTCGAAGGTAGAGCATGGTTGACAAAAAGGAGAGGATACGATTTACCAAAGGCATTACGTATCCAAGGAAAGGCTCACAAGGTTATCAATTATGAAGGACATTGTCAGATAAAATACAAAATAAGATCCGGTGGTCCACAAGGGATCTGATGTGAGTATCGGTACTCAACCAGAAGACGAAAGCATGCAAGGAGATCAGATTATAGAAACAACTGACTAATTCAAGGCTCGGTGATACGTCTCCGTCGTATCTACTTTTCCAAACACTTTTGCCCTTGTTTTGGACTCTAACTTGCATGATTTGAATGGAACTAACCCGAACTGACGCTGTTTTCAGCAGAATAGTCATGGTGTTATTTTTGTGCAGAAATAGAAGTTCTCGGAATGACCTGAAAATCAACGGAGATTATTTTTGGAATATATAAAAAAATACTGGCGAAAAGATCCCCGTCAGGGGGCCCACACCCTGTCCACGAGGGTGGGGGCACACCTACCCCCTGGGCGCACCCCCTGCCTCGTGGGCCCCCTAACGCTCCACCGACGTCCATCTTGACTCCATATATTCACTTTTGGGGAGAAAAAATCAGGGAGAAGGATTCATCGCGTTTTATGATACGAAGCCGCCGCCAAGCCCTAAACTCTCACGGGAGGACTGATCTGGAGTCTGTTCGGGGCTCCGGAGAGGGGAACCCGTCGCCATCGTCATCATCAACCTTCCTCCATCACCAATGCCATGATGCTCACCGCCGCGCCTGAGTAATTCCATTGAAGGCTTGTTGGGCGGTGATGGGTTGGATGAGATTTATCATGCAATGGAGTTAGTTTTGTTAGGGTTTGATCCCTAGTATCCACTATGTTCTCAGATTGATGTTGATATGACTTTGCTATGCTTAATGCTTGTCACTAGGGCCCGAGTGCCATGATTTCAGATCTAAACCTATTATGTTTTCATGAATATATCTGAGTTCCTGATCCTATCTTGCAAGTCTATAGTCACCTATTATGTGTTATGATCCATTAACCCCGAAGTGACAATAATCTGGATACTTACCGGTGATGACCGTAGTTTGAGGAGTTCATGTATTCACTGTGTGTTAATGATTTGGTCAGGTACTCTATTAAAAGGAGGCCTTAATATCCCTTAGTTTCCAATATGACCCCGCTGCCACGGGAGGGTAGGACAAAAGATGTCATGCAAGTTCTTTTCCATAAGCATGTATGACTATATTCGTAATACATGCCTACATTACATTGATGAACTGGAGCTAGTTCCGTGTCACCCTATGTTATAACTGTTGCATGATTGATCACATCCGACATAATTCTCCATCACCGATCCAATGCCTACGAGCTTTTCATGTATTGTTCTTCGCTTATTTACTTTTCCGTTGCTACTGTTACAATCACTATAAAACCAAAAATATTACTTTTGCTATCGTTACCACTACTATCATATTAGTTTGCTACTAAATACTTTGCTGCAGACATTAAGTTTCCAGGTGTGGTTGAATTGACAACTCAGCTGTTAATACTTGAGCATATTCTTTGGCTCCCCTTGTGTTGAATCAATAGATTTAGGTTGAATACTCTACCCTCGAAAACTGTTGCGATCCCCTATACTTGTGGATTATCAAGACTATTTTCTGGCGCTGTTGCTAGTGAGCATAGCTCTATTCTTTGAGTCACTTGGGGTTTATATCTGCTTATCACTATGAAGAACTTGAAAGATCAAAGAACCAAGATTTTTCCCTCAACTATGAGGGGAGGGGAGGGGAGGGGAGGAACTGCCATCTAGCTCTGCACTTGATTCACCTTCTGTTTTGAGTAAACTTGCGACACCTACACATGCTATTGATTTTGATAGGTCGCATGTTATTGATGATGCCACTTCTACTTTGCATGATACTTATGATGAAACTACTTCTATGCTTGATACTACTGTGCCACCAGGTGAATTTCTTGATGAACAACTTGCTAGGTTTAGAGAGAATGAAATTATTGAAACTGATAATATTGACGAAAGTGATGATGAAGATTCTCCCCCTAGATATGAATTGCCTGTTGTGCCCGAGGGTTATGTTATGGATGAAGAAACTTCTAGAAACTTTCTTGCTTGCAATGATAGATTTGATCTTAAGAAATTATTAGCTAAGCTTAAAGAAAAGTCTTTGAATGCTAGAATGAAATATGACCCTGCTTTTGCTACTTCACCTATATTTATTACTGATAAGGATTATGATTTCTCTGTCGATCCTGAGTTAATTACTTTGGTTGAATCTGATCCTTTCTATGGCTATGAATCTGAAACTATTGTGGCACATCTTACTAAATTAAATGATATAGCCACCCTGTTTACTCATGATGAGAAAACTCGCTATTACTTTATCCTTAAGTTATTCCCATTCTCATTAAAGGGTGATGCTAAAACATGGTTTAATTCTCTTGATCCTGGTTGTGTGCATAGTCCACAGGATATGATTTATTACTTCTCTGCTAAATATTTCCCCGCTCATAAGAAACAAGCTGCTTTAAGGGAAATATATAATTTTGTGCAAATTGAAGAAGAGAGTCTCCCACAAGCTTGGGGGAGGATTCTCAGATTACTTAATGCTTTTCCTGATCATCCTCTCAAGAAAAATGAAATACTTGATATCTTTTATAATGGACTAACCGATGCTTCCAGAGACTACCTGGATAGTTGTGTTGGTTGTGTTTTCAGGGAAAGAACCGTTGATCAAGCTGAATTGCTATTGAATAATATGTCGACTAATGAAAATAATTCGACACTTCCTGAACCAACTCCTAGGCCAACTCCGAAGAAAAGGGGTATTCTATATCACAGTCCTGAAGATATGCAAGAGGCAAAGAAATCTATGAAAGAAAAAGGTATTAAAGCTGAAGATGTCAAGAATTTACCACCTATTGAAGAAATACATGGTCTTGATAACCCGACACGGGTAGTGTTGGGAATATAACTTTCAGGTATGACCCGCCCAGGAGGGGCCGGGTCAACCCTAATGGCGTATTGTTAAGAGAAGCCCAGTAATATTCAAGGTGATAGTTTATTAAGAATTGTAGAAAGCCTAAGCCCAGAGGCGGCTTAAGGCCCAATATTGTAAACCGCCATATGTAAAGAAAGACTTGTAAAGAAAGGCATATAAAAGAAGTCACCGAGTCGGACACGTTTTATGAGCCAGGCGGGACTCTGTAGGCCGCCAGGCGTCAACCCGTGTATATAAGGGACCCGGCGGCGGCTTAGGACAAGACAACAGATCGATAGCCAAGCTAGCGGATTCGCTCCTTGGTCATCCAAACCTAGCAATACAACATCAACTGGACTAGGCCTTACCTTCACCGTAAGGGGCCGAACTAGTATGAACCTCTCGTGTCCTTTGTCCCGATTAACCCCTTTAAGCTTCCTAGTTGCGATGGCCCTACGACTAAGTCCTTTCGCTAGGACATATGTCGTGAAAATCCACGATAGTTGGCACCCACCGTGGGGCCAGTGCATGGTGGATTTGAGTTCTTGAAGGGCAACTTCGAATGGCTCAAGGGATACACTGTGGGCCGGATGACTAAGAGTCATCGCGGCAAGCTCTACATCGACGACGAAGGTTGGGGCCCCGACGCCGGCTCGATTGAGTACGGGTACCGGGTCCACTTCGGAGGAATCCATGTCTTCATCGGCCGGATCGGCGAGTCAGGCCCTGAGCCGGACATCTGCACCAACCTCATCGAGACGGCTCAGCGCGCGAGACCCGCCCGGGCTCAACCCGCCGTGCGGCGGGCCTTCGTGGGTTGCATCCATGGAGGGGAATTTTCTGAAGGATCAATAGATCGTGGTGAGATGGACGTCTGCTCGGACGGTGCATCGTCCACAGGCGAGACATATTCTTTTTATCAGCTACAAGATGGCGTGCTTGGGGGCTGTTCCGATGGCAGCAGTATTCTGGACCCCTCTGAGCCACCGAATCGAGCCGGAGTCTTCATGCGTGGCACTCAACCCGGGCAGAATTCTACGGCTGCGGCAGCAATAACCACCGGGTCGGCTGCAGCCGGGTCAGGAGACCCCGCGCGCCCCCCGGCTCAGGTACTAATGGACCTCATGGATAGGATGGCGGCTCTGTTGACTGTTGTGGTTGAGCCGGCGGATAAGGCTCAACATGACACAGAGGTGGCACGACTACGTGAAGAGGTGGCCCAAGCCAAGGAAAATTTAGTAGCAGAAGATGTCAGGATGGCTGTGGAGCGGGCGGTTTTGGATGCTCGTGCTCGGCAACTTCAAGCGGAGACCTTCCGGCTCTCGGTGGATTTGAACGCGCCAAACGAGGTCATGAGGAGAAGACACCAGAAAACTCAAGCACGTCTGCCTCTGACTTATGATCCTAGGAACCTTTTCCACACACCCGGGGCCGATCCCAGCAACCCGCCGGAGGCAAACCGGATCACAACACCCGGGATGGGGGCACCGGTTCAGCCGAGGGCCATGGAACCAGCCCGTGTGAATAATGCTCCGCCTCATTACACGCCAGTACCACCGGGTCACTTCTCTAACCCTTTGGAGAATTTAATTGTTGCGTTGGCTCGTCTGGCGGCTCCCCCAATGGAAGGCGACTCTCCAACGGCGATCGGAACACGAAGGGTCAGAGAACTTCTTCAAACAGCCCTGGCACAGCAGGATGCGTACTCTTATAGTCGAGACAGAATCCATTCAACCCTCGCCCAAGCCGGAGCCCGAGCTATAGCAGGCATATGGACTCAGCGGCTATGTCAAGCAATGCCCAATGCCGTAACCAACCGCGCAGGCATGACCCGGTGTAGGATGGAGCCTTTAACTTGGTGGATCAGGAGAGGATCTGTCAGGAGGCTGAGCGGGCGGTTCAACTGGCAGCTGAGCAGGAGGCTCATCAAGCTTTTCCGGTTTATCCAGCAACCTCTGTTGAGGCAGGAGTGGCCACAGGGACAGGAGGTGTCCCTTGCCTGGTGCCGGCTCTACATAATGAGCGCTTTCCAAAAGATTTTAAGGGGCCTCGTAAAGTGCCTAATTACACGGCCGACTTGCAGCCTGGGGCATGGATTGAAAGTTATGAGATGGTGATGGAGCTATTGGAGGTCAGCGATGCAGCAATGGCTAAATATTTCACTATGATGTTGGATGGAACAGCTCGCGCTTGGTTGAAAGGGTTGCCACCCAACTCCATCGGCTCATGGGCGGAGTTAAAATCCCGGTTCATTCAGAACTTCAAGGACACGTGTAAGCAACCTATGTCAATCGTGGACTTGACTAACTGTAAGCAACCTATGTCAATCGTGGATTTGACTAACTGTAAGCAAGAGGAAGGTGAGTCCACGACCCATTGGGTGCGCCGGGTCAAGGAGATAATACATTCATCTGATAAGATGGATGCCGGCTCTGCGGTCTTAATGTTGGAGAAAAATTGCCGTTTTGAACCTCTGAAGCAGAAGCTGGGGTGGCTCAAGCGTGATTGTCGTGACATGGGCCAGTTGATGGCGGCTCTGGTCAAATATGTTGATTTGGATAGTACCAAGGATCCCGCATCTGATGACGAGAAGGCAGGGAAGGGAAAAAAGAACGGCAATGGCAAGGGTCACCAGCATAACCCGACGAATCAAGGAGGTAATAAACGTAAGGCTGACGAGTTTGTGGCTAACGCCAGTACACAGGGCAACAACCAATGGCGCAAGGGGAGGCCACCTCCTCGGTCAGGCGGGTCAGGTCCCACCCTTGAGCAACTACTGAATGAACCCTGTTCGAGACACGACACCTGGGAGAAGCCAGCTACCCATCTATGGAAGGACTGTACGATCATGAAGGTGTTTAAAAATTCCAACATGTTCGTTGGTAACCACGGACCTGGCGGCGCTTTTCATGGCCCGGGCGCCGGCTCAGGCGGAGGTGGTTTTCATGGCTAGGGCCATCTGGGTAACCAAGGTGGTTATAATCAACAATCCGGCCAAAGTAATCAGCAGCAACAGCAGCAGCAGTCCGGGTATCAGAGTAACCCGAAACAGCTGAATAGTGGACAGTACCACATATCTACCACTAGTTTGTGCAAGAGGGACCAGAAACTTCATAAGAGGGTTGTAAACGCTGTTGAGCCGGTGGTTCCACGTTATTTGAGATGGTCAGAACAGCCTATTGTGTGGAGTAGGGAGGATCACCCTCCTCGGGTTGATAATCCGGGTCACTTGGCTTTGGTGGTGGCGCCTTAGGTTGGTGGATATAAGTTTACTAAGGTGCTCATGGACGGAGGAAGTAGCATCAACATCCTCTATTATGAGACGTTTCGTCGCATGGGGTTGACTGACAAGAGTCTTAAACAATCCAACACTATTTTTCATGGTGTTGTACCTGGTAAGTCAACATACCCAGTTGGTAAGATTGAGCTGGAAGTAGCCTTTGGGGATGAATACGATTCTAGGGCTGAGAAGTTAACTTTTGAAGTGGTTAAGATCAAAAGCCCATATCATGCCCTGTTTGGACGGCCGGCTTAGGCCAAGTTCATGGCTTGGCCGTGTTATGTATATCTGCAGCTCAAGATGTCGGGTTATAAAGGCACCATCACAGTGCATGGAAGCCGGAAAATAGCCCTGGAATGTGAAGAAGGTGATACTGCTTATGCTGAGTCCGTTTGTGCAACAGAGGAATTAAAGTTTTATAAAGATAATGTTGACCCGGCAGACATGACGTCTTTGAAGAAGCCAACTACGGAGCATGAACCGGTGTTGAAATTCAAATCAGCTGATGACACCAAGATGGTTGATTTTGTGCCTGGCAACTCATCCAAACAGTTCATTATCAGTCCTAACTTGGATCCAAAATAGGAAAGCGCGCTCATCGAGTTCATCCGTGAGAACCAGGACATCTTTGCATGGAAGCCTTTTGACATGTCGGGTGTCCCGTGAGAACTCGCTGAGCACACTCTCAATATTGATCCGAAATTTAAGCCGGTCAGGCACTTTCTTCGACGGTTTAACGAGGAAAGGCGCAAGGCGATTGGAGAAGAGGTGGCCCGGCTCTTGGGGGGCGGGTTCATTGTTGAAGTTTTTCACCGGGAGTGGTTGGCTAACCCGGTGCTTGTACTCAAAAAGAACAGCACCTGGCGTATGTGTGTGGATTACACCGATATAAACAAGGCTTGTCCGGCTGACCCTTTTGCTCTCCCTCGTATTGATCAGATCATTGATGCTACGACGGGTTGCGAGCGTTTGAGTTTTTTGGATGCCTATTCGGGTTATCATCAGATCAAGATGGCAGCTAAGGACCAGGAGAAGACAACTTTCATCACTCCGTTTGGAGCCTTCTGCTATGTGTCTATGCCTTTTGGGCTTAAAAGTGCCCAGGCAACTTATCACGATGTGTGCAGAATTGCCTTCACAATCAGATTGGGCATAATGTTCATGCTTATGTGGATGATATAGTGGTGAAATCCAGAGAGAAGGAAACCTTGGTAACTGATCTGAAGGAGACCTTTGATAACCTCCGGGTCTACAAGATGATGCTTAACCCGGCCAAGTTTGTTTTTGGAGTCCCAGCTGGCAAACTCTTGAGTTTTTTGGTGTCTAACAGAGGTATTGAGGCTAACCCGGAGAAAGTTAAGGCAATTACATCTCTGGCTAAACCGGCGTGCATCAATGACGTTCAGCGGTTGGCGGGTCGCGTCGCGGCCTTAAGCCGGTTCATAAGATGGTTAGGGAGAAGGCGATGCCTTTGTATCAAATGATGAAGAAGGCGGATGACTTTTTCTGGAGTGATGCTGCTAACTCTACTTTTGAGGATCAGAAGAAACAGCTCGCTGAGCCGCCGATTCTTGCTGCTCCGGTTGAGAAAGAGCCATTGTTGTTGTATGTGGCTGCTAACTCACGTGTTGTTAGTGTGGCCATTGTTGTGGAGTGCAAGGAGGCTGGCAAGGAACATCCGGTCCAATGGCCGGTTTACTATGTCAGTGAGGTACTCATTGAATCTAAACAAAGATATCCACATTGGCAGAAGCTTGTTTATGGGGTGTTCATGGCAAGCCGGAAGCTCAAACATTACTTTCAGGGTCACCCAATCATTGTGGTTAGCTCTGCTCCTCTAGGAGACATTATTCAAAATAGAGAAGCCATAGGACGAGTCGCCAAGTGGGCTATTGAGCTTGGGTCTCATGGTTTGAAGTATTTTCCACGTACTACGATCAAATCTCAAGCGCTAGTGGACTTCATTAATGACTGGACAGAGTTGCAGATGCCAGAGGAGAAACCAGACAACACATATTGGACGATTCACTTTGATGGGTCCAGACAATTGGAAGGCTTGGGGGTTGGAGTTGTTCTAACTTCTCCTCGAGGTGACAAATTTTGTTATGTGTTACGATTGATGTTTCCTTGCACTAACAACGCAGCTGAGTACGAGGCCTTGCTTTATGGTCTTCGAATGTCTAAGGAAATGAGTTTAAGCCGGGTACGGTGCCTAGGCGATTTAGATCTGGTGGCTCAACAAGTGTCAGGCAAGTGGGATTCTAAGGATCCTCTCATGGCGGCTTATCGCCGTGAGGTTGATGCTGTTGCAGGGCATTTTAAGGGTTATCAACTGTAACACACTGACCACAGAAAGAACGAAGCGGCTGATGCCTTAAGCCGGTTGGGATCTCAACATAAGCTGGTGCCACCTAACACCTTTTTAGATGTTTTACATAACCCGTATGTTAAGTTGCCTACAGAGGAAGATTTGGACATTCTTGACCCGGAGGCACAGTTGGTGGCGGCTCTTCATGTCATTCCAGATTGGACAGTACCATTCTTGGCTTACATGACCTGGGGCGAGTTGCCAGAGGACGAGACCCTGGCCCGACAGATAACCCGGCGGTCCAAGTCAATGACAATTTCTGACGGTGAGTTGTATCATCGCAACGTCAGTGGAGCGTTTCAACGATGTGTCTCTCCTGAAGAAGGTCAAGAGATTCTTCGTGAGATCCATGAGGGAGATTGTGGCCATCATGCCGGCTCAAAATCTCTAGTGGCCAAAGCTTTTCGTCATGGCTTTTACTGGTTAACGGCTCATGCTGATGCAGAGGATCTGGTCAGTAGGTGCGATGGATGTCAAAAGTTCGCACGATGAGCACACATACCGGCTCAAGAACTGCGGATGATTCCAATCACTTGATCGTTTGCAGTTTGGGGGCTTGATATGGTTGGACCTTTCAAAAGATCCATAGATAAAAAGACACATCTTTTGGTGGCAGTTGACAAATTCACAAAATGGGTTGAGGCAGAGCAAGTGAGGAAGTGTGATGCAGCCACGGCGGTTCAGTTCGTGAAAAAGGTGATTTTTCGCTTTGGTTTTCCACACAGCATTATAACTGACAATGGCACTGATTTATCCCAAGGTGCTATGGAGCAGTTTTGTCAACGTGAGCATATCTGGCTTGATGTTTCTTCAGTAGCTCACCCCCAATCTAATGGTCAAGCTGAGAGAGAAAATTTCGCTTGAAGCGGTTGAAGAGGTTGCGAAGAACACTGATTCTTTGATCTCTCTGGGTTGAGATGCCTTCATTGACCTTTGAGAGCCAGTCCCAGACTAGCTTGGATGTCTTCAAAGCACTCACACGGCCATACTGTCCTTTGGTCAGATGACCACATATGATATTCTTGGCAGTGGAGTCCAGTTGAGTGAACTTCTTGACATCAGCAGCAGTGACACCTTCTCCAGCCTTGGGAATGCCGTTCTCGACGACATACCATAGGTCGATGTCAATGGCTTCAAGATGCATGCGCATCTTATTCTTCCAGTAGGGATATTCAGTTCCATCGAAGACGGGCAAGCAGCGGAGACTTTGATTATCCCTTGCAGTCGACATAACTAAAACTCCAGGTGGTTAAACCGAATCACACAGAACAAGGGAGCACCAGGCTCTGATACCAATTGAAAGTGCGTTATATCGACTAGAGGGGGGGTGAATAGGCGATTTTTATGAAAGTCTTCAAAACGTGAGAGTTATGAAGACAAACAGTGAAGATTATGCCTATTACTAAGCAGCGGAAGTTAGATTACACTAGGCCAGCCATGTCATGTATTCAATAGAGTGAAAGCACAATGACAAACAGCTTCAGTGTAATAAGGATCAGGTAGGAAGAAGTTATGAAGCCAAACAGATCATACATTCATGTTGTGAAGACAAAAGATAAAGCAAGCATGCAATGGCTTCACAATGAATAACTGTAAGTGAAAGGAAGTGAAGATGAAACCAGTGACACGTTGAAGACAATGATTTGTTGGACCAGTTCCAGTTGCTGTGACAACTGTACGTCTGGTTGGAGCGGCTAGGTATTTAAACCAAAGGACACACAGTCCCCTCAAGTGTAATAAGTCTTCAAATCACACAGACACGAAGACTTAAGTGATGCCCAATTTACTCTGGCTCTGGGTGGTTAGGGCTTTTCTCCTCACTGGGAATTTTTCTTTCAAAGGCTTCGAGGTGGGTTGCTCTCAAACGACAAAAGCCGTGCACTGAAATCTGAGCAGCCAACCGTTTAAGGTTGTGGGGGGTGGACTATTTATAGCCACTTGGCAACCCGACCTGATCTGTCTGAAATGACCCTGGGTCACTAAGGAATTGACACGTGTACCAACGGTTGGATTTCGAACTCACACGGCAACTTTACTTGGGCTACAAGTAAAGCTGACTTGTCTGACTCTGGACAAGATTTTCTCTCATAGGCTTCGCTCGAAGACATAGGATTTGAATTAGGCATCACTTCAGTCATTCTGACTGGTTCTCTTCGACCCCACTTAACAGTACGGTGGTTCCTATGACACAACATGAATGAAATAAAACTACGAAGGATCTAGGTCTTCGAGTTTCAAAAGCTTCATAGGGAGTCTTCTCATGTCATTGTCTTCAATATGAATATCTTCATAAACCACCATTGTCTTCAATGTCTTCGTACATTTTTAGGGGTCATCTCTGGTAGTAAAACCGAATCAATGAGGGACTTCTACCTGTGTTTTCCTGCAATTCTCACAAACACATTAGTCCCTCAGCTAGGTTTGTCGTCAATACTCCAAAACCAACTAGGGGTGGCACTAGATGCACTTACAATCTCCCCCTTTTTGGTGATTGATGACAAACTAGTTGAAGTTTTCAAAGGGAAACATAATTTGTGAAATTGTAAAAGATTTGTCTTCATAAGTTGCAAGGGCTCCCCCTAAAGATGTGCATATAAGTAATTTGCTTCTTGAATGCAAATGCACATGGCAGGTTGTACTTGTGGAGATCCACTTCAACTTATGACAATCCACTATGCATGTGAAAGTATATGAAGATAATGACATGAATAATGGAAAATGGACGTCTGCAGAATGAGATGAGTGCGGAATTTATCGTCGCAAAACGGAGTGACAAACAGGTAGCAGACGACCATCAAGGCTAAGTGTTACAACTCAATGAAGCAAATGTAGCAAAAAAACGGGAGTTGTAAGCACGAAGCAAAATGTAGCAAAATATGAAGGCACCCGCCCATAGTGACCCGCTTGAAGACTATAACCATCATATGCTTCTCCCCCTTTTGTCAGTGATGACCAAAAAGGTTTGAAGACATAGAGGTTTCTACGCGTTCCCAGGCGCAGCAGGGTCGGTGGAGTTGTTTGGCGGTGGTGCAGACGAGCTTGGTGCAGATTCGACGCGCGTTGAAGCAGGTGGAGATGATGTCGCGTTGTCTTCTTCTTCAATAATCCGGGCAGACACGGTGGCAGCAGAAGAAGAGAACTCTGACTCTTCAAGTGATGGTGTGCTGCGCATCACCGCTCTTCTTGGAGGCGTGGAGTCAAATTTGAAGTGCTCTGTGAAGCCATCCTCATGCAGTTCAGCTTCAGGGCACATCATGGTGAGGCCCTTCCAAGTGCGGCGACAGGTCTCGTGTGTGACAAATGCATTCTTGGTTGCCATATTTCTGATGCGATTGACGTCTTGCATGATGCTTCTCATCTGCCTCTTGAGCCAGTCGTGATGCCTATCTTGCTTTTGGTGAAGAGCCACAAGAAGCTCTCTGTTATTGAGTGCACGAGCGCGCTTCTTGGGTCTCTTTGCAGCTGTGCTGTTGGTGGCTTCAGTTGATGCAGGGGCACGTGTAGTGCCAGCCATTGGATACACTCGGGAGAGAGCTTCAACACCTTCAATATTTTGAGTGAAGCTCTGGTGTTCTGCATTCTGAAGACTTAGTGGTTGCTTGGCCGGCTCTGGATATATTGCTTCAGCAGATGTGTCCATATCTGGCAAAAATATCCTATGATTGCGGGCTGAGGGTTGATAGGAGATTGCAGAGTGAAGCTTGATCAGCCTCATAACCCAAGGAGCATAAAGCTTTAATCCAAACAGTTCTGAAGCAGACGCTGCAAATTGACGGATGAAGAGATCCTGTGTATTGAAGCATTTGCCGTGAAGAATGCAGAAGATGAGAGTCTTCATTGCACCATCAATCGTTGCATATCGAGAGTGTCCCTTGACTGGCCAGAGAGTCCGCCTTATGATGTGATATATTGTTCTGGGCAGGTACTCTAAGTCTTCAACGAAGAACCTAGTTGGATAGGGTGCATTTGGAGGAAATGGCTTCATCATTGAGAGCATCTGACTCATATCTGGCTCAGAACGCTGCAATATGCTCTCAATTGCTTCAGCATGGAGTTGGCACCCTTCTTCAAAGAATTCGCCAGGAGTGGGAAGGCCGGTAAGCTCAATTAGGTCGAAAGCATTGGCTTCATGATGGATATTGCCTGTCATCCACTCCAGGATCCATGTCTTCGGATCTCTGTTATAGCCTTTGATATGCAAAGTGGCATAGAACTGGAGCAGAAGCTCTTCGTTCCAGTGCTCTTCGTCAGTGATAAATGGCAGCAAACCCACTTGCTTGAAGCAATCCAGTGCTTCTTCCAGACCAGGCAGACCTGCAACAGCTTCAACCTCAAGGCGCTTGTGAGGAAAGATGCGGCCTTGGTTGTAGAGGATGCATGAATAATAGCTGCGCTGTTGATGGCTCCAGAACCTATCTGATACAATCCGTTCCCTTGAATAAGGGTTCTTGGAGCGGTTGAAAAACGTGTTATCTGCCCTGAAGCCGTTGATGTTGAAGGAACCAGGAGCTGATGCAGGACCTGGGAACCTTGGTAGTCGTGGGATTGGCTTCTGGACCTGGGGCCTGTGCGCAATATGATAGTTGAATTGTGGTCCGGCAGCAGACTCAGGCACAGAATGTTCAGGAGCAGTAGCTTCGGTGTCTTCTAAAGCTGTTGTTGGGGAGGGCTCCACATTTGCTTCGGCGTTGTTTGTGGCAGCCTCAACATTTTCAGCTTCAGGCACGTTCTCCTTGAGAACTGCTTCTTGTTGGTGCGGGGGAGTTGGAGCTTGTGGTATTTCAGCTTGCTCTTCGGCTGATGCAGCCGGAATGTCTTCAGCAGCCTGAGCCCTTGGCCCTCTGCGAAGCCTATGGAGTGTAGGCGCTGGTGGAGTTGCAGTGGGTTGGGGCTCATCTTCCTCCTGTGGGCGATCTGCCCACGATGCATTTTGTGTGATTGGCGTCAATGGACGACCAATACTGATCTGTTCGCTTGTCTCAAGCTGAGGAAGGGCTGCATCACCTTGCACATTGTCTTGGGGACCAATGTCTTCAGCAGCATTGGAGTTGGTTGCTGGAATGTCTTCAGCGTGCGGAGCCTCTATGTAAGCAGGCTCATGCACTGTCAACTGACGATCTGCGTTAGGATAGCGGACGCAGAGTGGTTCAACTATCAGGGGCTCTGTGGGAGCAGCCCGAGATCTCTTGGTCTTGCTCTTCTTGATGATGGGTTCAGAAGGAGAGGCTTCAGAATGTTTTCTCTTCTTAGCTTCAGCCTCTGCAGTCCGTGTCTTCTTGTGCTGTGAGGCGGTTGATCGACTCTTTGGCTTCGAGCCAGTCATTGCAGCGGGGAAGACAATCGGAGCATCAGGTTCTGACCTTGGCGCTTCAAGTTCGGGCACAGCCGCCTTCTTTTTCTTCTTCGCGGCCATCCTGGGGTCAATGCCGGGACGCCCAAGCGCCTTGCGCTTTTCTGCCTCATTGTAGGCCTGCACGCAGCGATCAGCCAAAGTCTTCATGCGTTCTCGCGAGCCTTGAGCTTCGACACGCGTCTTCAGGAAGTTTTCTTTCAGCTCGTGCAACATGATCTTGAAGTTTTTCACTTCTTGCACACTGAGCTTGGCCACGTGCTTCTTGAACTGAGCCTTTTCATGATCAAT
Source organism: Triticum urartu (assembly GCF_003073215.2). NCBI lineage: Eukaryota > Viridiplantae > Streptophyta > Magnoliopsida > Poales > Poaceae > Triticum > Triticum urartu. The sequence continues at coordinate 298,310,529 of NC_053025.1, forward strand.
TTTCTGCTTCAGTTCTACAATTCGCTGGGCTATTGCAAGTTCTGAAGCGATTGCACCTTGAAAGGCAACGCTGAGGCCTATGGGTAGCTGCAGATCATTGAAGCTTATGTCTGGTGTGTCAAACCATTCATCGATGAAGTTGTGGATGATGGCGACATCAAATAGAGGCAGATTGTTGAAGATTTCAGCCTCCTCCTTGCTCTTGATGAGCTGCTCAAGAGCATCATCTCCAAGATCTTCATCGCTTGAGAGATCAATGGCTTCGCAACGCAGAATGTCAGCAGCTGTGAGCTCTTTGCCTGTGTGTGGCTGAGGCTTCTTGGCTTCTTGGGGCTTGGACACTCGTGATAAGCCTTCTGACTGCACACTGGCTTCAGGAGGTGCAGTTGCTAAAGGCTTCACTCTTGCGATCTTGGGAGAAGCGGCTGGCTTTGAAGCTTTTGGAGCTTTTGGCTTCTTCTGCTTTGGCTTCAGAGCAGCAGGGGCGTCATCTGACTCAGTATCTGCTGGAGGGTCATTCACAGCAGTCCCTTGGACTAGGATGCGAGTGATGAGGCCTGCAAGATTGGCATACGGCCCGATGATATTGGGATCGGCGTTGCGTGTGCCATCTGCCCTTGGTGAGAAGGGACCAGAGTTGAAGTCAAGCCCAAATTTCTTCTTGTTTATCTTCGCTGACTGTTGTGCAAACTGAAAGTTGCGCTTGAAGAGATTATCATCGCGACACCAGAGAAGTGATGACGGATGTGCCTCAGCTGGCTGTGGTCCTCTCACCATGCATGGATAGAAGCCTTGAGCAATGGCTTCGTCTCTGGACCTGGGTACGATATTTTTGTATAATACATCTCCCCACGGTCTCTTGATGGCGCACTTCTCTGCATATTCCTGAGTGACGAAGCGGTAGTGGAACCATTGCTCTGCCCAATATCTTCGAATCCATTGGATTCGTGTCTTGCGCTGACCATAGCTTTCTTCAGGATCAGTTTTGTACATCTCTGCCAATTCATCAGGCAGATCTTTGGATGTTTCACCACGTCGCTGTCTGCCTCCCTTCCTTGCTGCTGTTTCTGAAGCCATGAATAACTTGGAAGGCTTCAAGATGTTCAAAGGCTTCAAAGGCTTCCTTTTGCAAGAACTGGCTTCAGGCGAGTTGATGTGATGCTGCAAGTACTCTGCAAATGGAATGCAGACTATGAGAACCAAAGGATTCTCCCACGGACATGTACCTGTGACAGCATTAAGGTGCGAGGGAAGGGGAAGAGGTCATATGCATTCTCAGAAGATTTTGAAGATAAATCGGTTTAGAAGACATTGACCTCATTATGCGAAGACATTCACTTGTAGATAAGAAGTTGGTTCCAGATTTGTACGAACCCATAGATCAGTACAAGTGAGGAATCTAACTACTTTATGAAGTACAAGTGAATATACTAGGCATGTTATGAGATGCAGCGAGAGATTTAACTGGTGTGAAGAGAAACTTCTTATGGCAGAAAGTGACTGAACTGTAGAATCAAAAGAAGCTGTAAAAAGAGGTTTTATTTACCACACTTGGAACTGCTAGACGAAGTGAGATTTGAGGCCGAGCAGTTCGATCCTCCGTGCCCTAACTTGGCGACGGAAGACACCTACGGCGACGGCGGAGAGAGCGATGTCCGCTGTCGACATGAAAACAACGTCGGAGAGGTTGCGGCAGTGAAGCGCTTCGTCGCCGGCGTTGTCGAGTGCTAGCGGTGGCGCTAGGGTTCGTGCGAGGGTGGAGGAAGGAGATAATGACCGCGGTAAGTGTGAATTTATAGACTCAGAGGCGGCACTGTGCTATTACCCAGGTGCCCCTGGCGGTTCACATTTGGGGCACGCGTGGCCAGTTAGAGGAAGGTTGGGATTTGTTCCACGTCCCACGCACGCCTAAATTGTCGGACGGTCGTTCCTGCTTCTCCGGATCTTATGTGGAGGAATGAGCATTAAAAACGGACTTTTATGGTTGTCTCAATGTATTCGGCTGACAAGGACACAGTGAAGACATTCGACAGTTTCAACAGAATGCATATGACTTGGAGAGATAGTGTTTGAGATAGAAAGCATAGAGAGGTTAGGGTCCGATCACATTCACTTAGTTCAAAAAGATTCAACCAAGAAGACATAGCTATAAGTGAATGCTGTAGAGGACAGAACATCAGTACATATGTATCCATATAATCAACGCGGTGAAGATAATCATGAAGACATATTGAGAATGAAGCCAAACCAAATGTGAAGACATTGCGAGGTAACGCCATGAGTGAAATACTTCAAAATAGAACGTTTGGTGGTGGCGTTACCCACCGTATAGGAAGTATTAGACCCAGACACGGCGCACAATTATCGTGGCGCTCCGAAGTCAAATTCCACATTAATGTATTCACACTTAGAATGTATGTCTTCATTGATTGAAGATATACGCTACTTCGTGTGTTGCACATCTAAGTCATCAATATGCATAAGTGTTAGGATGTGTGCCTGATCACAGGACATTTGAGGATTCCAAGATATTTAGCTCACACCGTAACTTGCAAAATCTCTTCTCATCCAAGGGCTTGGTGAAGATATCTGTCAATTGCTCTTCAGTATTGACGTGTATGATATCAATGTCTTCCTTCACAACATGATCTCTGAGAAAGTGATGACGAATTTCAATGTGTTTTGTCTTCGAGTGCTGAACTGGGTTGTTGGCAATCTTGATGGCGCTTTCGTTGTCGCAGTAAAGTGGCACTTGCTTCAGATGAATGCCATAATCCTTGAGTGTTTGCTTCATCCACAGAAGCTGAGCGCGGTAAGATCCAGCAGCAATGTATTCAGATTCAGCAGTGGAGAGAGATACACAGTTCTGCTTCTTTGAAGACCAACATACAAGTGATCGTCCCAGAAAATGACATGTGCCTGATGTAGATTTGCGATCAACTTTGTCACCAGCATAATCAGCATCCGAAAATCCAACCAGATCAAACTCTGAGCCCTTTGGATACCATAATCCTAGAGTTGGGGTGTGAGCCAAATATCGAAGAATTCGCTTCACAGCTAAGTGATGCGACTCCTTTGGTGCCGCTTGAAATCGAGCACACATGCAAACACCAAGCATGATATCTGGCCTAGATGCACATAAATAAAGCAAAGACCCAATCATGGAGCGGTATACCTTTTGATCGAACTCTTTACCATTGTCGTCGGGACCCAAATGATGCTTGGCTGGCATTGGTGTTGTGAAGCCTTTGCAGTCTTGCATACCGAACTTCTCCAGGCACTCTTTAATATATTTCTCTTGTGATATGAAGATGCCGTTGCATTGTTGCCGTATTTGAAGACCGAGGAAGAACTTCAGCTCACCCATCATGGACATCTGATATTGCTCTTGCATCATATATCCAAACTCTTCACTATACTTCTGATTGGTGCAGCCGAAGATAATGTCATCCACATATATTTGGCACACAAACAGTTCACCATCATATGTCTTCATGAAAAGAGTGGGATCCAGGGAACCAAGTATGAAGCCTTTGCTCTTCAGAAAGTACTTGAGTGTATCATACCAGGCCCTGGGGGCTTGTTTGAGGCCATACAGTGCCTTGTTGAGCTTGTATACCATATCAGGATGTTTTGGATTTTCAAAGCCAGGTGGTTGTGCAACATACACTTCTTCTTCAATCTTGCCATTGAGAAAGGCACTTTTCACATCCATTTGATATAGAAGTATGTTATGATGATTTGCATAGGCTAGCAGTATGCGTATGGCTTCAAGCCTAGCCACAGGAGCAAATGTTTCATCGAAGTCAATGCCCTCCACTTCAGTATATCCTTGAGCAACTAGACGAGCTTTGTTTCTGACAACTTGACCATGCTCATCTTGCTTGTTGCGGTATATCCATTTGGTGCCTATTATGTTGTGCTTCCGTGGATCAGGACGCTTAACCAGTTCCCATACATTATTCAGCTCAAACTGTTGAAGCTCTTCTTGCATAGCTTGAATCCATTCAGGTTCCATGAAGGCTTCTTCAACTTTCTTGGGTTCTGATATTGAGACGAATGCGAAATGCCCACAGAAGTTTGTTAGCTGAGTTGCCGTTGAACGAGTGAGTGGACCAGGTGCATTGATGTTGTCCAGTATTTTGTCAATTTGTACTTCATTTGCAACATGAGGGTGTGTGGGGCGAAGACTTTGCTCTTGCTGATCTATGTGGTCATTTGAAGGTATATCTTCAGGCTGAGCATTGTCTTCATGTGGATCAGGTGCTGAGATGATAAGTTCTTCTTCAGGTTGAGCTTCAGAAGGTACAATTTCTCCAGTTCCCATAAGCTTGATTGATTCATTTGCTGGAATTTCATCTAGCACATTTGGCAATTGCTCTCTTTGTGATCCATTGGTTTCATCAAACCATACATCCACTGTTTCAACCACTTTGTAGTGGAAGAGATTGAAGACTCTGTAGGAGTGAGAATCCTTTCCATATCCAAGCATGAAGCCTTCATGTGCTTTTGGTGCAAACTTTGAGGTGTGGTGTGGGTCCTTGATCCAGCATTTTGCGCCAAATACTCTGAAATAACTGACATTTGGCTTCTTGCCAGTTAGGAGTTCATAGGATGTCTTGTTCAGAAGCTTGTGAAGATAAACACGATTGATTGTATGGCATGCAGTATCAATGGCTTCAGTCCAGAATTTTCTTGGAGTCTTGTATTCATCTAGCATTGTTCTGGCCATCTCAATGAGTGTTCTGTTCTTACGTTCGACGACGCCATTCTGCTGTGGCGTGTATGGAGCTGAGAATTCATGTGTGATGCCCAAGGTGTCCAGATATGTATCAAGACCAGTGTTCTTGAATTCAGTGCCATTGTCACTTCTGATGTGCTTTATCTTGGTGCCAAAATTGTTCATAGCTCGATTTGCGAAGCGTCTGAAGACATCCTGCACTTCAGTCTTGTAAAGGATTATGTACACCCAAGTATATCTAGAATAATCATCAACAATTACGAAGCCATAGAGGCATGCAGAAGTAGTAAAAGTTGAGTAGTGAGTGGGACCGAAAAGATCCATGTGAAGCAGTTCAAAGGGTTGTGTAGTAGTCATGACTGTCTTCGAAGGATGTTTTGCCCTTGTCATCTTCCCTTCTTCACAGGCACCGCATAAGTGATCTTTCTTAAACTTGACGCCCTCGATGCCTATGACGTGCTTTTTCTTCGCAAGGGTGTGGAGGTTCCTCATGCCAGCATGCCCAAGCCTTCGATGCCAAAGCCAGCATTCTGAAGCTTTTGCAAGAAGACATACTGCAAGTTGTGGTCCTGCTGAGAAATCTACCACGTACAAATCACCCTTCCGAAACCCTTCAAACACTAGAGATTTGTCAGATTCCATTAGCACCAGGCAACGATATTTTCCAAACATTACAATCATATTCAAATCGCAAAGCATTGAGACAGACATTAAGTTGAAGCCAAGGGATTCCACAAGCATGACTTTATCCATGTGTTGATCCTTTGAGATTGCAACTCTACCTAGACCCAATACCTTACTTTTACCAGTGTCAGCAAATGTGATGTGGCTCTTGTCGGATGGACGTAATGTAGAGTCCATAAGAAGGCTTCTTTTGCCAGTCATATGATTTGTACACCCACTGTCAATAATCCATTCTGAAGACTTTGAAGTCGCTGGTGTCATACCCTACAGTGCAGTTAGGGGGGTAGGCTTCACGAAGGGTATTGTGAAGCATAAACATTTGACGAACCAGTGGGTTATGAAAACTCAGATCCAGATTAGGACTGATAGGGAGAGTAGCATGCGATTCAGGAACGAAGTACATAATGATGCCATTTGGGCATTTTATCTTGCGCCCCACAAGAATTTTATGGTCCCCAGCAATAGCATCAGAAGATTTTGTTTTTGTGCTGGAGACCTTTCCCTGCAAAGGAGAGTTAAGCTTTCTTAACCACCCACATCTTCAAGGGTGGCTTAGAAGCTATAAGTCTAAGTGCAGCATCTGAGAATTTTGGCTTTGAAAACTTAGCAAACAGTCTAGCAGGTGGACAATAATACTCATAGGAATAAGCAGAATAACTTTTGGTCATATGAACATGACGGTTCGATGAACCACTCTCATATTCATATGCCTGAGTATGGTTCCCCTGCAAAACATTTGCGTTAGTGCGACTCAGGTGAGTCCCCTATTTGTATGAAGCATTTGAACCATATGAAGCCTTTGGTCTGAGGTTTGTCTTCTTCAAGTGAGGTGTCATGAAGACATTCAGAGGAAGATTTTCCAGACACCTTTTGGAAATCCAGATCTTCTTCATAGGCGGTCCATTCCTGCAGTTAGTACCAATGTACCTGGCAAACACTTCACCATTCTAATTCTTAAACAGTTTATAGTTTGCATCAAAGGATTCATCAATAATAATGGGGTTAGCACAAGTGAAGCCAGATAAGTTGGATGGATCTGCTGGAAGTTCCTTTGCAGCAACCCATGTGGTTTTGGGGTACTGCTCAGGTTTCCAGTAAGAGCCATCTGCATTGATTTTCCTCACAAATCCAACACCCTATTTCCTAGGGTTTCGATTCAGGATCTGCTTCTTGAGGACATCACATAGTGTCTGATGTCCTTTAAGACTTTTGTACATCCCTGTTTCAAGCAATGTCTTCAACATAGCATTCTCATCAGCAATAGCAGTGGTATCCTCAGCAGAGGGGTTAGTTACCACGTCAACAGTTGAAGATATTGCAACATCAGTAGAAGTGGAACATTCAGCAACAGAATTAGCATTATCACGCTCAATGCATTTAAGACATGGTGGTTCAAATCCTTCCTGAGCGGGACTGATCTGTTCGGAGCGAAGTGACTCGTTTTCCTTTTGAAGATCTTCATGAGCCACCCTCAATTTCTCAAGTTCTTGCTTCCTTTGAAGATAATCATAGGAAAGCTTTTCATGAGTTGTTGAGAGAGTATCATGACGATCTTCAAGTTCCTGATACTTAACGTGAAGGTTTTTTATGTCTTCAATTAAGGATTCAGATCGAGTCATTTCAGCACCCAACAGACCATCGCTTTTGTCTAACAGTTTTTGAATATGTTCCATAGCTTTCTATTGTTCAGTTGCAATTTTAGCAAGTGTTTTGTAGCTAGGTTTTGAATCACATTCAGAGTCATCGTCACTAGATGTTTCATAGCGAGTAGTGCGTGTGTTTACCTTGGCACTGCGTGCCATGAAGCAGTAGGTAGGAGTGGAGTCATTCTTGTCATTTGCGTTGGTGTCGGTGATGCAGTCATTGTCTTCAGTGTTGAAGATGGACTTGGCGACGTATGCTGTAGCCAGACTCGCAATGCCAGAATCAGACTCCTCCTCAGACTCCACCTCTACCTCCTCAGATGCGGACTCCTCCTCTGAATCCATCTCCTTTCCAACAAACGCACGTGCCTTGCCAGATGAGCTCTTCTTGTGTGATGAAGACCTTGATGAAGTTTTGGAAGAAGACTTTGAGTATTTCTTCTTCTTCTTGTCGTCAGAATCATATTCCTTGCTCTTCTTCTTCCTTCTGTTCTCATTGTCCCACTGTGGACACTCAGAGATGAAGTGTCCAGTTTTCTTGCACTTGTGACATGTTTTCTTCTTGTAGTCATGAGCAGAAGCTTCATCATTCCTTGAGCTTGATCGTGAAGATTTCCTGAAGCCTTTCTTCTTAGTGAATTTTTGGAACTTCTTCACTAGCATTGCAAGTTCTCTTCCAATGTCTTCAGGATCATCAGAGCTGCAGTCAGATTCTTCTTCAGATGAGGAGACAGCTTTTGCCTTCAAGGCACGAGTTCGCCCATAGTTTGGGCCGTAGATATCTCTTTTCTCAGAAAGTTGAAACTCATGTGTGTTGAGCCTCTCAAGTATGTCAGACGGATCGAGTGTCTTGAAATCAGGACGTTCTTGAATCATCAGGGCCAGGATGTCAAACGAACTATCAAGTGATCTCAGCAGCGTCTTGACGATTTCATGTTTGGTGATCTCAGTGGCGCCGAGGGCTTGAAGCTCATTTGTGATGTCAGTGAGCCGGTCAAATGTGTGCTGGACATTCTCATTGTCATTTCGCTTGAAGCGGTTGAAGAGGTTGCGAAGAACACTGATTCTTTGATCTCTCTGGGTTGAGATGCCTTCATTGACCTTTGAGAGCCAGTCCCAGACTAGCTTGGATGTCTTCAAAGCACTCACACGGCCATACTGTCCTTTTGTCAGATGACCACATATGATATTCTTGGCAGTGGAGTCCAGTTGAGTGAACTTCTTGACATCAGTAGCAGTGACACCTTCTCCAGCCTTGGGAATGCCGTTCTCGACGACATACCATAGGTCGATGTCAATGGCTTCAAGATGCATGCGCATCTTATTCTTCCAGTAGGGATATTCAGTTCCATCGAAGACGGGCAAGCAGCGGAGACTTTGATTATCCCTGCAGTCGACATAACTAAAACTCCAGGTGGTTAAACCGAATCACACAGAACAAGGGAGCACCTTGCTCTGATACCAATTGAAAGTGCGTTATATCGACTAGAGGGGGGTGAATAGGCGATTTTTATGAAAGTCTTCAAAACGTGAGAGTTGTGAAGACAAACAGTGAAGATCATGCCTATTACTATGCAGCGGAAGTTAGATTACACTATGCCAGCCATGGTCATATATTCAATAGAGTGAAAGCGCAATGACAAACAGCTTCAGTGTAATAAGGATCAGGTAGGAAGAAGTTATGAAGCCGAACAGATCATACATTCATGTTGTGAAGACAAAAGATAAAGCAAACATGCAATGGCTTCACAATGAATAACTGTAGGTGAAAGGGAATAAAGATAAAACCAGTGACACGTTGAAGACAATGATTTGTTGGACCAGTTCCAGTTGCTGTGACAACTGTACGTCTGGTTGGAGCGGCTAGGTATTTAAACCAAAGGACACACAGTCCCGGACACCCAGTCAAGGACACTTAGTCCAAGACACCCAGTCCTCACCGTTTTCTCCTTGAGCTAAGGTCACACAGACCTCGCCCAATCACTCAGGTAAGTCTTCAAGGTAGACTCCCAAACCTTCACAGACTTCGTTCACTGGCAATCCACAATTTCTCTTGGATGCTCTGAACGCGACGCCTAACCGTCTGGAGGATGCACAATCCTCAAGTGTAATAAGTCTTCAAATCACACAGACACGAAGACTTAAGTGATGCCCAATTTACTCTGGCTCTGGGTGGTTAGGGCTTTTCTCCTCACTGGGAATTTTTCTTTCAAAGGCTTCGAGGTGGGTTGCTCTCAAACGACAAAAGCCGTGCACTGAAATCTGAGCAGCCAACCGTTTAAGGTTGTGGGGGGTGGACTATTTATAGCCACTTGGCAACCCGACCTGATCTGTCTGAAATGACCCTGGGTCACTAAGGAATTGACACGTGTACCAACGGTTGGATTTCGAACTCACACGGCAACTTTACTTGGGCTACAAGTAAAGCTGACTTGTCTGACTCTGGACAAGATTTTCTCTCATAGGCTTCGCTCGAAGACATAGGATTTGAATTAGGCATCACTTCATTCATTCTGACTGGTTCTCTTGGACCCCACTTAACAGTACGGTGGTTCCTATGACTCAACACAGAAGAAAGAGAACTACGAAAGATCTAAGTCTTCGAGCTCCAAAGCTTCATAGGGAGTATTCTCATGTCATAGTCTTCAATATGAATATCTTCATAAACCACCATTGACTTCAATGTCTTCATACATTTTTAGGGGTCATCTCTGGTAGGAAAACCGAATCAATGAGGGACTTCTACCTGTGTTATCCTGCAATTCTCACAAACACATTAGTCCCTCAGCTAGGTTTGTCGTCAATACTCCAAAACCAACTAGGGGTGGCACTAGATGCACTTACAGGTACCCTCTTGATCGACGCAACGCCAAAGCCACTGGGGCTATATGATCGTATTCGAATCTTAGCTTAACCCCTTTGGTCCGGTTTACTGATCGTATTCTAATCAGAAGCCTCCATTTTTTATTTAAATATTTTGATTTACATTGTCTCAAGCCTAGTGTTTTGTCTTACTATTTTTTATCATCTCAAATTTAACTGTCGGTATGGTTTCAACTTAAACCGGCTCGGTTATTTGACAATGAGTTGCCAAGGCATAACAGTCGTCAGACATATGGAAGTATTGACTTCTACAAAAGATTGGGTTATCAACCTCATCATTCGGGTCATGTAAACCGGCAGTCCAGATTCAAAGAACACATGTATGAGTGTGATTTATGAACAGGTTTCTCTGTGTTTTTTCGTTAATCAAAGGTTTTTTCAGCCTTATTTATCTTACATCTGGTTCTGTGTTTTCCACTATGATAATTTCATAAGTCATATACCGGGTGTTTCGACCCGTCCGGTGCTAAACCGCCAGGACAGCTTTTTAATTTTTTACAGGAACAGAGTTAAAACATTACAGATGTAATCACGGATGTGATGCATATATATCGACATCATTGGCAAAGAGTCGTATGCAACATTTTATGCACGATGTCATAGGCAAAACATGTAGTTTTCAAACTAATCTATTACAAGACTTTGAAAGCCCAAAAGAAGGTTATGTCTCTCCCCTCGCCGGTTCACCTCCCTCTACTGGTTGGAAGCTGGGATTGGACCAGTCAACGCCGTTCAGAGCAATGAACTCTGCTTCATCGTCAATCAGGCTGACTGGGTCGATTTCCGGGGCAAAAGTGTGTTGGCGAACCGGCGGATAAGATCTGTCACCTTGTAAGAGGGAGTGGCCATCTTCTTATTCTCCATATCAAAACCCGGCTGATATTTGTCGATGTTGGTCTCCTCTCCAAGAATGGTAGCTTGAGGACGAACTCACCTCACACAGGCAATAAAGTCATCTTGCTTAAATGGAGTCCCGTCTTCCTTCATAGTAGGGTAACCCTTAGCCACGTCCACCGGGTCTAAATCCGGCACCCAGGCTTTGGAGTAGCTCAGGGCAGTCAGGGGTCCGGCTCTGGCACAGGATCCTTTGACCTCTTGAAACCTGGCGGGTAAGATCGATAACTTCTTCAGGACATCACTCAAACGGTTGGGTCCTTGGTTGGCAGGGGAGATAGTAGCAAGTGCTCGTTGAGCGCCAGTATACAATTGCTCCACCAAGGCATAAACCGCCTTCAATTTTGTCACACTGTCTTGGCTCAGATTTTTACTTCGTGGACCTGTGAGGGTTTTTTAACAAAGGCTCAGCAGGAGGCTTATATTCCTGGTCAAAATAAAGTATAAGTGATTAATACAAATGACTTACCGAAGATGGCGGAGACCATTTGAGACACACGGTTTTTTAAGACGGTGAGCTCCGTGGTAACCTCCTCAAGAGCCGCCTCTGCTGTCTCGGCACGTTGTATCAGCAAGGTCTTCTCATCGGCCCAGGATTTCTTCTTCTCAGTCAAACTAGTCTTCAATTTTTTAGTCTCAGAGAGACTCAATTGAAGTTTGGAATTACTCTGCTTCCTGATCCGCCAGTCGAGTCTTTGCATCCGTCAATTGAGAGCCCAATTCAGTTAGGGCGGTCTACAAGCAGGCATAGGTGTGTCAAGATTTAACTAAAGGTTATAATGCTTGAAGTCCCAAGTGCTTTGCAAACGCAATACCACTTGGTACTTGGGGGCTAATGTCTACCAAAGCAATTTTTATGCAAAATAACTCTTCTATGCTTCAAGTCACAAGTGTTTTACAAAGTAACAACGCTTGGCACTTGGGGCTAATGCATGACATTCAAAAAGTTTTCAAATTGAGCCGGATCACACTACTTATTTGGACTGATTTAAGACAGTTATGAAGTTAAGCACTGGCTCATTTATGATAAATTGAGCCCGCCCTTGGGGACTATAGGTGAAAGTTTATACTAATCTGTTGGACTTAGGAAAAATCTAAAGACAAGGTATCAACCTATATCATAAGTCTACAGATCATTCAGGTTCATCATAATCTGAAGACTTGGGGGCTGGCAGAGTATATATAAATCGGAGTACATACCTCATATTTCAGTTGCAATTGTTTGACCATCTCAATTTCTGAGTCACGGCTGGAATGCACATGACTAAGATAGCTGGACAGCACGTCACTAACATTTAGGTGAGCATAGTGAGAGATATCAAACTATACTTTCTGCCTTTCCAAGGCCTCCTGTTTGGCAGAATGCCTGGCCAGCACAGTCGGATTACCCGGCGCAACAAATCTGCTGCCAGTGATCAAAACGTCATGGTCAGAAGACGCTTGCGGGTTAGCTGAACTGGATGGTCTGGCAGTGGATGGATCGACAATGGTTTCGTCGGCTGACGGCTCAGGAGGGTCCAATTGAGCATGGACAGCCGGATCTTCTGGCGCTTCAGATTGAGCGGGAGGAGCTGATGTTGCCGGTTCAGGTGCAGGATTTTTTGGGTCTTCTGCCGGCTTAATCACCTTAGCTTTCATGGACTTCGCTTGACCGCTGAGAAAGATTTTATGAGACAATTAGTACAATAATGCAGTTTTTAAAAGATGCGGAAGAAAGATGATTGTCCTTACCCAGGGGCAGTCTTGAAAGCCGGAAATTGAGTTTGCGACGAGTCGCCAGAAGAGCGAGAAACCTCCTGCAAAGGTAAAATAAAGTTAGTGATGCAAGGGAATAGATCCATTAATGGAAGCAAAAGACAAAGATGAAAGATATCTCATTCTGGCGTTTTCGAGGAGTTTGTTGTAAATCGGAAGGCGGCTCATCGTCGTCATTAGTCCGGGCCTGATGGCGGCTTTCATGTTGTTGCTTTTTCAAAAGAAAATGAGGGTCCAGATAAGCCAAAGGGTGCGAAAACCTTACTTTTCGGGTTACCAGTCAAAGTTTCTGTCTTGGCAAAGGGGCTGAGTCGGAGGAAATAGTTACCTCTTCTTCCACGGCCTGGCTGGCCCCCGTGTCGTCCTAACAATAGTCAATGTCAATAAGGTAGTTAAAAAACTGGCCAAGGGAGTCAAGGGCTACCTCCGACTCAGAAGCATCATCCAGGTGGAATAAGTCAGATGCAGTCTTCTTCTTCTTGGGCTTCCGGGTTGTTCTCCTGGCGGCTATGGCGGTGACTCTAGCCTTCTTGGCAGCTTCATGATCATACATGGCCTTCCAGAAGTCAGATTTGGCCTGCAAACAAATAAACAGGTTAAAAGGTCATGCAAGTATTTAAACTACTGAGGAAAACACAAAAAGAGAAAGAGGTCAGGGGTTTTCACCTCTGGTGCCGGGTTAAGTTTGCAGAAGGGGTTTAACCCAACCTTACTGCAGTCCTCGTACTTGCCGTTCACAAGGATGGTTGACATTGCAACAACGTCTTCTTCAGTCAATTGAACAGAGCTATAACGCAGAGAGTCATTTGGGCCTCCGCCATACTCATACATTAACTTAGGTTGGCGGCTTAGAGGGATGACCCGCCATGTGACCCAGCAATGGATCAGGTCAACTCCAGTTAAGCCATTCCCCAATAAAGCTTGAATCCTTTTAATAGATGGAATAAGCTTCTTGCGTTCAGCAGCGGTAAGCTTATCAGGGAGCACAAACTTGGAATCCAGACGCTCCGCGCGATAACCCGGCAGTGGTTTTTCATTGGCTGGTGACGTATCTTGGCACTAGAACCAGGTCTGATTCCAATCTTTGGGATGGCTCGGTAAGACTATTAAGGGAAAGACGGCGCCCTGTCGGAGCTGAATTGAGATTCCACCAAGCTCCAAACTAAGGCCGTTGGTGCATTCATTTTGGCAGTTCAGATAAAAGTATTCTCTGAAAAGTTCCACGGTCGGTTCTTCTTGAAGATATACCTCACAAAGAACTTGAAAATTGCAGATATTGGATATAGAGTTGGGTCCAATGTCTTGTGGGCTGTAAGTGCATCTAGTGCCCCTTAGTGATTTTGGTGTATTGAAGACTTATAGGTTAAGGGACTAATGCGTGTGTGAGTGTACATAGGTCTATAAGTCTATGAGGAGTTTGATATTTACAGGAAAAGTCGACCCCTAAAAATGAATATCTTCGACTGAAGATTTTGGTATTTCTGAAGACTTTCATGAAGACTTTGAAAGTGAAGAAATTGGTGTGTCCGTGAAGACTTGATATTCATGCGAGAAATATGAAGCTTGAAGACTTTCGTGTTCATAGTTTTGTTTTTCTCTTTCTTGAGTCATAGGAAACACTGTACTGTTAAAGGGGGTCGAGGAAATACTAAGGAAAATTTTCCATGTGATGCTCAACTCAAAATCCTACACCTACCAATCCCTTCGAGTGAAGCCATTGGAAATCTCATACAGTTCAGTCAATTTCTTTAGTGACAGAGACGAAGTTCTTCTGGTCTCTGAGGAATTTGTCCTGGCTGAGGAGTTAGGAATTCGCCAGTGCGGATTGCCTACACAGTGAGGAACATGATAGCCCTGAGGATTTTACTACTCAAAATTCCGACCGTTGTTGTGCTATGCGCCAGCTGTCCCAAAATATCTATCCACCTAACGGTCATATCATTGAAGGGCATTTATGTCTTATCATGTCGGGCTGCTCCCTAGGCTATAAATAGCCGCCCCCTACAACCACTAGCTGGTTGGCTGCTCCGAGAGAAACTGACACTTGTCATTTGAGAGCAACCCATCCTTCGAGGACTTTGAGCGAAAATCATCAAGTGAGGAAAAACCAAAAACCCAAAACCCAAACACCTACAAACCCCAAGTGATTGAGCATCACTGAAGAGATTGATCCCGAGTGGATCCGACGCTTGTTACCTTTGAAGATTGTGCTTCTTCCAGACGGTTAGGCGTCATGGTCTAGACCATCCAAGAGGAATTGTGGATCGCCGAGTGACCAAGTTTGTGAAGGTTTAGAAGTCGCCTAAAGACTTACCACGAGTGATTGGACGAGGTCTGTGTGACCTTAGTTCAAGGAGAATACGGTGAGGACTGGGTGTCTTGGACTAAGTGTCCTTGACTGGGTGTCCGGGACTGTGTGTCCTCGAGTTTAAATACTAGCCGCTCCAACCAGACGTACAACTGAAACAACAGTTGGAACTAGTCTACCAAATCATTGTCTTCACCGAGCTTGCTGGTTCTATTTCCTCAACTCTTTCATTTCCTCATAACTGTGTTGTATGTTTGTTCATATTTGTGTTTGAAGACTTTGACTGAAGACTTTCTCAATTTCCTCAGTTCAATTTCTTCAGTCTGTTTGTCTTCATCCTGTGTTATCCTGTGATTACGCTTCCTGTACTCTGTGCCTGTCTTTATTTCATCATGATGACTATGCTTGTATTCTGTTGTGTTTACTTTTGAGTACTTATTCCGCTGCTAGTAGTTCTTCGCTAAGGAATTTCCTCACCAGCAAATTCCTCAGTTAAGAATTTCATAAAAATCTCCTATTCACCCCCCCTCTAGTTGATATAACGCACTTTCATGGGCGAAGCTTGAAAAAATGCAGAACGTCTCAGAAGAACTTTGAGCCGGGTGGTGAGAAGCCCCGGTTCATGTGATCAGTGAAAATGATAACTTCACCGTCTTTGGGCTGAGGCCGTTCTTCTTCCGGATCAGGAGCACGATAAGACATGACATTTTTCTCTGGCAAAAATCCTATGGTGACAAATTCCTTCAAGGTATCCTCATTAATTGTGGAAGGAACCCAGTTGCAGACTGTTGGCGCTTTGGATGGCATGATGAAAGGACAAACTGAAAAGAAAGTGATGTGCCGGTTCAATTCAATGATGAAATTAGACGTTAAATGATGATGGTACAAATAAGTAATGGCGTCTAAAAATAAGGGCTAATGACATATAAAGGAAAAGTGAGCCGGTGTGATAAGCCACCATGACTAAAGATATTGGAAGGATGCCAGAAACGGAATTGGCTAAGTGTTGACACAAACAAGTTTACCAAGCTGTCACTATTATTTTGGATCAAATGGCCGTTTCAAAAAGAAAATATCCTAGACCTAAAAATCTAGTACAGATAAGTTCGTGAGTTATAATGAGGCCTCTGTGCAGGAAAAAGGGATCTACTAGTCTCAAAAATGGACGCAAAACAACTACCGCATGAGGTATGTGTTCCTTTTTGGATCAGAAGAGGCTGCGGAGGAGGAACTGTGAAGAAACTGAGATGAACTATGAAGAACACACAGAAACCTAGAAACCCTAATGCGGATCTGAAGAGCAGGAAGGTGAACACTTACAGCCACGGATCTTCTGCGAAGGGTCGCCGCCATTCTCTGGATCGATTCAGGTTGATGCAGCGGCCGAGGTTGAGGAAGATGAGGTGCTCTGCGACGGCGGCGGAGCTCGAGCGGCAGTAGGGTTGCGAGAGGAAGAAGATGAAGAAAGGGAAGAGTGAGGAAAGACCTGGTCGTGCCTATTTATAAGGGGATAAGCAAACATGCAGGCGCAAAAATCGAGGAAGACCCAAATAATGATTATCCAGCTAAATGGACGCCTCGATTCTCGGAAGACATTTAAGGATAAAGATCTGTTGGAGATGACGTCATAGCAGGCTTTCATATTTTCGGAAGATGGCGTCATGGCGGGTTACAAAGCTTTTACATACAAGGGAAGATGGATTTCGTCTAAATGTTAAAGGTTTACAAGAACAAGGTTCAAATCAACCTGGGGCCTAATGTTGGGAATATAACTTTTAGGTATGACCCGCCCAGGAGGGGCCGGGTCAACCCTAATGGCGGATTGTTAAGAGAAGCCCAGTAATATTCAAGGTGATAGTTTATTAAGAATTGTAGAAAGCCTAATCCCAGAGGCGTCTTAAGGCCCAATATTGTAAACCGCCATATGTAAAGAAAGACTTGTAAAGAAAGGCATATAAAAGAAGTCACCAAGCCAGACACATTTTATGAGCCGTCCGGGACTCTGTAGGCTTCCAGGCGTCAACTCATGTATATAAGGGGACGACCCGACGGCGGCTTAGGACAAGAAACAACAGATCGATAGCCAAGCTAGCGGATTCGCTCCTTGGTCATCGAAACCTAGGAATACAACATCAACTGGACTAGGCCTTACCTTCACCGTAAGGGGCCGAACCAGTATAAACCTCTCGTATCATTTGTCCCGATTAACCCCTTTAAGCTTCCTAGTTGTGATGGCCCTACGACTAAGTCCTTTCGCTAGGACATCTGCCGTGACAATTCCACGACAGGTAGTAAAGGTAAATTCTCTCTATAGATTTGATAAATGTGAAATCCCATTTACTAAGTTCGCTAGACAATGTTTGGATGAGTTTGATGACTTTATGGTTAAACAAGAAAACTTCAATGCTTATGTTGGTAGACAATTGAAACACAATGCTGATATGCTTGAACACTTGAGTGATTATATGTCTAGAGTTAAAGGTGAACTTAAACTTATTAGTAAACATTCTTCTATGGTTACCACTCAAGTAGAACAAGTACTTAAGGCTCAGAATAATTTGCTCAATGAATTAAATAAAAATAAGAATGATAATGATGTTAGAGTTATGACTAGATGTGGTAAAATGACTCAGGAACCTTTGTATCCTGAGGGCCATCCTAAGATAATTGAGCAAGATTCTCAGAGAACTAATGTAGATGCACCTAGTCCTTCTAAAAGGAAGAAAAAGAAAAATGATAGGACTTTGCATCCTTCTAGTGAACCTGTTGTTGACACACCTGAGAATCCCAACGATATTTCTATTTCTGATGCTGAAACACAATCTGGTAATGAACATGAACCTAGTGATAATGTTAATGATGACGTTCATGTTGATGCTCAACCAAGCAATAATAATGATGTAGAAATTGAACCTGTTGTTGATCTTGATAACCGACAATCAAAGAATGAACATTATGATAAGAGAGACTTTGTTGCTAGGAAACACGGTAAAGAAAGAGAACCATGGGTTCAGAAACCCATGCCTTTTCCTCCTAAACCATCCAAGAAAAAATATGATGAGGATTTTGAGCGCTTTGCTAAAATGATTAGACCTATCTTTTTGCGTATGCGTTTGACTGATATGCTTAAAATGAATCCTTATGCTAAGTATATGAAGGATATTGTTACTAATAAAAGAGAGATACCGGAGGCTGGAATTTCCACCATGCTTGCCACTTTTAAGGATGAAATACCAAAGAAACCAGGAGATCCCGGAGTACCAACTATACCATGGTCTATTAAAAGAAACTATGTTAAAACTGCTTTATGTGATCTTGGAGCCAGTGTTAGTGTTATGCCTCTCTCTTTATATAGTAGACTTGATTTGAATAAGTTGACACCTACTGAAATATCTTTGCAAATGACCGATAAATCAACTGCTATACCTGTCGGTATTTGTGAGGATGTGCCTGTTGTGGTTGCAAATGTTACTATTTTAACGGACTTTGTTATTCTTGATATTGCCGAGGAAGATAGTATGTGCATTATTCTCGGTAGACCCTTTTTGAATACTGCAGGGGCTGTTATTGATTGCAACAAAGCCAATGTCACTTTTCATGTTAATGGTAATGAGCATACGGTACACTTTCCGAGGAAACAACCTCAAGTCCACAGTATCAATTCTATTGGAAAAATTTCAACGATTATTATTGGAGGTTTTGAATTTCCTCTTCCTACTGTCAAGAAGAAATATGATATTCTTATTGTTGGGGATGTGCATATCCCCGTTGAGGTAACTTAGTGTTATTCGAAAATTCTCCAGTTTCATGCAATTCGGAAAGAGTTTGTTAACAAGACTTGATCAACCTTGTTAGTGGATTCCTTTCGATAAGCATGAGATGGATGAAGTTAGAAAGCACAGCTCATTGTACCCTCCTTTTACCTTCTATTATTTATATTAAATAAAGCAAAAATAGTATTTTTGTCAGTTTTCTAAATTATCCTTGCAATAAAAAAATACCCCGAAAATAAAAGTTCTCCAAAGGCCCTGAAAATTAAATATGATTTTTTCCAGAATATTTGAGAATATCTGGCACTGAGAACACACCAGGGGGACCCACCACATGCCCACGAGGGTGGAGGGCGCGCCCCCTGCCTCGTGGACCCCACGTGGGCCACCTCCACTTATCCTTGCACCCACACACTTCGTCTTGCTCCAGAAAAAATCACTAGCCAGCTCAAACCCGAGTTCTTGCTCATCTTGCTGCCATTTTCGATCTACTTGCCCAAAGCTCCTCTCACAAAACTGCTTTGGGGGATTGTTCTTTGGTATGTGACTCCTCCAATGGTCCAATTAGTTTTTGTTCTAGTGCTTTATTCATTGCAAATTTTTGCTGCTTAGGTGACCCTGTTCTTGAGCTTGCATGTCAAATTTATGTGGTCAAAAGTAGTTTTAGTGCATGATATAGCCTCTAGGCACTTGTAGGAGTAGTTGTTATCAATCTTGTTGAGTTTGGTTCACTTTTATTTTAAGTTACTAAAAATTTCAGAAATTTTCAAAAAAAGATGAAGAGATTTTTGAGGGGCTCATCGAGCCGAAGCTCGAAGGATAAGCAAAGTGAAGAGAACGAGAAGCCCAAGTATAATCTCCCTCGTACTACGGAGGTTCGGCCATGTGAATGGCCTTGTGATGTGTTCTTGAGAGAAGCCGGGATTCATGAAGATTTTTATCATTTGGCTGAGAATGCAGGCCTCACCGCCTTCCTCCACGACCAGCGTGAACAGCATCTCTTACTCACCAATATATTTGCACAAAAATTTCATTTCCATGCTAGGAGATCGCCACCTTCGGTGGAATTTTATTTATATGATGAGCATAAGGAGATGTCACATTATGATTTTTGCCAGGTCTATTTGATACCCTTTGAGGGCAGCATAGAGGAACCATATCGTAATGATGTGGAGGGATTTATTGATACAATTACTGTAGGGGAAACGAGGAAATTTTTCGATGCGAGAATCACTAGCATACATTTTCCTGTTCTACGTTACTTCGCAATATTTGCTAGTAGATGCTTAATTGGTCGCGGGAACTGTGGAAACCTTAGTGCTCCTGATATTGTTATTTTGTGTCATGCCTTGTTTCATGATACTACTTTCAGTTTAGGTGTTATTGTTGCTAAACGGTAAAATCTGAACCGTACTAAGGGCCTCGTCCTCGGAGGCATCTTTACCTCGCGCCTTGCTGCACACTTTAACATACCTATCAGGCATTATGAGAAATCGGAAAAGTTTCCACCTCCTATTGTTCTAGGTTATAAGAGTATGGTAGCACATGAGTTCATTGTTAAGGATAAGAATAAGATACTCAAATATAAATTGATATTTAACAAAAAATATTGTGAGTTTATTACCTTGCCTGCACCCTCTTTGTTCAACATATTTTCAGGCATGTACCTTGTTCTACCGGAGGCCATTCATGCCTACCGGAGCCAGATGTAAGTTGCAAAGCCGGAGCCACCATCTGATCCTCACCATTAGTCTGCTTATCAGTGGAATCCGGAGAAGATCGCCAGCCAGTGGCAATCTGAGGACCCTTCTCAGTACGACCCCAGCTACAGTTTTGATCCATGGGCATAGACCAACTTAGGCCAAAAGCCTAAGCTTGGGGGAGTACGTATTTCTCACCGACATTACATTCATGTTCACACACTCATGCCAGTTGTCGGTGCTCATACTTTTTCATTATATCATCCATGCTAGTTTAATTTCCTTTTAAAGCTTTCTTCTTGTGTGTTCGAAAAACCTTAAGAAAAACCAAAAAAAATTAGTTGTACCTTTTAGCTAGTTTATTTTCCATTCCTGTAGTAGTAGTAGTAATTAAGAGAAAACCCGATTAGATTTCTAGTTCTTCTTTTGCTTGTTGGGAGCTTTCCCGTGTAAATAGTTTTGTTTTATTTCTTTTCTTTGGGGGTCGAGAGGAGAAGACCATAATGAAAATGTCGAGTGGCTCTCTTATGCATTATTGTTGATCTAACAGAGAGCCCATATTACTTTGTCTTCTCTCTTGAGTTGAATGCTTGCAGATTCCAGCTTAGTCCAATGCACGTGCACTATTATTATTATCCACACCATTCGGTCGTGCAAGTGAAAGGCAATAATGACGATATATGATGAACTGATTGAGATCAGAAAAGTCGGTATGAACTCGACCTCCCTTGTTTTCGTAAATATGATTAGTTCATCGTTCCTGATTCAGCCTATTATGAATGAAACATGTTTGCAATGACAATTAGAGATTATAGTTGCTTATGCCATGCTGAATTTGCTGGGAGTTTATAATAGTTTTCCTTGCGTGCCAACATGCTATTAAAATGGTTGTGATGTGGTATGATAGGGTGGTATCCTCCTTTGAATGATTCGAGTGGCTTGACCTGGCACATGTTCACGCATGTAGTTGAAACAAAATAAACATAGCCTCCACGATATTTATGTTCATGGTGAATTATATCCTACTTGCTTGCATTCGGTGTTAATTAATTTTAATGCATGGTCATGACTGTTGTCGCTCTCTAGCTGGTCGCTTCCCAGTCTCTTTCTAGCCTTCACTTGTACTAAGTGGGAATACTGCTTGTGCATCCAATTCCATAAACCCCAAAGTTATTCCATATGAGTCCACCATACCTACCTATATACGGTATCTACCTGCCGTTCCAAGTAAATTTGTATGTGCCAAACTCTAAACCTTCAAACAAACATTCGGTTTTGTATGATTGAATAGCTCATGTATCAACTAGGGTTGTCTATATCCTCCATGCTAGGCTGGTTATTCTCAAGAGGAGTGGACTCCGCTCCTCACTCACGAGAAAATGGCTGGTCACCGGGATGCCCAGTCCCACGCTCAAATCAAATCAAAATAATTGCAAACAAAACTCCCCATGATTGTTGTTAGTTGGAGGCACCCATTGTTTCGGGCAAACAATGGATTGATGCTTGTTGGTGGTGGGGGAGTATAAACTTTACCATTCTGCTTGGGAACCGCCTATAATGTGTGTAGCATGGAAGATATCGAGATCTCTCGGTTGTTATGTTGACAATGAAAGTATGCCACTCAAAATATTATTCATCTCTATTTTAAAATCGAGCTCTGGCACCTCTACAAATCTCTGCTTCCCTCTGTGAAGGGCCTATCTAATTACTTTTATGTTGAGTCATAATCCTCTTATTAAAAAGCACCAGTGGGAGAGCACCCCTGTCATTTGCATGTATTATTGTAAGTTTACATTGAGTATAACTTGACTAGATCTCTTTTACCATGAATTACAATGTCTAGTCAGTCCTTGATCTTTAAAGGTCCTCTGCATTTATGTTTTATGGTCTCAGAAAGGGCTAGCGAGATACCATCTTGTTATATCATATTATGATTGTTTTGAGAAAGTGTTGTCATCCGAGATTTATTATTATTGCTCGCTAGTTGATTATGCCATTGATATGAGTAAACATGAGACCTAAATGTTATTGTGAATATGGTTAGTTCATAATCTTTGCTGAAAACTTGAATGTTGGCTTTACATATTTATAACAACAAGAGCAAACAAAGTTTGTAAAAAAATTTCTTTATCACTTTCAATTTGTCAACTGAATTGCTTGAGGACAAGCAAAGGTTTAAGCCCTTGTTTTGGACTCTAACTTGCATGATTTGAATGGAACTAACCCGGACTGACGCTGTTTTCAGCAGAATTGCCATGGTGTTATTTTTGTGCAGAAATAAAAGTTCTCGGCATGACTTGAAAATCAACGGAGATTATTTTTGGAATATATAAAAAAATACTAGCAAAAATATCCACGTCAGGGGGCCCACACCCTGTCCACGAGGGTGGGGGGCGCCTACCCCCCTAGGCGCGCCCCCTGCCTCGTGGGCCCCCTGACGCTCCACCACGTCCATCTTGACTCCATATATTCACTTTCAGGGAGAAAAAAATTAGGGAGAAGGATTCATCGCGTTTTATGATACAGAGCCGCCGCAAAGCCCTAAACTCTCTCGAGAGGGCTGATCTGGAGTCCGTTTAGGGCTCCGTAGAGGGGAATCGGTCGCCATCGTCATCATCAACCTTCCTCCATCACCAATTTCATGATGCTCACCGCCGTGCGTGAGTAATTCCATCGTAGGCTTGCTGGACGGTGATGGGTTGGATGAGATTTATCATGTAATCGAGTTAATTTTGTTAGGGTTTGATCCCTAGTATCCACTATGTTCTGAGATTGATGTTGATATGACTTTGCTATGCTTAATGCTTGTCATTAGGGCCCAAGTGCCATGATTTCAGATCTGAACCTATTATGTTTTCATGAACATATGTGAGTTCTTGATCCTATCTTGCAAGTCTATAGTCACCTATTATGTGTTATGATCCGTTAACCCCGAAGTGACAATAATCGGTATACTTACCGGTGATGACCGTAGTTTGAGGAGTTCATGTATTCACTATGTGTTAATGCTTTGGTCTGGTACTCTATTAAAAGGAGGCCTTAATATCCCTTAGTTTCCAATAGGACCCCGCTGCCACGGGAGGGTAGGACAAAAGATGCCATGCAAGTTCTTTTCCATAAGCACGTATGACTATATTCGGAATACAAGCCTACATTACATTGATGAACTGGAGCTAGTTCTGTGTCTCCCTATGTTATAACTATTGCATGATTGATCGCATCCGACATAATTCTACATCACCGATCCAATGCCTATGAGCTTTTCATATATTGTTCTTCGCTTATTTACTTTTCCGTTGCTACTGTTACAATCACTATAAAACCAAAAATATTACTTTTGCTATCGTTACCACTACTATCATATTACTTTGCTACTAAATACTTTGCTGCAGATATTAAGTTTCCAGGTGTGGTTGAATTGACAACTCAGCTATTAATACTTGAGAATATTCTTTGGCTCCCCTTATGTCGAATCAATAAATTTTGGTTGAATACTCTACCCTCGAAAACTGTTGTGATCCCCTATACTTGTGGGTTATCACTCGGTTGCAAAGGAATTATGAATTCCAAGACAAGGGATCAGAAGCAATGCTCCGATTAGGGTGGATAAGTTGAATAGCCTTAGGGGTACAATCGATGGCAATTTGATTGGTCGAGATCCAGCTCATGTTTAAAATGACGTCTGAGACGGAAGGACAAAATGAAGGATCTGATTAAGGATTGCGAGCATTTGCAACATATTGATTCAACAGACTCAAACTCATAATGACTAAGGATGCCAATAAGATTACCGGACTTATGAGGTTAATCATAATGCAAGCAAGCAAGAATGTCAAGAGCAATAGGCTGTTGAGGATTTTCGAAGATCGAATGGTATTTTGAAGACTTTTGTGAAATACATGAATCAACTGGGGATGAGCAGATACTCGATAAGTGCGAGAAATTATCCGTAGGGGTATTTAGTGGTAAGAACTTCAAGGCAGCAGGCACAAAGTATGCTCAGAACAACAACGAGTAACTGGGGACTAAGGTAAGAATGGCAAGTGCATGTAGTTATCTATAGGGGTTGATGGTGGAAGAGAATTGCAAACGCAATGAGCACAAGTTCTCGGGATAACATCGGAGAGTATCTTCTGAATCTTCTGGTGCAGCAGGCGATCATCTGTAATAAGGGGCTCTCCGGAAGGAAATAATTACGAGAACCTAGAGTTAGAGTTAGCAAAATCTTTTAACCCGAATAGAAGAGAGATCAGAGTCCCAGAGTATAGATGAGGAATAAAAGATACTAATACCACCCAATGGCGACATGGGCCCATGGGTCGCACAACCATGTTAGTAAAACAGTTTTCATCGACTAGACTCAACTTCGGCCAAGGAGTGTGGAAAGGGGGATCCCTACAGGCAGTCGACTCTGATACCAACTTGTGACGCTCCTGATTTGACCGTACACTAATCGTACACACAAACGTGTACGATCAAGATCAGGGACTCACGGGAAGATATCACAACACAACTCTACAAATAAAATAAGCCATACAAGCATCATATTACAAGTCAGGGGCCTCGAGGGCTCGAATACAAGAACTCGATCATAGACGAGTCAGCGGAAGCAACAATATCTGAGCACAGACATAAGTAAACAAGTTGCCATAAGATGCCTAGCACAAACTGGGACACAGATCGAAACAGGCGCAGGCCTCCTGCCTGGGATCCTCCTAAACTACTCTTGGTCGTCGTCAGCGGCCTGCACGTAGTAGCAGGCACCTTCAGTGTAGTAGGAGTCGTCGTTGACGGTGGCGTCTGGCTCATGGGCTCCAACATCTGGTCATAACAACTAGGTATAGAAAGGGAGGAAGGAGGAAGCAAAGCAACCGTGAGTACTCATCCAAAGTACTCGCAAGCAAGGAACTACACTACATATGCATTGGTATCAATGAAAGGGGTAGTATATGTGGACTGAACTGCAGAATGCCAGTATTAGAGGGGGATAGCTAGTCCTATCAAAGACTATGCTTCTGGCAGCCTCCATCTTGAAGCAGTAGAAGAGACTAGATGGTAAGTTAACCAAGTAACATCGCATAGCATAATCCTACCCGGCAATCCTCCCCTCGTCGCCCTATGAGAGAGCGATCACCGGGTTGTATCTGACACTTGTGAAAGTGCGTTATATCGACTAGAGGGGGGTGAATAGGCGATTTTTATGAAAGTCTTCAAAACTTGGGAGTCATGAAGACAAATAGTGAAGATTATGCCTATTACTGTGCAGCGGAAGTTAGATTACACTAGGCCAGCCATGGTCATGTATTCAATAGAGTGAAAGCACAGTGACAAACAGCTTCAGTGTAATAAGGATCAAGTAGGAAGAAGTTATGAAGCCAAACAGATCATGCATTCACGTTGTGAAGACAAATGATAAAGCAAGCACGCAATGACTTCACAATGAGTAACAGCAAGAGAAGGAAGTGAAGATGAAACCAGTGACTCGTTGAAGACAATGATATGTTGGACCAGTTCCAGTTGCTATGACAACTGTACGTCTGGTTGGAGCGGCTAGGTATTTAAACCTTAGGACACATAGTCTCGGACACCCAGTCCTGAACACACAGTTTAGGACACCAAGTCCTCACCGTAATCTCCTTGAGCTAAGGTCACTTAGTCCTCGCCCAATCACTCTGGTAAGTCTTCAAGGTAGACTCCCAAACCTTCACAGACTTCATTCACTGGCAATCCACAATGTCTCTTGGATGCTCTGAACGCGACGCCTAACCGTCTGGAGGATTCACAGTCCTCAAGTGTAATAAGTCTTCAGATCACACAGACAAGAAGACTTAAGTGATGCCCAATTTACTCTGGCTCTGGGTGGTTAGGGCTTTTCTCCTCACTAGGAATTTTCTCTCAAAGGCTTCGAGGTGGGTTGCTCTCAAACGACAAAAGCCGTGCACTGAAATCTGAGCAGCCAACTGTTTATGGTTGTGGGGGTGGGCTATTTATAGCCACTTGGCAACCCGACCTGATTTGTCCGAAATGACCCTGGGTCACTAAGGAACTGACACGTGTCTCAACGGTCAGATTTCGAACTCTCATGGCAACTTTACTTGCGCTACAAGCAAGGCTGACTTGTCCGGCTCTGGACAAGATTTGCTCTCATTGTCTTCACTCGAAGACATAGGTTTTTGATTTAGGCATCACTTAAGTCCTTCTGACTTGTTCTCCTGGACCCCACTTAACAGTACGGTGGTTCCTATGACTCAACAAAAATAAAAAGAACTACGAAAGATCTAAGTCTCCGAGTTCCATAGGCTTCATAACGTGTCTTCTGTTGTCATAGTCTTCAATGTGAATATCTTCATATACCACCTTTGACTTCAATGTCTTCATTCATTTTTAGGGGTCATCTCTGGTAGTAAACCGAATCAATGAGGGACTTCTACCTGTGTTTTCCTGCAATTCTCACAAACACATTAGTCCCTCAACTAGGTTTGTCGTCAATACTCCAAAACCAACTAGGGGTGGCACTAGATGCACTTACAATCTCCCCCTTTTTGGTGATTGATGACAAACTAGTTGAAGTTTTCAACGGGGAATATAAAGTGTGAAGTCTGTAAAGGAATTGTCATCATAAGTTGCAATTGCTCCCCCTGAAGATGTGCATATAAGTTAATTTGCTTTTGGAATGCAAATGCACATGGGAGGTTGTACTTGTGGAGATCAGCTTCAGCTTATGATGACAATCTACTATGCATGTGAAAGTATATGAAGATAATAACATGCATAATGGAAAATGGACGTTTGCAGAATGAGATGAGTGCGGAATTTATCGTCACACATGCGGAATTTATCTTCGCAAAAGGAGTGGTAAAACAAGTAGCAGACGACCATCGAGTTTTAGTGTTTACAACTCAAAAGAACCAAATGAAGCAAAACAAGAGTTGCAAACATGAAGCAAGTATAACAAAACAAGGCACCCGCCCATATTGACCCGCTTGAAGAATATAAACATCATATGCTTCTCCCCCTTTTGTCAGGAATAACCTAAAAAGGTTTGAAGACATAGAGTTCTCTACGCGTTCCCAGGCGCAGCAGGGTCGGTGGAGTTGTTTGGCAGTGCTGAGCTTTGAGGTGCTGAAGCGGGTGGTGGTGAAGTAGCATCATCATCTTCATCAATGATCCTCGCAGTGACGATGGCAGCAGATGAGGAATACTCAGAGTCTTCAAGTGACGGTGTGTTGCGCATCACAGCCCTCCTAGGAGGTGTGGTGTCAAATTTGAAGCGCTCTGTGAAGCCATCCTCTTCAAGTTCAGCTTCAGTGCAGATCATTGAGAGCCCTTTCCACGTACGACGGCAAGTCTCATGCGTAACGAAGGCATTCTTGGTGGCCAGGTTTCGAAGACGATTGGCATCCACCAAGAGGCTCTTCATCTGACGTTTCAGCCAGTCGTGATGCCTATCTTGCTTTTGGTGAAGGGCCACAAGAAGCTCTCGGTCAGTGAGGACACGAGCACGCTTCTTGGGTCTTGGAGCGTTTGTGCTATCTGTGGCTTCAGTTGATGCTGGTGCACGTGTAGTGCCAGCCATAGGATAGACCCTGGACATGGCTTCAACACCTTCAACATTCTGCGTGAAGCTCTGGTGTTCGGCATTCTGAAGACTTATTGGTTGCTTGGCAGGCTCAGGGTATATTGCTTCAGCAGAGATATCCACATCTGGCAGGAAGATGCGATGGTTTCGGGCTGAGGGCTGATACGAAATTGTAGAGTGCAGTTTGATCAGCCTCATCACCCAAGGGGCATAGATTTTTAGACTAAATAAGTCCGAGCCTGACGCAGCAAGTTGTCGTATGAAAAGATCATGTGCATTGAAGCATTTGCTATGCATGATATAGAATATGAGAGTCTTCATTGCACCCTCAATCTTGGCATGTGGAGAGTGTCCCTTAATGGGCCAGAGAGTCCTCCGGATAATATGATATATGGTCCTGGGCAGGTACTCTAGGTCTTCAACGAAGAACTCAGTTGGATAGGGTGCATCTTGAGGCAATGGCTTCATCATTGAGAGCATCTGACTCATATTGGGTTCAGGTCTCTGAAATATGCTCTCAATAGCTTCAGAATAAAGTTGACACCCTTCCTCGAAGAATTCGCCTGGAGTGGGCAGGCCAGTGAGCTCAATGATATTGAATGCATTGGCTTCATGATGGACATTTCCGGTCATCCACTCCAGGATCCAAGTCTTAGGATCTCTGTTGTAGCCTTTGATGTGGAGAGTGGCATAAAACTGAAGAAGAAGTTCTTCGTTCCAGTGCTCTTCATCAGTCACGAACGGCAGCAGACCCACTTGCCTGAAGCAGTCCAAAGCTTCCTCAAGACATGGCAGACCAGCAATAGCTTCAACCTCAAGGCGCTTGTGTGGGAAGATGCGACCTTGGTTGTATAAGATGCAAGAATAATAGCTGCGCTGTGAATAGCTCCAGAACCTGTCTGATACAATCCTTTCCCTTGAATAGGGGTTCTTGGAGCTATCGAAGAATGTGTTGTCTGCCTTGAAGCTGTTTACATCAAAGGAGCCAGGTGCTGATGCAGGACCTGGGAACCTTGGAAGCCTTGGGACTGGCTTCTGGACATGAGGCATGTGCTCTATGTGATAGTCAAATTGTGGACCTGCAGCAGACTCAGGAACTGAAGTGTTTGGCTCAGTGGCTTCGCTGTCCGCTGAAGCATTTGGTGGGGCGGGCTCCACATTGGCTTCAGTGTTAGTAGTTTGAGGGACATCTTCAGGCACGTTCTCTCGGGGAACTGCATCTTGATGGAGCGAGGGAGTGAGTTCTGGAGGTGCTTCTTCATTGTCTTCGGCCGATGCAGCCGGAATTTTTGCAGACTGGACTTGAGGCCGTGGACCTTTGCGAAGCCTACGGAACGCAGACGACGCTTGTGGTGTCGGAGTGGGCTGGGCCTGAATGTCTTCTTCCTCCTGAGGGCGATCCGCCCATGACTCATCTTGTGCCATTGGCGTCAGAGGACGACCAATGCTGATGGGTTCGCTTGTTTCAAGCTGAGGAAGGGCTGCATCACCTTGCACATTGTCCTGATGACCATTGTCTTCAGCAGCTAGTGGGTCGGCTGCTGGAATATCTTCAGCGTCAGGTGCCTCTGTGGGAGCAGGCTCATGAACTGTTAGTCTTCTTTCTGCATTGGGGTGAATGACAGAAAGGGGTTCAACCATCAAGGGCTTTGTGGGAGCAGCCCTAGATTTCTTAGTCTTGCGCTTCTTTTTACTGGGGGCAGAAGGAGAGGCTTCAGAGCTCTTCCTTTTTCTGGCTTCAGCTTCTGCAGCTCTTGTCTTCTTTAGCTCTGAAGCTGTTGACCGGCTCTTTGGCTTCGAGCCAGTCGTGGCGGTTGGGAAGACAATGGAAGTGGCTGCTTGTCTTGATGCTGGTTCACTCACAGCAGGCTGCTTCTTCTTTTTTGCGGCCATCTTGGGGTCGATGCCTGGACGCCCAAGTGCCTTGCGCTTTTCAGCCTTGTTGTAGGCTTGAACACATTTGTCAGCCAATGACTTCATCCTTTCACGCGAGCCTTGAGCTTCAGCACGCTTCTTCAGAAAGTTTTCTTTGAGATCATGCAGCATGATTTTGAAGCTTCTCACTTCCTACACGCTGAGACTGGCCATGTGCTTCTTGAACTGAGCTTTTTCGTGATCAATTTTCTGCTTCAGCTCAACAATGCGCTGAGAAATGGCCAGTTCTGAAGCAATTGCGCCTTGGAAGGCGACGCTGAGTCCAACAGGCAGCTGCAGATCATTGAAGCTTATATCTGGTGTGTCAAACCATTCATCGATGAAGCTGTGGATGATGGCGACATCAAAGAGAGGCAGATTGTTGAAGATTTCCGCTTCCTCCTTGCTTTTGATGAGCTGTTCTAGTGCGTCATCGCCCAGATCTTCATCGCTTGATAGATCAATGGCTTCACTGCGCAGAATGGCAGCAGTAGTGAGCTCTTTGCCTGTGTGTTGCTGGGGCTCCTTATCCTTCAGGGGCTTGGAGATGCGGGATACATCTTCAGACTGCACACTGACTTCAGGAGGTGCAGTTTTCAATGGCTTCGCCCTTGAGATTTTTGAGGCAGGGGGCGGCTTCGAAGCTTTTGGTTTCTTTGTCTGCTTTGGCTTCGGCACAGCGGGAGCTTCATCAGACTCAGAATCAGCTGGAGGGTCATTCACAGCAGTCCCTTGGACTAAGATGTGGGTGATCAGGCCCTCAAGATTGGCAAACGGACCGTTGATATTGGGTTCCGCGTCGCGTGTGCCATCTGCCCTTGGTGAGGAGGGACCAGGATTGAAGTCAAGCCCAAATTACTTCTTGTTTAGCTTCGCAAACTGTTGAGCAAACTGAAAGTTGCGTTTGAAGAGATTGTCGTCACGACAC
Organism: Triticum urartu; assembly: GCF_003073215.2. Taxonomy (NCBI): domain Eukaryota; kingdom Viridiplantae; phylum Streptophyta; class Magnoliopsida; order Poales; family Poaceae; genus Triticum; species Triticum urartu. The sequence goes on from NC_053025.1 coordinate 298,341,328, forward strand.
CAGAGAAGTGACGACGGATGTGCATCATCAGGCTGTGGTCCTCGGACCATGCATGGGTAGAAGCCTTGAGCAATGGCTTCATCTCTGGTTCTGGGTACAAGGTTCTTGTATAAGATATCCCCCCATGGACTCTTGATTGCATTCTTTTCAGCATACTCCTGGGTGACGAAGCGGTATTTGAACCACTGTTCTGCCCAATAGCGTCGAATCCATTGGATTCGAGTTTTGCGCTGCCCATAGCTCTCTTCTGGATCTCTTTTGTACATTTCTGCCAAGTCTTCAGGCAGATCCTTGGAAGTTCCCTCACGTCTCTGTCTGCCCCCCTTTCTTGTTGCTGCAACTGAAGCCATAAACTTTAACTTGAAAGGCTTCAAAACTTTCAAAGGCTTCAAAGGCTTTCTTTTTCTGGACAAACAGGAACTGGCTTCAGGAGAGTTTATGTGATGCTGTAGGAATTCTGCAAATGAATGCAGACTATGAGAACCGAAGGATTCTCCCACGGACATGTACCTGTGACAGCATTAAGGTGCGAGGGAAGGGGAAGAGGTCATATGCATTCTCAGAAGGTTTTGAAGATTAATCAGTTTAGAAGACATTGACCTCATTGTGCGAAGACATTCACTTATAGATAAGAAGTTGGTTCCAGATTTGTACGAACCCATAGATCAGTACAAGTGAGGAATCTAACTACTTTATGAAGCACAAGTGAATATACTAGGCATGTTATGAGATGCAGCGAGAGATCTAACTGGTGTGAAGAGAAACTTCTTATGGTTGAAAGTGACAGAACCAAGAGATCAAAAGAGGCTGCAAAAAGAAGTCTTATTTACCACACTGGAACTGCTAGACGGAAGGAAGTTGATGCCGAGCAGTTCAGTCCTCCGTGCCCTAACTTGGCGACGGAAAACACCTACGGCGACGGCAGAGAGGACGATGTCCGCGGTCGGCGTGAGGACGGCGTTGGAGAGGTTGCGGCAGCGAAGCGCTTCGTCTCCGGCGTCGTCGAGTGCTAGCGGTGGCGCTAGGGTTCGTGCGAGGATGGAAGAAGGAGATAATGACTGCGGTAAGTGTGAATTTATAGACTCAGAGGTGGCACTGTGCTATTACGCAGGTGCCCCTGGCGGTTCGCATTTGAGGCATGCGTGGCCAGTTAGCGGAAGTTTGGGGTTTGTTCCACATCCCACGCACACCTAAATTGTCGGGCGGTCGTTCCTACTTCTCCGGATCTTATGTGGAGGAATGAGCATTAAAAACGGACTTTTATGGTTGTCTCTATGTCTTCAGCTGACAAGGACACAGTGAAGACATTCGACAGTTTCAACAGAATGCATATGACTTGGAGAGATAGAGTTTGAGATAGAAAGCATAGAGAGGTTAGGGTCCGATCACATTCACTTAGTTCAAAAGATTCAACCAAGAAGACATAGCTATAAGTGAATGTTGTAGAGGACAGAACACTTAGAGCATATATATATATATATATATATATATATAATCATCGTAGTGAAGATGATCATGAAGACATGTTAAGTTCGAAGCCAAACCAATGTGAAGATATTGCAAGGTAACACCATGAGTTAAACACTTCAAAATGGAACGTTTGGTGGTGGCGTTACCCACCGTATAGGAAGTATTAGACCCAGATACGGCGCACAATTATGTGGCGCTCTGAAGTCAAATTCCATATTAATGTATTCACACTTAGAATGTATGTCTTCATTGATTGAAGATATACTTTACTTTGTGCGTTGCACATCTAAGTCATCAATATGCATAAGTGTTAGGATGTGTGCCTGATCACAGGACATTTGAGGATTCCAAGATATTTAGCTCACACCGTAACTTGCAAAACCTCTTCTCATCCAAGGGCTTGGTGAAGATATCTGCCAATTGCTCTTCAGTGTTGACGTGTATGATATCAATGTCTTCCTTCACAACATGATCTCTGAGAAAGTGATGGCAATGTGCTTTGTCTTCGAGTGCTGAACTGGGTTGTTGGCAATCTTGATGGCGCTTTCGTTGTCGCAGTAAAGTGGCACTTGCTTCAGATGAATGCCATAATCCTTGAGTGTTTGTTTCATCCACAGAAGCTGAGCGCAGCAAGATCCAGCAGCAATGTATTCAGATTCAGCAGTGGAGAGAGATACACAGTTCTGCTTCTTTGAAGACCAACATACAAGTGATCGTCCCAGAAAGTGACATGTGCCTGATGTAGACTTGCGATCAACTTTGTCACCAGCATAATCAGCATCCGAAAATCCAACCAAATCAAACTCTGAGCCCTTTGGATACCATAATCCTAGAGTTGGGGTGTGAGCCAAATATCGAAGAATTCGCTTCACAGCTAAGTGATGCGACTCCTTTGATGCCGCTTGAAATCGAGCACACATGCAAACACTAAGCATGATATCTGGCCTAGATGCACATAAATAAAGCAAAGACCCAATCATGGAGCGGTATACCTTTTGATCGAACTCTTTACCATTGTCGTCAGGACCTAGATGATGTTTGGCTGGCATTGGTGTTGTGAAGCCTTTGCAGTCTTGCATACCGAACTTCTTCAGGCAATCTTTGAGATACTTCTCTTGAGATATGAAGATGCCATTGCGCTGTTGTCGGATTTGAAGACCAAGAAAGAACTTCAGCTCCCCCATCATGGACATCTGATATTGCTCTTGCATCATATATCCAAACTCTTCACTGTACTTCCGATTGGTGCAGCCGAAGATAATGTCATCCACATATATTTGGCACACAAACAGTTCACCATCGTATGTCTTCGTGAAAAGAGTGGGATCCAGGGAACCAGGTATGAAGCCTTTGCTCTTCAGAAAGTACTTGAGTGTATCATACCAGGCCCTAGGGGCTTGTTTGAGGCCATACAGTACCTTGTTGAGCTTGTATACCATATCAGGATGTTTTGGATTTTCAAAACCAGGTGGTTGTGCAACATACACTTCTTCTTCAATCTTGCCATTGAGAAAGGCACTTTTCACATCCATTTGATATAGAAGTATGTTATGATGATTTGCATAGGCCAGCAGTATGCGTATGGCTTCAAGCCTAGCCACAGGAGCAAAAGTTTCATCGAAGTCAATGCCCTCTACTTGAGTATATCCTTGAGCAACGAGACGAGCTTTGTTTCTGACAACTTGACCATGCTCATCTTGCTTGTTGCGGTATATCCATTTGGTGCCTATTATGTTGTGCTTCCATGGATCGGGACGCTTAACCAGTTCCCATACATTATTCAGCTCAAACTGTTGAAGCTCTTCTTGCATAGCTTGAATCCATTCAGGTTCCATGAAGGCTTCTTCAACTTTCTTGGGTTCTGATATTGAGACGAATGCGAAATGCCCACAGAAGTTTGCTAGCTGAGTTGCCCTTGAACAAGTGAGTGGACCAGGTGCATTGATGCTGTCAAGTATTCTGTCAATCTGCACTTCATTTGCAACACGAGGATGTATAGGGCGAAGACTTTGCTCTTGCTGATCTGCGTTGTTGTTTGGAGGAATGTCTTCATGCTGAGCATTGTCTTCATGTTGATCAGGTGCTGAGATGATGAGTTCTTCTTCAGGATGAGCTTCAGAAGGCATAATCTCTCCAGTTCCCATAAGCTTGATTGATTCACTAGCTGGGACTTCATCTAGCACATTTGGCAGTTGCTCTCTTTGTGAACCATTGGTTTCATCAAACCACACATCCACTGTTTCAACCACTTTGTAATGGAAGAGATTGAAGACTCTGTAGGAGTGTGAATCCTTTCCATATCCAAGCATAAAGCCCTCATGTGCTTTTGGTGCAAACTTTGAGGTGTGATGTGGGTCCTTGATCCAGCACTTTGCGCCAAATACTCTGAAGTAACTGACATTTGGCTTCTTGTCAGTTAGGAGTTCATAATATGACTTGTTCAGAAGCTTGTGAAGATAAACACGATTGATTGTATGGCATGCAGTATCAATGGCTTCAGTCCAGAATTTTCTTGGAGTCTTGTATTCATCTAGCATTGTTCTGGCCATTTCAATGAGTGTTCTGTTCTTGCGTTCGACGACGCCTTTCTGCTATGGCGTGTACGGAGCTGAGAATTCATGTGTGATGCCCAAGGTATCAAGATATGTATCAAGGCCAGTGTTCTTGAATTCAGTGCCATTGTCACTTCTAATGTGCTTTATCTTGGCGCAAAAATTGTTCATAGCTCGATTGGCGAAGCGTCTGAAGACATCCTGCACTTCAGTCTTGTAAAGGATTATGTGTACCCAAGTATATCTAGAGTAATCATCAACAATGACGAAGCCATAGAGGCAAGCAGAAGTAGTAAAAGTTGAGTAGTGAGTTGGACCGAAAAGATCCATGTGGAGCAGTTCGAAGGGTTGTGTAGTAGTCATGATTGTCTTCGAAGGATGTTTTGCCCTTTTCATCTTCCCTGCTTCACAGGCACCGCATAAATGATCTTTCTTGAACTTGACGCCCTCGATGCCTATGACATGCTTCTTCTTCGCAAGGGTGTGGAGGTTCCTCATGCCAGCATGCCCAAGCCTCCGATGCCAAAGCCAGCATTCTGAAGCTTTTGCAAGAAGGCATACCGCAAGTTGTGGTCCTGCTGAGAAATCTACCACGTACAAATCACCTTTCCGATACCCTTCAAACACTAGAGATTTGTCAGATTCCATTAGCACCAGGCAGCGATATTTTCCAAACATTACAATCATATTCAGATCGCAAAGCATTGAGACAGACATTAAGTTGAAGCCAAGGGATTCAACAAGCATGACTTTATCCATGTGTTGATCCTTTGAGATTGCAACTCTACCTAGACCCAATACCTTACTTTTACCAGTGTCAGCAAATGTGATGTGGCTCTTGTCGGATGGATGTAATGTTGAGTCCATAAGAAGGCTTCTTCTGCCAGTCATGTGATTTGTACACCCACTGTCAATAATCCATTCTGAAGATTCTGAAGTCGCTGGTGTCGTACCCTACAGTACAGTTAGGGGGATAGGCTTCACGAAGAGAATTGTGAAGCATAAACATTTGACGAACCAGTGGGTTATGAAAACTTAAATCCAGATTAGGACTAATAGGGAGAGTAGCATGCGATTCAGGAACGAAGTACATATTGATCCCATTCGGGCATTTTATCTTGCGCCTTACAAGATTTTTAAGGTCCCCAGCAATAGCATCAGAAGATTTTGTTTTTCTGCTGAAGACCTTTCCCTGCAAAAGAGAGTTAAGCTTTCTTAACCACCCACATCTTCAAGGGTGGCTTAGAAGCAATAAGTCTAAGTGCAGCATCTGAGAATTTTGGCTTTGAAGCCTTAGCAAACAGTCTAGCAGGTGGACAATAATACTCATAGGAATAAGCAGAATAATTTTTGGTCACATGAACACGGTTCGATGAACCGCTCTCATACTCATGTGCCTGAGTATGGTTTCCCTGCAAAACATTTATGTTAGTGTGACTCAGGTGAGTCCTCTGTTTGTATGAAGCCATTGGACCGTATGAAGCCTTTGGTCTGAGATTTGTCTTCTTCAAGTGAGGTGTCATGAAGACATTCACAGGAAGATTTTCCAGACACCTTTTGGAAATCCAGATCTTCTTCATAGGCGGTCCATTCCTGCAGTTAGTACCAATGTACCTGGCAAACACTTCACCATTCTAATTCTTAAACAGTTTATAGTTTGCATCAAAGGATTCATCAATAATAATGGGGTTAGCACAAGTGAAGCCAGATAAGTTGGATGGATCTGCTGGAAGTTCCTTTGCAGCAACCCATGTGGTTTTGGGGTACTGCTCAGGTTTCCAGTAAGAGCCATCTGCATTGATTTTCCTCACAAATCCAACACCCTATTTCCTAGGGTTTCGATTCAGGATCTGCTTCTTGAGGACATCACATAGTGTCTGATGTCCTTTAAGACTTTTGTACATCCCTGTTTCAAGCAATGTCTTCAACATAGCATTCTCATCAGCAATAGCAGTGGTATCCTCAGCAGAGGGGTTAGTTACCACGTCAACAGTTGAAGATATTGCAACATCAGTAGAAGTGGAACATTCAGCAACAGAATTAGCATTATCACGCTCAATGCATTTAAGACATGGTGGTTCAAATCCTTCCTGAGCGGGACTGATCTGTTCGGAGCGAAGTGACTCGTTTTCCTTTTGAAGATCTTCATGAGCCACCCTCAATTTCTCAAGTTCTTGCTTCCTTTGAAGATAATCATAGGAAAGCTTTTCATGAGTTGTTGAGAGAGTATCATGACGATCTTCAAGTTCCTGATACTTAACGTGAAGGTTTTTTATGTCTTCAATTAAGGATTCAGATCGAGTCATTTCAGCACCCAACAGACCATCGCTTTTGTCTAACAGTTTTTGAATATGTTCCATAGCTTTCTATTGTTCAGTTGCAATTTTAGCAAGTGTTTTGTAGCTAGGTTTTGAATCACATTCAGAGTCATCGTCACTAGATGTTTCATAGCGAGTAGTGCGTGTGTTTACCTTGGCACTGCGTGCCATGAAGCAGTAGGTAGGAGTGGAGTCATTCTTGTCATTTGCGTTGGTGTCGGTGATGCAGTCATTGTCTTCAGTGTTGAAGATGGACTTGGCGACGTATGCTGTAGCCAGACTCGCAATGCCAGAATCAGACTCCTCCTCAGACTCCACCTCTGCCTCCTCAGATGCGGACTCCTCCTCTGAATCCATCTCCTTTCCAACAAACACACGTGCCTTGCCAGATGAGCTCTTCTTGTGTGATGAAGACTTTGATGAAGACTTGGAAGAAGACTTTGAGTATTTCTTCTTCTTCTTGTCGTCAGAATCATATTCCTTGCTCTTCTTCTTCCTTCTGTTCTCATTGTCCCACTGTGGACACTCAGAGATGAAGTGTCCAGTTTTCTTGCACTTGTGACATGTTTTCTTCTTGTAGTCATGAGCAGAAGCTTCATCATTCCTTGAGCTTGATCGTGAAAATTTTCTGAAGCCTTTCTTCTTGGTGAATTTTTGGAACTTCTTCACTAGCATTGCAAGTTCTCTTCCAATGTCTTCAGGATCATCAGAACTGCAGTCAGATTCTTCTTCAGATGAGGAGACAACTTTTGCCTTCAAGGCGCGAGTTCGCCCATAGTTTGGACCGTAGATATCTCTTTTCTCAGAAAGTTGAAACTCGTGTGTGTTGAGCCTCTCAAGTATGTCAGACGGATCGAGTGTCTTGAAATCAGGACGTTCTTGAATCATCAGGGCCAGGATGTCAAACGAACTATCAAGTGATCTCAGCAGCGTTTTGACGATTTCATGTTTGGTGATTTCAGTGGCGCCGAGGGCTTGAAGCTCATTTGTGATGTCAGTGAGTCTATCAAATGTGTGCTGGACATTCTCATTGTCATTTCGCTTGAAGCGGTTGAAGAGATTGCGAAGGACACTGATTCGTTGATCTCTCTGGGTTGAGATGCCTTCATTGACCTTGGAGAGCCAGTCCCAGACCAGTTTGGATGTCTTCAAGGCACTCACACGGCCATATTGTCCTTTGGTCAGATGACCACAGATGATGTTCTTGGCAGTAGAGTACAGTTGAACGAATTTCTTGACATCAGCAGCAGTGACACCTTCTCCAGCCTTGGGAACGCCGTTCTCGACGACATACCATAGGTCGACGTCAATGGCTTCAAGATGCATGCGCATCTTATTCTTCCAGTAGGGATATTCAGTTCCATCGAATACGGGGCACGCAGCGGAGACTTTGATTATCCCTCCGGTCGACATAGCTAAAACTCCAGGTGGTTAAACCGAATCACACAGAACAAGGGAGCACCTTGCTCTGATACCAATTGAAAGTGCGTTATATCAACTAGAGGGGGGTGAATAGGCGATTTTTATGAAAGTCTTCAAAACTTGGGAGTCATGAAGACAAACAGTGAAGATTATGCCTATTACTGTGCAGCGGAAGTTAGATTACACTGGGCCAGCCATGGTCATGTATTCAATAGAGTGAACGCACAGTGATAAACAGCTTCAGTGTAATAAGGATCAAGTAGGAAGAAGTTATGAAGCCAAACAGATCATGCATTCACGTTGTGAAGACAAATGATAAAGCAAGCACGCAATGACTTCACAATGAGTAACAGCAAGAGAAGGAAGTGAAGATGAAACCAGTGACTCGTTGAAGACAATGATATGTTGGACCAGTTCCAGTTGCTGTGACAACTGTACGTCTGGTTGGAGCGGCTAGGTATTTAAACCTTAGGACACACAGTTCCGGACACCCAGTCCTGAACACACAGTTCAGGACACCAAGTCCTCACCGTAATCTCCTTGAGCTAAGGTCACTTAGTCCTCGCCCAATCACTCTGGTAAGTCTTCAAGGTAGACTCCCAAACCTTTACAGACTTCGTTCACTGGCAATCCACAATGTCTCTTGGATGCTCTGAACGCGACGCCTAACCGTCTGAAGGATTCACAGTCCTCAAGTGTAATAAGTCTTCAGATCACACAGACAAGAAGACTTAAGTGATGCCCAATTTACTCTGGCTCTGGGTGGTTAGGGCTTTTCTCCTCACTAGGAATTTTCTCTCAAAGGCTTCGAGGTGGGGTGCTCTCAAACGACAAAAACCGTGCACTGAAATCTGAGCAGCCAACTATTTATGGTTGTGGGGGTGGGCTATTTATAGCCACTTGGCAACCCGACCTGATTTGTCCGAAATGACCCTGGGTCACTAAGGAACTGACACGTGTCTCAACGGTCAGATTTCGAACTCTCATGGCAACTTTACTTGCGCTACAAGCAAGGCTGACTTGTCCGGCTCTGGACAAGATTTGCTCTCATTGTCTTCACTCGAAGATATAGGTTTTTGATTTAGGCATCACTTAAGTCATTCTGACTTGTTCTCCTGGACCCCACTTAACAGTACGGTGGTTCCTATGACTCAACAAAAATAAAAAGAACTACGAAAGATCTAAGTCTTCGAGTTCCATAGGCTTCATAACGTGTCTTCTGTTGTCATAGTCTTCAATGTGAATATCTTCATATACCACCTTTGACTTCAATGTCTTCATTCATTTTTAGGGGTCATCTCTGGTAGTAAACCGAATCAATGAGGGACTTCTACCTATGTTTTCCTGCAATTCTCACAAACACATTAGTCCCTCAACTAGGTTTGTCGTCAATACTCCAAAACCAACTAGGGGTGGCACTAGATGCACTTACAACTTGGAAGGGTGTGTTTTATTAAGTATCCGGTTCTAGTTGTCATAAGGTCAAGGTACAACTCTGGGTCGTCCTTTTACCGAGGGACGCGGCTATTCGAATAGATAAACTTCCCTGCAGGGGTGCACCACATTTCCCAACACACTCGATCCCCTTTGGCCGGACACACTTTCCTGGGTCATACCCGGCCTCGAAAGATCAATACGTCGCAGCCCCACCTAGGCACAACAAAGAGGTCAACACGTCGGTCTAAATCCTATGGCGCAGGGGTCTAGGCCCATCGCCCATTGCACACCTGCACGTTGCGTACGCGGCCGGTGAGCAGACCTAGTAACCTCCATTACAAAGGAAGTTGCGTTACGCAACTCCAACCCGGCGCGCCGCTCAGTCGCTGACGTCAAGAAGGCTTCGGCTGATACCATGACGTCGAGTGCCCATAATTGTCCCCACGTAGTTGGTTAGTGTGTATAGGCCAGTGGCCAGACTCAGATCAAATACCAAGATCTCGTTAAGCGTGTTAATTGATGTAATCGCGAACGCCGACCAGGGCCAGGCCCACCTCTCTCCTGGGTGGTCTCAACCTGCCCCATCGCTCCGCCACAAAGATCCACCCAGAGGGCCGTCGGGACAAAGGTCCTTTCAGCCCCCAATCTGTGAATCACTCACGGGTACTCTATGAGCCGACCAGTCTTTAGTCATCACATGTATCATGTATATGTATATAAGTATATACCCGTGATCACCTCCCTAGTGATCACGGCCCGATAGTATAGCACGGCAGACGAACAAGAATGTAGGGCCACTGATGATAAACTAGCATCCTATACTAAGCATTTAGGATTGCAGGTAAGGTATCAACATCTGTAGCAACAATGACAGGCTATGCAATAGAATAGGATTAACAGAAAGCAGTAACATGCTACACTACTCTAATGGAAGCAGTAGAGAGAAGAATAGGCGATATCTCATGATCAAGGGGGGGCTTGCCTGGTTGCTCTGGCAAGGAGGGGTCATCAACAACGTTGTCGATCGGGGCAACAACGACGTCCGTCTCGTGGTCTACCGGAGAGAAGAGAGGAAAGAAACAATGAATACAATGCAAACATATGCATATCGATGCATGACATGACAAGTAACGGCATATGTGTGCCCTAACGCGTAGTAGGTGATACCGGCGAAGGAGGGGATACATCCGGGAAAGTATTCCCGGTGTTTCGTGTTTTCGGACAAACGGGTCGGAGGGAAAAAGTTACGTGTCCGCTATGGTAGGGACATGTGGCGGACAAACGGGCTGCATATTCGGATTCGTCTTGACTTTCTGAGCAACTTTCATGTATAAAGTATTTTCATCCGAGTTACGGATTATTTTATATTAATTCTTAAAGTTTTAATCATTTTTGAAATTACTTTAATAGTTTATTTTATTTAGAACTTAAACATGGCAGAACTCCTGTTGTGCTCACTAGTTGGCTATACTAGGAGTATGACAGCGGGGACCCAGGGGTCCAGTCAGTAGTAGTTGCCAGTCACAGTTGACTGGTCAACAGGGTTTAAGGGCCCGCATGTAATACACACATGTGCTAAAAGACTTAACTAATAAACAAAACAAAAGGAAAACACTAAACAGGGGGGCCACTGGTCATATGGCCATCTAACTAATCTACCAAAGCAACCTTGCTAATCCCACCTAATCAGGCCGGCCCCTACGTGCAGCGACCCAAGGCCATGGCTGGGCGCTCGTTCGGTCGTTCCAGCCAGCGAGGCCAGCGCCGACGCATGGGGGAAGCAGGTCGCGGCCCTGGCGGTAGCGGCGGCAGGCTATGCGCGCGGGCTGGCGAGCAAACGCGGGGCAGTAGCAGCGACAGACAAGGACAGCAGGTCAGCAGCAGGCATGGGTGGCCGTGGGGCGCAGCGGCAACAACGGCAATAGCAGGCACGAGCAGCAGCAGAAGGCAGCAACCGCACGGGGCTGCGCGGGCGCGTCTAGGGGCAGGCAAGCGCGGCCAGACACGGCCTAGGCAAGGAATGGCGCGGGCAGGAGCGTGCGTGCGTGTGCGTGCGGAGCGGAGCTCCAGTCATGGCGGCCGAACGTGGGGAAGGCCCAAACAACGACGGATCGAGCCAGGGAATGAGGGGGATGGGGAGAGGAGCTCACCACGGGGCGGAAGGCGTTCTCAGGGAGGCCGGGGACAGGCCGGAGAGACGGTGGTGACGGCGAGATGCGGCGGCCAAAGGAAGAAGACGAAGATGGCGTCGGCTACATAGCTTCCCTCCTTGCCCCGATGCCCGGAACGGACGCGCACGGGCACAACGAGCCTCCAGGAGGTGCTCCCGCCCGCCGGGGAGGCCGGTGGACGCGTCAACGTGGGCGAGGAGCTCGGTCACCGCGGAGCTCACGAGTTCGGGGTCGAGCGGAAGGGGATGGGGGAGACAGATGTGGTCGGTCTAGGGTTTCGGGGAGGGGCACGTGGTGGCCATCCACCTCCATGGCATCGTGGATGTGTGCCACGACCTCCTCTGCCTCCCCATCTTGTAGCGAGGAAGGAGAAGGCCTGCTAGGTGGGTTGGGCCGCACTGTAGCTTCGGTCGGGCCAAGTTACAATAGCACTTCTTTCTTTTTCTTTTCTTTTATGTATTTGCCTTAACTAAGGTTTTCTATTTTGATTTGCTAACAAATGTTTTTTGTTTAATTATGAGATTTGGCATATGAATATCATAATCCCTCCATTCCAAAATATAGTGCGCCCGCGCTTCCCGAGGACCAACTTTGACCATAAATTTAACCAACGAGACCAACTGCGGCGGGAGAAAAAAATTATATAATTGAAAAGATCTTTCAAATACAAATTCACTGATATAATTTTGCTCTCGCCGCAATCGGTCTTTATAGTTAAATTTACGGTCAAAGTTGAAGCACGGATATAGAGAAAACACTACATTGCGGAATGGAGGGAGTACAGCATTACAGGGTTGGACAAAAAGTTTGGGGCCGAATGGAGCTGTTCAAATTTAGTCTTGAATTTAAATGGCTCACTTAAGTGTTGCTGGTCCAACTTTAAATACCTTCAGGGAATTTTAAATAATCAAATGATGTTTATTAATTTACGAAAATTACTTAGAGAATATATGGACCACAACGAACTTTTTTGTTTTACTACTCGAAGAAATAATAATTTGACTTGTAACTTAATTTGAATTTGACTTGGGTTTTTAATCAAGAGGCAATTATGCTTAAAAGCATGGTGACATGGCACTATTAATGTGAGATTACTGTAGTATGATTATTGAGGTGTTACAATGGGCAAGACGTAGATGGGCGAGAGAAAAACAGTCGGTTGAGGCTTGGTCCACAGGATATTTTATATATCATGGAAATAACTACGGAAATTCGCAGGACACGCAGATGCGGGGCCACACACCTGCCCAGCCGCGTCGGTTGCCCGATTGCCTCGCGATCCGCAAAGTTGTTGGATCCTGTACGAGAGCACAATACGTTTTAAGTTTTGAAACTCACGTTTTAATTGGTCGTAGCTTCTGATACTTACGATTTTGTTGATCGCTCGTACCAAGTTTCAGATGTTATTTTTTTTTTGCCGATCATAGGATCTGAAAACTCAAGATTTTGTTAGTTGTTTGTATCAAGTTTCATTGAAACTTATTTTTTTAAAAAAATATCAAAATGTATTCGAAATGGATCTGATTCAAAAGCCCTCGTCACAAGAAAGACAAATATGCAAACGAAATTAATCTGTCTTTTGATTCAAAATATATGAAAGATTAAAACTTAGAAGCCAAAAAAAGAGCTACGTGCTACAAGTCCTCTCCCGGGGTAACTGGCGATGAATTCAATTGTTTCCAAATAAATGTCCTTGGTTTTTATATTAGCAGCACGGACCCTTAAAACGGACATGATATTCATTCTCGAACGTGTACGCAATAGTGATAGGCTAGGAGCCGGCCATCCAACCGTATACCTCAAACGTTCGTATACATTTAAAACAGAGTTTAAAAATTAAGATGATTTTCATGTAAATCAGATAACTTTCATCTAAACGGGACCATGTTACTTTTTGACGCATTTCACTAAACAAAAGCGTTCGAAAGTTAACCTAGTTTAAATATCCGCCGGCGTCCGTCGTCCAAATCTTTGTTGTTCCCCATGTCCGACATCTTAGCCAACCATGAGCCCCATGAAGTGAAGTTACCGATCACCGACAGGGAAGAATAAGACATGTGACAGGGAGTACTATTCTTTGTGGGAGTACGTAGTCTAGACGTTGTCAATTAAGATGAGGTCCATGGGTCGGCCTTGTTGTCATAGTGGCCCAAGGCAAGCCGCGCGGGCAGTTAGAGGCCCCGCTGTTGGCATTCTCATCCGCGATCGCCTATATCACCAGCGCCACTTCCGTGTTAGATGACGTGATCACGCTTGCTCGAGCACTGCTCGCGGCCTAGTAGGATTCCCACTGCTCGATGATGAAGTTCAGGTTCTCCGTGGTCATGGCCGCCACGGCCTTCTCGCTCGCAAAGTTGTTGTAGATTTGGCTCTCTATCGGCCGATGATGCGCGAGGAGAGTGAGTTTGTACCGCTGTTTCACCCATGTCTGGTGAAACGCCGATGCCGGCTACTCCCCCGCCATGACGGCGTACAGCGCCAGAGAGAGAGAGCGTGTGCGGCTGCAGCTTGCACGGCGGCCGTCGCGTTGAAGTCAAGCGCAAACAAGCTGCGGTGACTTGACGTGGCACCGGCCGCGCGCCGCTCGCTGTCACCGTGTGGTTGGACGGGTCGGGGACGGTTGTGTCGCCCGTGCGCAAGGTGTGCACATGCGTGACCAACGGACGGACGGGGCCCGCAGCACGCGCGCCGCAGTCGAAAAGGAATGGGTTTGGTCCCAGCCGGTGGCACGGCATGACGCGAGCGCGTGTATCGGCACCGACCGACTACTCAGCCCCGCAAAAGAAAAAAAGTGTAGGTGTAGCTAGGCCGGTTCCGCTCCGCTCCGGCATATGGGGTGGGGTCGGTCTCGGTGGTTTCAGCGTGATGGCGTGACCGACCCTTGGCTTCCAAGCGCGCCGCACCGCCATCTTGCCCCTTTTCCGCACAGGAAAAACGGCCTCCTTGGAACCACTTGGAACCAAACGGAACGGAACGGTAAGGCTACACCACTTGGTGCCAAGACAGCCTGTCCCAACCATGTACGCACACTCCCTAGTTTGGTTTGGAAACTCACTAGCTAGCATCAGTCGCAAGTTTGCGATTAAAGACTAGTACAGCAGTGGAGTACGGCACATCATATGCATCCGTATCCGTAGAAAAAACCAACTACGGAACTCTATACGGTAGGTACATCTTCAATGTTCCTCGAAAAAAAAAGGTAGTACATCATCAATGTCATGACTTCCAAAGAGGCGAATCCAATACTTTAGTATATTATAACAGTAGTACAATTCTGGAATACGGATTCCATCTGGGACGTATTAGAAAGGGTTCGATCAATATCAAATGTAGGACGACGTATTGGCACACTTATCTCCGGTGAATTAAAGTGAAGGAAAGAAGCTCCGAACCGCTAGTGGCATTGTCCCGCTAGAGCTTATCAACTCACCGTATTGCGACACGTGATACATGCGGCCACACTGCGGGTAGAAGAGTTTTAAGTTGAACTGTTCATCTTAAATTACCCGAGTGATGACAGCTAAATAAGGCAAGCACGGCCATTCAATCAGGAAACAGTAACTGGCTGTGTCGGAAGCGAAGCGGAAATAACACGCGCTCATCGAAAGAATCACGTCACTGTTTGACTTCTACAGACGTGCTCCAGTTCTCGCTTTGCCATCTGTCGCCGCATGGAAAAGAAGACCAATTCGTGACCGTTTCTTCGATTCGATCTTTACTTTCCAGCAATCGTTGCGAGTCTTTCTACGGAGGCACCTTTTGTTGTTAGACTTTGGTCTTTAAATGGTAAAACTCACCGCTATCTAAGGCTAGCCAACCATAAATGGTATCGGTATATCGGTAAAACTCACTGCTTCCAATTTCTAATTGATTGTGTTAATTACAGGATTATAATGGATGGAAACATAGGTAATTATCCGCAAGAAGAAATAAAGTTCTTCTCAAATCGGTTATACAGACATATGCAATGGGAGCCTTCAAAATTTCTAAACAAGCATACAAAGGAATAACTGACGCAATGATGTTGGTGCGGTAGGGAAGGGGTAATAACCAAAAGAAGATGCACTGAACGGCTCGATGAAAGTTGTGTGTGCCTAAGAAGCAAGAAGGCATGGGCTTCTGTGACATCTATTGTTTCAATTTATCAATGTTGACTGAGCCAGCGTGGTGGTGTGACCGACCCTTGACAGGAAAATAGTCACCCCTCGCGGACATAACATCATGTCAAAGGTTAAGGACCTTATTTATCCGGTTACGGGGCAGTGGGATGAGGAGCTGGTAACTCTAACTTTTTGGCAAATATATGTTCAACGTTTGTTGACTATTCCTTTGCCTGCTCAAGACATAGATGATTTTGTGGCATGGAATTTCAATAAGGATGGATTGTTTTCAGCTCGCTTAGCATATCATGTGGAGTTGAACCATCAACACGGAGAGAAACTAAGGCGTACAAATGAAATTGAGTCTATGTGTGTGAATGAAATTTGGGAGAAAATCTAGAAACTACAATGCCCAGCTAAGGTGGAAATCTTTTCGTGGAGAACCTTACGAGGAACACTTCCATGCCGAGTCAATCTTGCCAATTGACACATTAAGGTTTCTGGACAATGTCCGGTGTACAGTGCATGTGCAGACGAACTCACCTCCTGTTTAAATGTAGCAAAGCATCTGAGAAATGGCATCTTTTAGGGTTGGACGAGATTACCAAGAGGGCGTATGACATCAATAGGTTGGATGAAGCTGTACTGGATTTTTTGATTCAGAACCCAATACAAGAATTTGTCTTCTCGGTCAAAATAATATACATGAAATAATAGCCATATCCTCTTGATATGTTTGGTGGGAAAGAAGGAAAAATGTCCACAGTAAGAAAACACAGAATGCTAGTCAAAAAGCATCATCCATCAAAGCTTTAACAAGGAATTTCATCGCCTCGATGACTCCGAAGGCAACGATGAAGAAAGAGGGATGGCTAAAACTACTAGCTAGTTTTGTCAAACGTAATGTGGATGCAACTTTTGATCAAGACCTCCTAACACTACAAAATCTGCTCTAATCAGTGAAAAAAACCTGGTGACGGGATAGGAAAAACATTTTCTGTGACGGTCCACCATCACCAGGTCTTTTCCTCTCGGGGCAGCCGAGGGAGTCCTGGATTAAGGGGTCCTCGGGTGGCCGGTCTATTCGATATGGGCCGGACTGATGGGCCGTGAAGATAAAGCGAAAGGCTATCCCCCGTGACCAGGTAGGACTCATATATGCATAGAACGGCAAGTTTGGTGTCCGGGTGTAATGTTTCCTTCCTCTGCAAACCGACTCTGTACAACCCTAGGCCCCTCCAGTGTGTATATAAACTGGAGGGTTTAGTCCGTAGAGGCTATCAGAATAATCTTAGGCTAGACAGCTAGAGTTTAGCCATTACGATCTCGAGGTAGATCAACTCTTGTAACCCCTATACTCATCGAATACAATCAAGCATGGCGTAGGGTTTTACCACCTTTAAGAGGGCCCGAACCTGGGTAAATATTGTGTCCCTATTGTCCCTTGTTACCATCGATCCTTAGATACACAGCTTGGACCCCCTACCCGAGATCTGCCGGTTTTGACACCGACATTGGTGTTTTCGTTGAAAGTTCTATTGTGTTGTCAATAGCAGAATCGATGGCTCGCCTCTTCATCAATAATGGCGCTATCTCCGAGGAGACTTTCCTTCCTGGTCAGCTTTTCGTATTTGGCGGCTTCATGCCGCGCGCCAACTCGATCGGTCACCTTGAACAGGTCGACAGCTATGCCCCTGGTCACCAAATCAGGTTTGGAAGCTTGAACTACATCACCGATATCCGAGGAGACCTGATCTTCGAGGGATTCACGGCCTCGGCCACCGCTCCCCACCCACACGAAGGAGGCCCTTTGGATTTACTATCGGATCACGTCCAGGGGTTGACGCTCGTGTCCGCCTCGGCCTTAGATCCGGGGTGGACCACTTCGTCCGAAGACGAGAGCGTGAACCCCGCCGGACTCTCTGCCATCACGGAGCTTCTAGCCGGAGACCCAGATGCAACCACGCCGTCGACGGACCCGGAGTCAAACGGGACTCTCCCCGTCATCAGTAAGACGGACTTGCCTCTGGGCACCAACTCCGAACTCTCAAGGTCTACGTCCTTTGAGCTCGGTCAGGGGGTTATCACCGAACCTAGCTCCGCAGATCCTCAGATGCATGTCCAACTCTCGCTCTTAAACGAGGCACTGGACTTAATACAATCTCTCGCCATCACGGAGGTGTCACCTCTGAACTATGCCCAGTTCAAATTGGGGGCTGAGACTAGGGAATTTTGCGTCCCACCCACCACCCATTTAATTGCTGATACGTCTCCAATGTATATATAATTTATGAAGTATTCATGCTGTTATTTTATCATTCTTGGATGTTTTACAATCATTTCATAGCAACTTCATGTCATTTTTTGGGACTAACCTATTGACCCAGTGCCCAGTGTCAGTTGCTATTTTTTGCTTGTTTTTTACATCGCATGAAATCAATATCAAAAGGAGTCCAAACACCACGAAACTTTTTGTGGATTTTTTATGGACCAGAAGACCACCAATGGGCCAGAGCAGAACCTGGGGGTGCCCTGAGGGGGGCACAACCCACCAAGGCGCGCCCAGGTGGGTTTTGCCCACCTTGGTGGCCTCCCACACCCTCTCTTTACCCTATAAATTCATAAATATTCCGAAAACCCTCGGGGTTAACCTAGATCAAAACTTCTGCCGCCGCGGGCCTCTATAGCCATCGAAAACCAATCTAGACCCTTTCCAGCACCCTGCCGGAGGGGGGATCATCTCCGGGGGCCATCTTCATCATCCCGGCGGCCACCACGATGTGGAGGGAGTGGTCCACCCTCGGGGCTGAGGGTTTGTACCAGTAGCTATGTGTTTAATCTCTCTCTCTCTCTCGTGTTCTTGAGATGTCACGATCTTGATGTATCGCGGGCTTTGTTAGTATAGTCGGATCATATGGTGTTTTCCCCTCTCTATCTTGTTGTGATGAATTGAGTTTTTCCCTTTGAGATTTCATAATAATTGGATTGAATACTTTTATGGATTTGAGAGCACTTGATATATGTCCTGCAATTGAATACTCATGGTGACAATGGGGTATCGTATTGATTCACTTGATATATGTTTTGGCACTCAACTCGCGGATTCCCGAGGTGACATTGGGGTAATCTATGCATAGGGGTTGATGCACGTTCTTGTCTTTGTTTCTCTGGTAGATATCTTGGGCCACTCTTTGAAGTTCTTTATGTTGGATTGAATATTATGAATCTGAATTTGCTTTGGTGTTATTTTAGTACGAACTCTTGGTTAGATAGATCGGAAAGAATAGCTTCGTGACATTTTAGTACGAACTCTAGGATAGATTGATCGGAAAGAATAGCTTTGAGGTGGTTTCGTACCCTACAAACAATTCCGTCTTATGTTCTCTGCTAGATAGGAACTTTGGAGTGATTCTTCGTTGCACGTTGAGGGACGGTTATATGATCCAATTATATTAGCAATGTTGAGAGATTGCACTAGTGAAAGCACGGATCCTAGGCCTCATTTTCAAGCATTGCAATACCGTTTTTGTGTCTGTTTACTATTTGATACCATGTTGTTTGATACGTCTCCAACGTGTCTATAACTTTTGATTGTTCCATGCTATTATATTATCCATCTAGGATGTTTTATATGCATTTATATGCTATTTTATACAACCTAGAGCCCAGTGCCAGTTTTTGTTTTTTCCTTGTTTTTCATTTTTACAGAAAAGGAATACCAAACAGAGTCCAATGGACGTGCCAATTTTTGACGATTTTTTATGGACCAAAAGAAGACCCGGAGTAAATGAGTTGGGCCAGAAGAGTCCCGGGCCGTCCACGAGGGCGGGGGGGGGGGGGGGCCCATACGACCCGGGCCCCCCCCTGGCTTGTTCCCGCCGCCAAAAATTCCTATAAATACTAAAACCTCCAGAAAATAACCTAGATCGGGAGTTCCGCCGCCGCAAGCCTCCATAACCACCGAAAAACAATCTAGACCCGTTCCGGCACCCTGCCGGAGGGGGAATCCCTCTCCGGTGGCCATCTTCATCATCCCGGCGCTCTCCATGACGAGGAGGGAGTAGTTCACCCTCGGGGCTGAGGGTATGTACCAGTAGCTATGTGTTTGATATCTCTCTCTCTCTCGTGTTCTTGATTCGGCACGATCTTGATGTATCGTGAGCTTTGCTATTATAGTTGGATCTTATGATGTTTCTTCCCCTCTACTCTCTTGTAATGGATTGAGTTTTCCCTTTGAAGTTATCTTATCGGATTGAGTCTTTAAGGATTTGAGAACACTCGACGTATGTCTTGCATGTGCTTATCTGTGATGACAATGCGATATTCACGTGATCCACTTGATGTATGTCTTCATGATCAACTTGCGAGTTCCGTGACCTCGTGAACTTATTGAAAGGATCGATATGGTTGACTAGAGGGGGGGGGGGTGAATAGGCAACTAATAACTTTTAGCTTTTCTTTAACAATTTAAACTTTGCATCAAAGTCGGTTGTCTAGATATGCAGCTCGGTGAGCAACCTATATGATGCAACGAGGATAGGTACACAAGCAAGCAAGAGATATGAAACAAGTAAGCTTGCTCAAATAAAGGCACGAGATAACCAAGAGTGGAGATAGTGGAGACGAGGATGTGTTGCCGAAGTTCCTTCCCTTTGAGAGGAAGTACGTCTCCGTTGGAGCGGTGTGGAGGCACAATGCTCCCCAAGAAGCCACTAGGGCCACCGTATTCTCCTCACGCCCTCACACAATGCGAGATGCCGTGATTCCACTATTGGTGCCCTTGAAGGCGGCGACCGAACCTTTACAAACAAGGTTGGGGCTCTCTCCACAACTTAATTGGAGGCTCCCAACAAAAACCACGGAGCTTCACCACAATGGAATGTGGCTCCGAGGTGACCTCAACCGTCTAGGGTGCTCAAACACCCAAGAGTAACAAAATCCACACAAGAAAGTATGGGGGAAGCAAATATCCTTTGGTGGAAGTGTAGATCTAGGTCTCCTCCTTCAATCCCTAGCAAATCAACAAGTTTGAGTGGCTAGAGAGAGAGATCGGGCAAGAGAGCTTGAAGGGCATTAATGGTGGAGTGAGAGAGGTCAAAGGTGGGAGTGGTAGGTGGGAGAAGCCCCCTTAAATAGTCACCCCTCATTTCCAACCGTTACTGCGTTTTTTGCACTACAGCGGTACAACCGGTCCTCGTCCCGGTACAACCGGGACTCACGGTGTAGCTGCAGAACCCTACCAAGCGGTACAACCGGACAGGCGGGCGGTAGTACCGGCTAAGAAAAATAACCGGACTAATCGCCTGGCTACCGCACAACCACCGCATCAAAACAGGAGCTTGACCGGTACTTGGGCAGTGCCTGGCCGGAACAACCGCATGGCCTTGAGCTCTTGGGCGGCTAAGTACTGAGCAGAAGAACCGCTCGGACCACCGGTGGTACCGGTCATCGTGGAACGACCGGACCAACCGGGCCACTACCGCCCAAGAACCGCATCAAACCAGAAGCGAGAGCGGTACTTGAGCGGTGCATGGACGGAACCACCGCCCCAGCTGTTGCAGAGCATGGTGGCGGTACCACCGCCCGGAGGCAGCGGTACAACCGCTCGAGCAAAGCTGGTGAGCGACAAGACCCAGCGGTACAACCGCTCCAGAGAGCGGTACAACCGCTGGGCAGAAACAGTGAGCAGAAAAGAGGGGAAGAGGCAAGGAAAACTCTCTCTCCCACACACACCTGAGGAAGGCAAAGAGAGGGTGAGAAAAGTGTACGTGAACTGATTCCCCCAGAGCTTCCTAATGAGGATTCCCTCTTGATAATACGGGTACTCTACGACCAAAGAAAATAAAAGCGTGGAGGACACGTCTTCGATCTTTTCCTTCGAGAGGCAATAGCAATCCGATGTAAGCCTAAGCATCGAGAACCTGAAACATATAGCACACGATTAGACCACAAAGGGTTGTCATCGTCATCCAAAACATAAAGTAGGGAAATGCCCTTTCAATCTCCCCCTTTTTGGTGGATGATGACAACAACACGATTTGCAAGAGATAAGTCAATGAAATCTAAACGGAACTCCCCCTGAATGTGTGCCCCAACAAGTACTAGCTGATAGAAAGCATGGGCACACTTTCAGGACTAGACTCCCCCTAGATTTTATAGACTCATCACTCTGAGCTCAAAAGTATAGACAATAAAATACTTAGAGGCAATAATAACGATAATGACCTACGAACGGAAAGGTAAACGGAGTAACAAGTCTCACACACAGCACGGAACGAAACAGGTCCAGAACCAAACACAAAACACGAGAAAAACCCAAGCAAATCCCCAAGACCTATAGAACCCTCTCCCCCTTTGGCATCAAGACACCAAAAAGGAAAAGAGCGAAGCTAGCAACCCAAAGCTCAGGCGTCCTCCTCTGACTCCTCGATTGCATCTGGATCTTCATCATCAGAGTCGTCATCGTCGTCGTGATCAGATTCTTCCATGGCATTGTCAGCTGCTGCAAACGAGGATGATGGCTGGGGAGGGGCTTCATCATCAGTCCAGGTGCTATGGGTAGAGATCCAACGCTCCTCTGGGGTGATGCTCTTCTCAGAGCCATTGTGAACCTGCATGTTGAGGTGCTTCATCATTGCAATTTGGCGACGCCGTGCAAGCTTCTCATTGACATGTGCCTCATACATCTTCTTCTGGATGTCATCCTGGAGACAAAAGGTCTTCTTCACCTTGGCAGTAAGTTTGGCCACCCACGAAGGCTGGGCCCCTGGCTCCAGCTCAAAGTCCTCATCGTCAGAAGTAGCATAGACATCCTTAGGAGCATGTTCAGGGAAGCGAGGCTCGGCATGCTTCTTCTTCTTAAGGAGCTTGACCTCATGAACAGTGAGGTTGTCTGGAGAAGTGAGGAGCTCTCCAGGACGATGAACAGCCCACACAGAGTTCAGAAAGCACATGACAAACGGAGCATAGATTGGGACTTTATGGTAGATGACCATGTTGTACATCTCATGCCACAGCCAATTTGACACATCAAACGTTGCCCCTGTCCCCACCATGGTCTTCATAGCAACCATCAAATCAACCAGATAGCCATGAATCTCATCTTGATTGCCCACCTTGGGCAAGAGCACATTGCGGAACACTCGGTGCATGATGTCATAGACCTTCTCCAAATCCTTGGATTCTCCAATAATCCCACGGCCCCGAATGTACAGAGGGGCAAGCTTCTCCTTGGGCATGGCCTCAGGAAAATCATGAGGGCGAATGCCACCCCTTCCTTCCAGACCGGTATCCTCGTACCCAATAGCATTGCAGAAAGCCCTCCAGGGAACGTGAAACAATTCATCGCGACACATGAAGGTGAGAGTGCGCGCATCATCTTCCCCAAAATGAACCGTGGCATAGAACTGATGGATGAGTTGAACATCAAAGTCACATTTGACTGACATGATCTTGACAAGATCGAACTCCTCGCAGAGAGCTAGCGCCTCACCAAAATACTCCATGTTGTTTCTCCAATGATCAAAATCAATTGTCCACTGGTTGGCATATCTATTCTTGTTGTGCTCAAAGAGTTCATGAACAATCCGCACTTGCATCTCATTCCGAAACTGAACAGTGGTCCAACGGGGAGCAATGGGAACCTCATACGGATTCTTTGAGCGGAAGGCCTCCCAATCCTTGGCTTTCCAACGATGCAACGACATAACCACACGTTGCTTAGCAGCTGCAGACTTTTCACGGCGAGTGGGCTTGGTGGGAATCACAACTTCTTCATCATCAGACACAACCGGGCGCAAGGTCCTTCGTGCCCTCTTCTTGGTCTTGCGAGGAGAAGAGCGAGAACTAGAGCCACCTGAACACACACACGAAAAGAACACACAAAAACCCAACAAGGATGAGAGGATTGCACCCACTGGCAGAAAAGGAACAAGTTGCAACAACAGAGAAGATAGAACAGTGCTTAGTGGTTGATATACTCCGGTTGTACCAGATCTTCCGCCGGTAGTACCGCTCCAGCGGTTGTACCGCCCGTAGGGGCGGTAGAACCGCTGACAGTGGCACTACCAGGGAAGATAGATCTAACCGAGGCATACGAATCACACAAGTAATATTCCGAATTCTAAGTGCTGCAAACAAGACAGGAGGCTAACAAAGAACTCTTCTAAGCCATAGATCGAACACTAAACGCGGAAAGATAAGTAAAGCCCTAGACAAGGAAGAACCCTAAAAAAAATCTAGAGGCAAAGAACACGAGGCATTACCACCATCCATGGGAAGAGATCGGGAGGCCTCCACGGAGAGAATCCACGGAGAGCCAAGGATCCGAAGCGCGAGACGCACTCCGGGGCAGGGGTAGAGATGGCCGGCGGCTAGGGCAAAAAAAAGAGGAACGAGGACGAAGGGAAAAAGACAACCCTTCAGCCCCGTCGAGTATATATAGGCCCGTACACACGCCCCGGTAGAACCGCTTAGGGGAGCGGTTGTACCGCTCGTCTGGTACAGACCGGTGGATGGAGGCGGTACTTCCGGTGCCTGGGAGGCAGCGGTAGTACCGCACGGCATCAACCGGTAGTACCGGACGTGGGTTACCATGGGTTTGTGCGGTGGAACCGCCCAAGCACGAACGGAGACCCTTGGGACGGCACAACCCGGTACCAGCGGTAGAACCGCTCGTGGTACCGGTTGTACCGCCCGACCACCTAAGCCCAAGCCAAGATCAAAAGATTGCAATCCGAAGGGAGGAAGAAGGGGCACAAAACAGGAGAGAAACAACACCCTAGGAGAACCTAACACAAAGAGCAAAGAGAGAAAGAGAGACAACAACACGAGAACAACAAGGCTAACTCCAACCTCCCGAAGAGAGGACGGTGGCCGAGGCCACCTATGTTTGAGTCAATTGGTATGGCACCGCGAAGAATTATCCTTGGGTCCATGACCAAAACTCGACTTTGAAGCACAAGTACCATCAAATATGGCTAATGTGAAAGACACAATCAATTTATGCATAATGGGGGGAGGGAGAGTTCATTGAGAGAACAACACTCCCCCTATGTCCATGCCTACACCTAAACTAGACAACAAATTGAGCGTGGTAGGGTGTGCAAGGGTTCAAGCCACATTGCTTGAATCAATGATATTTAGCTCATGCCTTAACTCGCGAAATCTTGCTTCATCCAAGGGCTTCGTGAAAATATCGGCAAGGTTGTCATGAGTGTTGACATAGTTGAGCTCGATCTCTCCTCGTATAATGTGATCCCGGATGAAGTGATACCGGATCTCAATATGCTTCGTCTTGAAATGTTGCACCGGATTGAGAGAGATCTTGATGGCACTTTCATTGTCACACCAAAGAGGCACTTTGTCACAAGTGCCACCGTAATCCTTTAAAGTTTGCCTCATCCATAGGAGTTGAGCACAACAACTACCGACGACAACATACTCCGCCTCAGTGGATGAGAGACACACAACTTTGCTTTTTGGAAGACCAACTTACCAAAGAGCAACCAAGGAATTGGCACCCTCCGGAAGTGGACTTCCTATCCACTTTGTCTCCCGCCCAATCGGAATCCGAGTATCCTACAAGCTTAAAGTTTGATCCTCTAGGGTACCATAGGCCAAAGTTTGGGGTATGAGCCAAATATCGAAAGATTCGTTTGACCGCCACATAGTGACTTCCCTTAGGTGCGGCTTGAAACCGTGCACAAATTCCCACACTCAACATGATGTCCAGTCTAGATGCACAAAGGTAAAGCAAGGATCCAATCATGGAACGATATACCTTTTGATCCACCACTTTACCATTGGGATCTAAGTCAAGTTGGCACTTGGTGGGCATTGGAGTGGAAGCCGGCTTGACGTCACTTAGCTTGAATCTCTTGAGCATGTCTTGAGTGTATTTGGATGGATTGATGAAGGTTCCTTCTCTTCTTTGCTTCACTTTGAACCCTAGAAAGAACTTCAACTCTCCCATGGAGGACATCTCGAACTTTGAGGTCATGAGAGCGGCAAATTCCTCATTGAAAGCTTTGTTAGGAGAACCAAAGATAATATCATCAACATATAATTGGCACACAAACAACTCCCCTTTGACCTTCTTAGTAAAAAGAGTGGGGTCGATTAGCCCAACTTCAAAACCACGGTCTTGTAACAACTCGGTAAGGTGGTCATACCACGCACGTGGGGCTTGTTTAAGGCCATAGAGCGCCTTATCGAGTTGATACACATGATCGGGAAAGTAGGGATCCTCGAACCCGGGGGGTTG
The DNA here is from genome assembly GCF_003073215.2 of Triticum urartu. Classification (NCBI taxonomy): domain Eukaryota; kingdom Viridiplantae; phylum Streptophyta; class Magnoliopsida; order Poales; family Poaceae; genus Triticum; species Triticum urartu. Next base: position 298,367,062 of record NC_053025.1, read on the forward strand.
CTTGACGTAAACCAATTCATTAATGGGACCATTAAGAAAAGCACTCTTCACATCCATTTGTTGTAATTTAAAATTATGATGAGAAGCATATGCAATTAACATGTGAATGGATTCAAGACGAGCAACGGGAGCAAAGGTTTCACCGTAGTCGATACCCTCGACTTGGAAGTAGCCTTGTGATACCAAACGAGCCTTGTTGCGAATGATAATCCCATGGGCATCTTGCTTGTTCTTGAATATCCACTTGGTTCCAATGACATTGTGGTTCCCCGTTGGCCTTGGCACCAATCTCCACACTTTGTTGCGCTCGAAGTTGTTGAGTTCTTCGTGCATGGCATTGAGCCAATCCGGATCTTCTAGCGCCTCATAGACCTTGTGGGGTTCCACACAAGAGACAAACGCGTGATGCTCACAATAATTTGCTAATTGTCTACGAGTGCTTACCCCCTTTCTTAAGCTTCCAAGCACATTCGTCATGAGATGATCCTTGGTGGAGAGCTTGGATGCAATCTTGGCGGCACGACGCTCTAATTCCTCCTTGGTGGTGAGTTGAGGAGCGGTTACTTGATCATCTTGAGCGCCGTCATGAACTTGTTCTTGATCTTGAACTTGCTCAGGGGAGAGAACTTGACCTTGGGCATCACTTGGTGTGTCAACACCATCTTGAGTATGATCTTGCCCTTGGTCTTGTTCATGAGGTTGAGGGCCTTCACTTTGTTCTTCGGAAGCGTGTGGGCCTTGGGTTGGTGATGGCTCCACTTGAGTGGATCATTGTCCTTCTCCTTCGGCCACAAGGGGTTCCTCAATGGGTAGGATAAAACCAACACCCATTCTTCTTATGGCTTGAGGAGGAATTTCATCACCTACATCACAAGTGCCACTTTGCTCCACTTGGGAGCCGTTATTCTCATTAAACTCCACGTTACACGTCTCCTCAATAAGTCCTGTGGATTTATTGAGGACACGGTAAGCATGAGAGTTTGTAGCATAACCAACAAATATGCCCTCATGAGCTCTAGCCTCAAATTTAGACAACCGAACACCTTTCTTGAGAATGAAACACTTACACCGGAATACCTGGAAGTACTTGAGGTTGGGCTTGTTACCGGTGAGTATCTCATATGGAGTCTTGTTCAAGCCCTTGCGGAGGTAGAGCCGATTGGATGCATGACACACGGTGTTGATGGCTTCGGCCCAAAAGTTGTACGGAGACTTGAACTCCGCCATCATGGTCCTTACCGCATCCATCAACGTCCGGTTCTTCCTTTCTGCAACACCGTTTTGTTGAGGGGTGTATGGTGCGGAAAATTGATGCTTGATTCCCTCATCACTAAGAAATTCATCCAAGGTGTAGTTCTTGAACTCGGTGCCGTTGTCACTTCTTATTGTCAAGATCTTTGCATTGTGTTGACGTTGTGCTTCATTTGCAAAGTCTATGATGGTTTGTTGGGTCTCGCTCTTCCTCTTGAAGAAATACACCCACGTGTACCTTGAGTAGTCATCCACAATCACCAAGCAATACTTCCTACCTCCAAGACTATCGAAGGATGGAGGCCCAAAGAGATCCATGTGAAGGAGCTCCAAAGGCCTCTTTGAATAAATGATAGTCGTGGGAGGGTGAGCCTTCTCATGTAGCTTTCCTTCGATACAGGCACTGCAAGCACGATCTTTAGCAAAACTAACATTCGTTAGTCCACGGACATGGTCCCCCTTGAGGAGACTTTGCAAAGATCTCATATTGACATGGGCTAAACGGCGATGCCAAAGCCATCCCACATCAACTTTAGCCATTAGGCATGTCGCGGTCTTAGTGGGTCACTCCGAAAAGTTAATCACATATAGACCGTTCTCAACATGCCCAAAAAAGGCTACTTTAATAGTCTTGCTCCACAAGAGGGCCACGGTATCGATATCAAAGAAAGTGGCAAAGCCCATGATTGCAAGTTGACAAACGGAAAGTAAATTGTATGCAAGGGACTCAACAAGCATGACCTTCTCGATCGTGAGATCATGAGAGATGACCACCTTGCCAAGTCCCAATACCTTAGAATATGAGGCGTCACCCCACTCGAGATTGGTGGGCATAGATGGAACCTTGTGCACGTCCACCACCAAGTCCTTGCTTCCGGTCATATGATTTGTAGCTCCGCTATCAAGCAACCATGATCCACCACTGGAAGCAAACACCTACAAGAGATCAATGCTTGGTTTTAGGTACCCATTTTGTAATGGGTCCTTTGATGTTAGTAACAAGGGTCTTAGGAACCCAAATAGACCATTCAATGTATTCATGAAGAGAACCAACAAATTTGGCATAAACATGCCCATCACTAGCACGGCATAACACATAAGAAGGATTAAAATCGCCAGCTTTGTTGGGAGGGGTGACATTGCCCTTCTTGACATTGTTCTTCTTCTTCTCCTCGGGGGCACTCTCTCCCTCCCTCACAAAGGTTTGCATGAGAGGAGGAGGTCGTTTGGTCTTGTCATTCTTCTTCTTGTTCTTGGAGTCGGGCACGTACCCAACCCCTTCCTTGGCCACAACTCCCTTTTGGTTGATCAAGAGATCGTTGAGGTTCTTCTTGCCTTATATGCAAGTCGCAAGACCTCTCTCAAGTTGCTCCTTCAACTTAGCATTTTCCTCAACAAGATGTATATGCTCACAACACGGGTTAGTAGCATTTGCATTATCAATTAAAACCATATGAGGAAAAGTTGCTTTCTCCTTAGTTAGCTTCACTTGGAGTTGATCATGAGACTCCTTGAGACTAGCGTGAATACCCTTCAAGGCCTTGTGGGCCTTGTCAAGTATATCAAACTCCTCTTTGAGTCTAGCAAGATCAACCCCGAGTTTGGCCTTCTCAGAATTTAGCACACGAGAAACAATGAGGTCATGATCATAATCTTTCTTTAACTTAGCATGATCAACGTTGTGTGACTCCTCAAGAGCCAAACGAAGACCACGCTCTTCCTCAAGAGCATTGGAAAGATCCAAGATCTCATCGGCATAGTCACGACTATGCCCTTCCATCTTAGAGATGGTGTCCTCGTGAGCCTCGATCATGTCATTGGCTTCACCAAGTTGTTCCAAGAGAGCAACAAAGTGCTTCTTGGATTTTCCCTTGAGTTTGCCCATAAAGGCCTCAAACTCGTTAGCCTCCACATTAGCTCCCTCAAGTTCATTAATGCAATCCGTCGGGGAAGGATGATTAATGATGGTAGTTTTGATGTTGGAGGTTACCTTGTTGGTGGCTTTAGCCATGAGGCACTTGGCGGTGATGCTCTCGTTGGGTGAGTCGAAGAGAGACATCCGTGACGTTGTTGCAATGGCAACGGAGGCCATGGCAACCGACTCATCATCTTCATCATCGTCATCATCCTGATTGTACTCTTCTTGCACAACCAAAGCCTTGGGAGGAGTCTTCTTGGAGAAGTTGTTCTTGTTGGGGAACGACTTGGCCTTGTCCTTTCGGATGAGCTTGCCACCATTGTCTTCCCTCTTCTCATACCAGAATTCCGCAACGAAATGACTCACGTTGCCGCAATTGTAGCAAGTCCTTACACGTTGCTTGCCCCTTGTACCACTCGAGTTGTTTTTGCTAAAGTTTGGCCTCGAGTTTTTCTTGCTCCAAAATTGCCTTGAAGCAAGTGCCATGTGTTCATGATATGCATACTTCGTATCTTCGGGGTTGCTCTCCTCTTCTTCCTCTTCTTCGTCTTCCACGATGAGCTTGGCCTTCAATGCAAGGTTAGGCTTCTTTGCCCGTTGAGAACGGAGCACCGCATTGTCGGCGGTCTTGTCCAAAATGTTCATGGCCATAAACTCATCCAACACTTCGCTTGAGGTCAAAGTGTGGAAGTCCGGTCTTTGAAGAATGACGGAGGACATGGCCTTGTGATAGGGCATCATTGCCTTGAGGAATTTGCGCTTGATCCAATTGTCATCCGTGTCCTTGCTCCCGTGATCTCGTAGTGAGACCGCGAGTTTGGTTACTCTCCGATAGAGCTCCCGAGGTTCTTCATCTTCCTTCATTGCAAACTCATCGGCCTCATCTTGTACCACTTCATAGTTGGAGCATTGAATGCTTGCGCTTCCCCGGTAGAGAGACACGACACAATGCCATGCATCTTTGGCCAAGGCGAAAGGACGAAGATGAGGTAGGTCTTCGGGTGGAATTGCATCTTGAATGATGAAGAGAGCATTCTCATTGAATTGATTGTCCGCGGCTTCTCGAGGAGTGAAGTTACTTGGATCATGTGGATAGAAAGCTTCTTCAATGATTCTCCAAAGGTTAGTGTTCACATGATTTAAATGACGTTTAAAGCGGTAAACCCAAGAATCAAAATCCTCATTTTTCACAATCTTAGGGGGAGGACCGGCATGATTCAAATGAGTCAAAGGAACCGGTCCACCATAAACAAGTGGTGGTTCCACATGGGAAAAGATGCCGGTGCCATTCTTGCCACTAGAAGAAGGAGCCTTTTCACTACTAGCTTCCCCCTTGTCGGGGATAGCATCCGCCACCTTGTTGGCGGGATCACCCACTTTCAACGGTGCGGTGGATAGTTTAAGCCCCTCAAGAAATTTAGTGAACATGCTTTCGACTTCGGTCGTCATGGAGGTTTTCAATGTCTCCAAGGCCACATTGAACTCCTCACTAGAGACCGAATTTCCCCCATCTCCTGTAGACGAGATCGGATTCACACCGGAGTGTTCCTCCACACCGTCTACGGTATCAACCATACTCTTTGGACGGTAAAGTCCTTAATAAAGAGACGAGGCTTTGATACCAATTGAAAGGATCCATATGGTTGACTAGAGGGGGGGGGGGGGGGAATAGGCAACTAACAATTTTTAGCTTTTCTTTAACGATTTAAACTTTGCATCAAAGTAGGTTGTCTAGATATGCAACTCGGTGAGAAACCTATATGATGCAACGAGGATAGGTACACAAGCAAGCAAGAGATATGAAACAAGTAAGCTTTCTCAAATAAAGGCACGAGATAACCAAGAGTGGAGACGGTGGAGACGAGGATGTGTTGCTTAAGTTCCTTCCCTTTGAGAGGAAGTACGTCTCTGTTGGAGCGGTGTGGAGGCACAATGCTCCCCAAGAAGCCACTAGGGCTACCGTTTTCTCCTCACGCCCTCACACAATGCGAGATGTCGTGATTCCACTATTGGTGCCCTTGAAGGTGGCTACCGAACCTTTACAAACAAGGTTGGGGCTCTCTCCACAACTTAATTGGAGGCTCCCAATAAAAACCACGGAGCTTCACCACAATGGAATGTGGCTCCGAGGTGACCTCAACCGTCTAGGGTGCTCAAACACCCAAGAGTAACAAAATCCACACAAGAAAGTATGGGGGAAGCAAATATCCTTTGGTGGAAGTGTAGATCTAGGTCTCCTTCAATCCCTAGCAAATCAACAAGTTTGAGTGGCTAGAGAGAGAGATCGGGCAAGAGAGCTTGAAGGGCATTAATGGTGGAGTGAGAGAGGTCAAAGGTGGGAGTGGTAGGTGGGAGAAGCCCGCTTAAATAGTCGCCCCTCATTTCCAACAGTTACTGCGTTTTTTGCACTGCAGCGGTACAACCGGTCCTCGTCCCGGTACAACCGGGACTCACGGTGTAGCTGCAGAACCCTACCAAGCGGTACAACCGGACAGGCGGGCGGTAGTACCGGCTAAGAAAAATAACCGGACTAACCGCCTGGCTACCGCACAACCACCGCATCAAAACAGAAGCTTGACCGGTACTTGGGCGGTGCCTGGCCGGAACAACCGCATGGCCTTGAGCTCTTGGGCGGCTAAGTACTGAGCGGAAGAACCGCTCGGACCACCGGTGGTACCGGTCATCGTGGAACGACCGGACCAACCGGGCCACTACCGCCCAAGAACCGCATCAAACCAGAAGCGAGAGCGGTGCTTGAGCGGTGCATGGACGGAACCACCGCCCCAGCTGTTGCAGAGCATGGTGGCGGTACCACCGCCCGGAGGCAATGGTACAACCGCTCGAGCAAAGCTGGTGAGCGACAAGACCCAGCGGTACAACCGCTCCAGAGAGCGGTACAACCGATGGGCAGAAACAGTGAGCAGAAAAGAGGGGAAGAGGCAAGGAAAACTCTCTCTCCCACACACACCTGAGGAAGGCAAAGAGAGGGTGAGAAAAGTGTACGTGAACTGATTCCCCCAGAGCTTCCTAATGAGGATTCCCTCTTGATAATAGGGGTACTCTATGACCAAAGAAAATAAAAGCGTGGAGGACACGTCTTCGATCTTTTCCTTCGAGAGGCAATAGCAATCCGATGTAAGCCTAAGCATCGAGAACCTGAAACATATAGCACACGATTAGACCACAAAGGGTTGTCATCATCATCCAAAACATAAAGTAGGGAAATGCCCTTTCACTTATGCATAGGGGTTGGCACATGTTTTCGTCTTGACTCTCCGGTAGAAACTTTGGGGCACTCTTTGAAGTTCTTTGTGTTGGTTGAATAGATGAATCTGAGATTATGTGATGCATATCATATAATCATACCCACGGATACTTGAGGTGACATTGGAGTATCTAGGTGGCATTAGGGTTTTGGTTGATTTGTGTCTTAAGGTGTTATTCTAATACGAACTCTAGAATAGATCGAACGAAAAGAATAGCTTCGTGTTATTTTACTACGGACTCTTGAATAGATCGATCAAAAAGAATAACTTTGAGGTGGTTTCTTACCCTATAATAATCTCTTCGTTTGTTCTCTGCTATTAGTGACTTTGGAGTGACTCTTTGTTGCATGACGAGGGATAGTTATATGATCCAATTATGTTATTATTGTTGAGAGAACTTGCACTAGTGAAAGTATGAACCCTAAGCCTTGTTTCCTAGCATTGCAATACCGTTTACGCTCACTTTTATCATTAGTTACCTTGCTGTTTTTATATTTTCAGATTACAAAAACCTATATCTACCATCCATATTGCACTTGTATCACCATCTCTTCGACGAACTAGTGCACCTATACAATTTACCATTGTATTGGGTGTGTTGGGGACACAAGAGACTCTTTGCTTTTTGATCGCAGGGTTGTTTGAGAGAGACCATCTTTATCATACGCCTCCCACGGATTGATAAACCTTAGGTCATCCACTTGAGGAAAATTTGCTATTGTCCTACAAACCTCCGCACTTGGAGGCCCAACAATGTCTAGAAGAAGAAGGTTGTGTAGTAGACATCAAGCTCTTTTCTGGCGCCGTTGCCGGGGAGGTGAGTGCTTGAAGGTATATCTTTAGATCTTGCAATCTAATCTTTTTGTTTCTTGTTTTATCACTAGTTTTGTCTATAAAAGAAAATTACAAAAAAATGGAATTGAGGGTACCTCATATGCTTCATCTTTTTAATATGTTTCATGAAAATAAGGATTTTGATAATTGTGCCAAGATGCTAGAAGAAGAATGCATTAAAATGTTTGGCACTAAATCTTTGAATGATGAGCATGATTGCAATATTGTTAGTACAAAGTCTTTGAATATCCATAGTACTAACGATGATTGCACTAGTCATGATGAAAATGTCTCTTATAAGCATGTCAATTTTTGTGGAGTGCATAGGGTTCGCAAGTACACACCAAATAGGGAAGATAGATTTTGCAAGAGGCATAAGTATTTAGAAACTAAATGGTTGCAAGAAAGGCTAGATGTTTGTGCTGAAAAATTAAATTTTCTTAGCCATCCTTGTGAACTTTGCAATGAATGTGATCATTTAAATATCCAATGAAAATTGTTTCATGATCGAATCGTGTCCAAAAATTGTGATGAATTTATTTCCCTTGCGCATCATAATGAACTTAGTTTGCTTCTGGGTTATGAAGAAATGAAATGTATAACTAAGGATATTCCAGAATTTGCCCTTGATAAAGTTCTTGATTTTGATCTAGAGGAAATTTATATGTATTGTGCGGTGAATTGCATTGAAAATCCTTATATTGCCAATTACATAAAGTCAAGAAAACAATTAGAAGATGAAAAGAATACTAATGAAAGGGAAGAGATTTCCCAATATCCTCCTATTTTTTCTTATGATGAATCGGGTAACGAGGAGGAGCCTTCTATCCAACCAATCTCATTAATAAGGAGCTCCAAAAATAGGGTTAAACCCACACATGATGTGAAGGAAAAAGAAAAGACGTAGAAGCAAAGGTAAAAAGGTATCCCTCCCAAATGATGTTGCTCCTATTACTTATTGTGATGATGATAATTGCTATACTATTGGTGCTATCCATATTATTAATGATGAGAGTGATTATGCTTATGATATGAAAAGGCCCAAGTTTGGGGATGCTATGTTTGATGAGAATGACATGTTTGAGAATTTATTTGCTGCAATTAATGTTTGTCCAAAGCTTGGGGATGCTATGTTTCATGAATATGATATATTTAACCTCCCAAGTTTTGATATGCAAATTTATTATGATGATAGCATGCCTCCTATTTATGATGGTTATATTGATGAAAGTGGGTTTGGAAGAGTGTCAACTTTAGGAAGTAATGATCCCATTATTTTGGAGGGTGTTGAATCTTATTGTGACAATTATGAAAGTGGATTTGGAGAGGTAATGACTTTATTTAGTAATGATTCCGGTATTTTGGAAGAGGTTTCAATTGATTATGATGAAAATAAAGTTGCTACTTATGATGATTATTGTGATGACACTTATGCTATAAAAAGTAGTGATGATTATATTTATAAAACTTGTCATGATTATGATTATCCTTTTTCTGAACATTACTCTTTTAATGTGGAAACCATTTATAGTATTCGGGTTTCTTATGATACTCCCACTATTCCGAATGAGAAGAATTTTGCTTATGTGAAGAATAGTAAATTTTCTATGCTTGTAGATCATGAAAATAATGCTTTATGTGATAGTTATATTGTTGAATTCATTCATGATTCTACTGAAAATTATTATGAGGGAGGAATATATGCTTGTAGGAGTTGCAATAATATCAATTTTCCTCTCTATGTGTTGAAAATCTTGAAGTTATCCTTGTTTTACCTTGTTATGCAAGTTGATTCTTGTTCCCACAAGTTGTTTGCTCACAAAATCCCTATGCATAGGAAGTGGATTAGGCTTAAATGTGCTAGTTATATTCTTCATGATGCTCTTTTTATGTTTCAATTCTTATCTTTTATGTGAGCATCTTTGAAATCATCATGCCTAGCTAGGGGCGTTAAACGATAGCGCTTGTTGGGAGGCAACCCAATTTTATTTTTGTTCCTTGATTTTTGTTCCTTGCTTTTTGTTCCTATTTAGTAATAAATAAATCATCTATACTCTGTTATGATTGTGTTTTTTCTGTTTTAATTAGTGTTTGTGCCAAGTAAAGCCTTTAGGATCTTCTTGGGTGATTGTTATTTGATCTTGCTGTAAAAAACAAAAAGTATGCGCTCACGAGAATAATTTTTGTTTTTTACCAGAGAGCGATAAAATACCAATTCCACTTGCATTAGATTAATAAACAAATTTCCTAGGACTTCCTAATTTATCAGGATTTTGGAGTTACAGAAGTATTCGAAACCTACAGATTACTACAGACTGTTCTGTTTTTGACAGATTCTGTTTTCTATGTGTCGTTTGCTTATTTTGATGAATCTATGAGTAGTATCAGAGGGTATGAACCATAGAGAAGTTTGAATACAGTATATGTTACACCAATATGAATTTAGAATGAGTTCACAACAGTACCAAAAGTGGTGATTTATTTTCTTATACTAACGGAGCTTATGAGATTTTCTGTTGAGTTTTGTGTTGTGAAGTTTTCAAGTTTTGGGTAAAGATTCGATGGACTATGGAATAAGGAGTGGCAAGAGCCTAAGCTTGGGGATGCCCAAGGAACCCCAAGGTAACATTCAAGGACAACCAAGAGCCTAAGCTTGGGGATGCCCCGGAAGGCATCCCCTCTTTCGTCTTCATTCATCGGTAACTTTACTTGGAGCTATATTTTTATTCGCCACATGATATGTGTTTTGCTTGGAGCGTCAATTTATTTTGTTAGTGTTTTGCTTGCTGTTTGAATAATATCCCAAGATCTGAAATTATTAAATGTTAGAGAGTCTTCACATAGTTACATAATTATTCAACTACTAATTGATCTTCACTTATATCTTTTGGAGTAGTTTGTCGTTTGCTCTAATGCTTTACTTATATCTTTTTTGAGCACGGTGGTGGTTTTATTTTGTAGAAATTATTGATCTCTCATGCTTCACTTATATTATTTTGAGAGTCTTTTAGAACAGCATGGTAATTTGCTTTGGCTATAAAATTAGTCCTAATATGATACGCATTCAAGATGGGTATGATAAAAACTTTCATATAGAAAGCATTGAATACAATGATTCTTGATAGATGTTTTGAGATATAATGGTGGCAATGTTAGAGTCATGCTAGTTGGGAAATTCTGAAATTGAGAAATACTTGTGTTAAAGTTGGCAAGTCCCGTAGCATGCACATGTGGTAAACGTTGTGTGATAAATTTGAAGCATGGGGTGTTCTTTGAGTGCTTTCCTCATGAGTGGCGGACGGGGACGAGCGATGGTCTTTTCGTACCAATCTATCCCTCTAGGGGCATGCGTAGTAGTACTTTTCTTCGAGGGCTAATAAACTTTTGCAATAAGTATATGCGCTCTTTATGACTAATGTGAGTCCATGGATCATACACACTCTTACCTTTCCGCAATTTGCTAGCCTCTACGGTACCGTGCATTGCCCTTTCTGACCTCGAGAGTTGGTGCAAACTTCGCCGGTGCATCCAACCCCCGTGATACGATACACTCTATCACACATAAGACTCCTTATATCTTCCTCAAAACAGCCACCATACCTACCTATTATGGAATTTCCATAGCCATTCCGAGATATATTGCCATGCAACTTTCCACAATTCCATTTATTATGACATGCTCCATCATTGTCATATTGTTTTGCATGATCATGTAGTTGACATCGTATTTGTGGCAAAGCTACTTTCATAATTCTTTCATACATGTCGCTCTTGATTCATCGCATATCCCGGTACACCGTCGGAGGCATTCACATAGAGTCATATTTTTGTTCTAGTATCAAGTTGTAACATTGAGTTATGAGTAAATAAAAGTGTGATGATCATCATTACTAGAGCATTGTCCCATGTGAGGAAAGTGAAATAAAAAAAGAGGACAAAGAAGCCCAAATAAAAAAGGGAGGCCAAAAAAGCCCAAACAAAAAAAAGAGAAAAAGAGAGAAGGGACGATGTTACTATCCCTTTTCCACACTTGTGCTTAAAAATAGCACCATGGTCTTCATGATAGAGAGTTTCTTATCTTGTCACCTGCATATACTAGTGGGATTTTTTCATTATAGCACTTGGCTTGTATATTCCAATGATGGGCTTCCTCAAAATGCCCTAGGTCTTCGTGAGAAACCAAGTTGGATGCACACCCACTTAGTTTCTTTTGATGAGCTTTCATACACTTATAGCTCTAGTGCATCCGTTGCATGGCAATCCCTACTCCTCGCATTGACATCAATTGATTGGCATCTCCATAGCCCGTTGATTAGCCGCGTCAATGTGAGACTTTTTTTTTGTCTTCTCACATAACCCCCATCATCATATGCTATTCCACCTATAGTGCTATATCCATGGCTTGCGCTCATGTATTGCGTAAGGGCTGAAAAGGCTGAAGCGTGTTAAAAAGTATGAACCAATTGCTCGGCTTGTCATCGGGATTATGCATGATGGGAGCATTCTGTGTGATGAAAATGAAGCATGTCCAAACTATATGATTTTGTAGGGATAAGCTTTCTTTGGCTATGTTATTTTGATAAGACATAATTGCCTTGTTAGCATACTTGAAGTATTACTATTTTTATGTCAATATTAAACTTTTATCTTGAATCTTTTTGATCTGAACATTCATGCCACAATAAAGATAATTACATTGAAAATTATGTTAGGTAGCATTCCACATCAAAAATTCTGCTTTATCATTTACCTACTCGAGGACGAGCAGGAATTAAGCTTGGGGATGCTTGATACGTCTCCAACGTATCTATAATTTTTTATTGTTCCATGCTATTATATTATCCATCTAGCATGTTTTATATGCATTTATATGCTATTTTATATGATTTTTGGGACTAACCTATTAACCTAGACCCCAGTGCCAGTTTCTGTTTTTTTCCTTGTTTTTGAGTTTTACAGAAATGGAATACCAAACGGAGTCCAATGGACATGCCAATTTTGATGATTTTTACGGACCAAAAGAAGACCCCGGAGTAAAAGAGTTGGGCCAGAAGATTCCTGGGCCATCCACGAGGGTGGCGGGCGCGGCCACCCCCTGGGCGCGCCGCCCTATCTCGTGGACGACTCGGGCACCTCCCTGACTTGTTCCCGGCGCCAAAAATTCCTATAAATACTAAAACCTCCAGAAAATAACCTAGATTGGGAGTTCCGCTGCCACAAGCCTCCGTAGCCACCGAAAACCAATCTAGAACCATTCCGGCACCCTGCCGGAGGGGGGAATCCCTCTCCGATGGCCATCTTCATCATCCCGACACTCTCCATGACGAGGAGGGAGTAGTTCACCGCGAGGCTGAGGGTATGTACAAGTAGCTATGTGTTTGATCTCTCTCTCTCTCTCGTGTTCTTGATTCGGCACGATCTTGATGTATCGCAAGCTTTGCTATTATAGTTGGATCTTATGATGTTTCTCCCCCTCTACTCTCTTGTAATGGATTGAGTTTTCCCTTTGAAGTTATCTTATCGGATTGAGTCTTTAAGGATTTGAGAACACTCGATGTATGTCTTGCATGTGCTTGTCTGTGGTGACAATGGGATATTCACGTGATCCACTTGATGTATGTCTTGGTGATCAACTTGCGAGTTCTGTGACCTCGTGAACTTATGCATAGGGGCTGGCACACGTTTTCGTCTTGACTCTCTGGTAGAAACTTTGGGGCATGCTACCTCTTGAGCATGCCTTGGTTTTCCCTTGAAGAGGAAAGGGTGATGCAGCAAAGCAGCGTAAGTATTTCCCTCAGATTTTGAGAACCAAGGTATCAATCCAGTAGGAGACCACGCGCGAGTCACCTCGTACCTACACAAACAAATAAGAACCTCGCAACCAACGCGATAAAGCGGTTGTCAATCCCTTCACGGCCACTTGCAAGAGTGAGATCTGATAGAGATAATGATAATAAGATAAATATTTTTGGTATTTTTATGATATAGATTGAAAGTAAAGATTGCAAAATAAAATAGATTGGAAACTTATATGATGGAGAATAGACCCGGGGGCCATAGGTTTCACTAGTGGCTTATCTCAAGATAGCATAAGTATTACGGTGGGTGAACAAATTACTGTCGAGCAATTGATAGAAAAGCGAATAATTATGAGAATATCTAGGTATGATCATGTATATAGGCATCACGTCCGTGACAAGTAGACCGACTCCTGTCTGCATCTACTACTATTACTCCACACATCGACCGCTATCCAGCATGCATCTAGAGTATTAAGTTCATAAGAACAGAGTAACACTTTAAGCAAGATGACATGATGTAGAGGGATAAACTCATGCAATATGATATAAACCCCATCTTTTTATCCTCGATGGCAACAATACAATACGTGTCGTTTCCCTTTCTGTCACTGGGATCGAGCACCGCAAGATTGAACCCAAAGCTAAGCACTTCTCCCATTGCAAGAAAGATCAATCTAGTAGGCCAAACCAAACTGATAATTCAAAGAGACTTGCAAAGATAACCAATCATACATAAAAGAATTCAGACAAGATTCAAATATTGTTCATAGATAATCTTGATCATAAACCCACAATTCATCGGATCTCGACAAACACACCGCAAAAAGAGTTACATCGAATAGATAGCCAAGAGAATCGAGGAGAACATTGTATTGAGATCCAAAGAGACAGAAGAAGACATCTAGATAGTAACTATGGACCCGAAGGTCTGAGGTAAACTACTCACACATCATCGAAGGGGCCATGGAGTTGATGTAGAGGCCCTCCGTGATCAATTCCCCCTCCGGTGGAGCTCCGGAAACGGCCCCAAGATGGGATCTCTTGGGTATAGAAGGTTGCGGTGGTGGAAATAGGGTTTCGTGGTTCTCCTGGATGTTTTCGGGGTATGTGAATATATATAGGAGGAAGAAGTAGGTCGGTTGAGCCATGAGGGGCCCACGAGGGGGAGGGCGTGCCCAGGGGGGTAGGCGCGCCCCCTGCCTCGTGGCCACCTCGTTGGTTGCTTGACATCTGCTCCAAGTCCTCTGGATCATGTTTATTCCAAAAATCACGCTCCCGAAGGTTTCTTTCTGTTTGGACTCCGTTTGATATTCCTTTTTTGCGAAACACTGAAATAGGCAAAAAAAACAGCAATTTGCACTAGGCCTTGGGTTAATAGGTTAGTCCCAAAAATAATATAAAAGTGTAAAATAAAGCCCATTAGCATCCAAAACGGATAATATAATAGAATGGAACAATCAAAAATTATAGATACATTGGAGACGTATCAGAGCACTCTTTGAAGTTATTTGTGTTGGTTGAATAGATGAATCTGAGATTGTGTGATTCATATCGTATAATCATACCCATGGATACTTGAGGTGACATTGGAGTATCTAGGTGACATTAGGGTTTTGGTTGATTTGTGTCTTAAGGTGTTATTTTAGTATGATATCTAGGATAGATCGAACGGAAAGAATAGCTTCGTGTTATTTTACTACGGACTCTTGAATAGATCGATCAGAAAGAATAACTTTGAGGTGGTTTCTTACGCTACAATAATCTCTTCGTTTGTTCTCCGCTATTAGTGATTTTGAAGTGACTATTTGTTGCATGTTGAGGGATAGTTATATGATCCAAATATGTTATTATTGTTGAGAGAGCTTGCACTAGTGAAAGTATGAACCCTAGGCCTTGTTTCCTAGCATTGCAATACCGTTTACGCTCACTTTTATCATTAGTTACCTTGCTGTTTTTATATTTTCATATTACAAAAACCTATATCTACCATCCATATTGCACTTGTATCACCATCTCTTTGCTGAACTAGTGCACCTATACAATTTACCATTGCATTTGGTGTGTTGGGGACATAAGAGACTCTTTGTTATTTGGTTGCAAGGTTGTCTGAGAGAGACCATCTTCATCCTATGCCTCCCACGGATTGATAAACCTTTGGTCATCCACTTGAGGGAAATTTCCTACTGTCCTACAAACCTCTGTACTTGGAGGCCTAACAACGTCTGCAAGAAGAAGGTTGTGTAGTAGACATCACTGTTTTTATTTATTCAGATTATAAAAATATATTTCTACCATCAATATTACACTTTTATGACCATCTCTTTGCCGAACTAGTGCACCTATACAATTTGCCATTGTATTGGGTGTGTTGGGGACACAAGAGATTGCAGGGTTGTTTGAGAGAGACCATCTTCATCCTACGCCTCCCACGGATTGATAAACCTTAGGTCATCCACTCCACTTGAGGGAAAATTGCTACTGTCCTACAAAGCTCTACGCTTGCAGGCCCAACATGAATCTACAAGAATAAAGTTGCATAGTAGACGTCAATAGCCACTGTTGAGGATTTAACTGACATGCTAGACTACACTTTTGAAGACATCGATGGCATGGATGAAAACTGTTTCTTATATTCCGGGATATCCGTAACTCCGATTGCGCTGAGATTTTAACATGATTTTTTTCTGGATATAAGCTTCCTTGCGCCCGAAGTAGAGCTCCAACCGAGTACGATGTGAGCACATCCCACCACCGCAAGCCTGGCTCCTCTGGCGCACCCTGGTGTCTTGTGGGCTGTGTGGGCCTCCGTTTGTGGTGATTCCAACTCCCAAAAATCACATATATTCCAAAATAATTCTCCGTAAAATTTTATTGCATTTGGACTTCGTTTGATATGGATTTTCCGCGAGACAAAAAACATGCAAAAAAACAGGAACTAGCACTCGGCACTGGATCAATGGGTTAGTCCAATAAATCATATAAAAATTGCCAAAAATATGTGAAAGTTGTATAATATTGGCATGAAACAATAAAAAATTATAGATATGAAGGAGACATATCACTCGTCCTTGAGGCAGTGCCCGATCTGGACGCCCCGGTCTGGGGCGACGCCGACTCGTCCTTGACCCACTGGAGAGGGGACCCCGGCTCACACTACATGCGGTGTCGCGGCGGGGATGACGTCTCCTCCTTGACGCGCACCGGAGATGGTGGCGACAGGCCCATGTGACAGAGCTAACGCTTCATCATTATCTTGATCTGGTGGACGAATTCTTCGTCCTTCACAGTGGCCTTCGAGAGGAGACAGGGCCTCTGCTGTGGCATCTGGTCCTCCTTGTCGCCGAGGAGATGACGATCTCCTCCTTGCCAGAGGAGCCGGACGCTGTATATGCAGAGGCTACCGGAGAGCGAGGGTGACAGTGTGAAGAACCACCAGAGGAAGAACTTCCTCGACCTCCGCCTGCCGGCGAGGAGAATCAGGACTTTGGCATCGCTGCTAGGCTCGAAGAGGAGGAAGGGCTCGGGGACGGTGGCAGGGAGGGGAGGGGGATAGTACTTGACGAGGGTGTTGGGTAACGCAGTATTTTCAAAAAAATTCCTACGATCACACAAGATCTATCTAGGAGATGCATAGCAACGAGAGGGGAGAGTGTGTCTATGTTCCCTCGTAGAACGAAAGCAGAAGCGTTAAGT
Source organism: Triticum urartu (assembly GCF_003073215.2). Classification (NCBI taxonomy): domain Eukaryota; kingdom Viridiplantae; phylum Streptophyta; class Magnoliopsida; order Poales; family Poaceae; genus Triticum; species Triticum urartu. The sequence goes on from NC_053025.1 coordinate 298,383,825, forward strand.
AACGTGGTTGACGTTGTCGAACATCTTTGCAATCCAACCGATCAAGTACCGAACGCACGACACCTCCGCGATCTGCACATGTTCAGCTCGGTGACGTCCCTCGTACTATTGATCCAGTTGAGGTCGAGGGTAAGTTGCGTCAGCACGACGACGTGTTGACGGCTAAGATGAAGTTACCGATGCAGGGCTTCGCCTAAGCACTATGACAATATGACCGAGGTGGAAAACTGTGGAGGGGGGCACCGCACACGGCTAAAGATCAACTTGTGTGTCTATGGGGTGCCCCCCTCCCCCGTATATAAAGGAGGGGAGGAGAAGGAGGGCCGGCCTCAAGGGGCGCACCCAAAGGGGGGGTTCCTACTCCTAGTAGGAGTAGGTTTCCCCCTTTCCTAGTCCAACTAGGAGAAGAAGGAAGGAGAGGGAGAGGGAGAAGGAAAGAGGGGGGCGCCGCCCCTCCTAGTCCAATTCGGACCAGCCCATGGGGGGCGCGCTGCCTCCCCTTGTGGCCCTTCTCTCCTTTCCACTAAAGTCCAATAAGGCCCAATACTTCCCCCGGTGAATGATACGTCTCCAACGTATCTATAATTTTTGATTGCTCCATGCTATATTATCTTCTGTTTTGGATGTTTGTGGGCTTTATTATACACTTTTATATTATTTTTGGGACTAACCTACTAACCCAGAGCCCAGTGCCAGTTGCTGTCTTTTTGCCTATTTTAGGGTTTCGAAGAAAAGGAAAATCAAACGGAGTCCAGTTGACCTGAAACTTCACGGAACCTATTTTTGGAAGGAAAGCAACCCGGGAGACTTGGAGTCCACGTCAAGGAAGCTTCGAGGAGGCCACGAGGTAGGGGGCGCGCCCACCCCCCTAGGGCACGCCCTCCACCCTCGTCGGCCCCTCGTGGCTCCCCTGACGTACTTCTTCCGCCTATATATCTCCATATACCCTAAAAACACCCGAGAGCACAATAGATCGGGAGTTCCGCGGCCAGAAGCCTCCGTAGCCACCGAAAGCCAATCTAGACCCATTCCGGCACCCTGCCGGAGGGGGCAATCCCTCTCCGGTGGCCATCTTCATCATCCCGGTGCTCTCCATGATGAGGAGGGAGTAGTTCTCCCTCGGGGCTGAGGGTATGTACCAGTAGCTATGTGTTTGATCTCTCTCTCTCTCTCTCTCTCGTGTTTTTGAGGTGATACGATCTTGATGTATCGCGAGCTTTGCTATTATATTTGGATCCTATGATGTTTCTTCCCCCCTCTACTCTCTTGTAATGGATTGCGTTTTCCCTTTGAAGTTATCTTATCGGATTGAGTCTTTAAGGATTTGAGAACACTTGATGTATGTCTTGCGTGGGAAACCCGTGGTGACAATGGGGTATTCTATTGATCCACTTGATGTATGTTTTGGTGATCAACTTGCGGGTTCCGCCCATGAACCTATGCATAGGGGTTGGCACACGTTTTTATCTTGACTCTTTGGTAGAAACTTTGGGGCACTCTTTGAGGTCCTATGTGTTGGTTGAGTAGATGAATCTGAGATTGTGTGATGCATATCGTACAATAATACCCACGGATACTTGAGGTGACATTGGAGTATCTAGGTGACATTAGGGTTTTGGTTGATTTGTGTCTTAAGGTGTTATTCTAGTACGAACTCTAGGGCTGTTTGTGACACTTATAGGAATAGCCCAACAGATTTATTGGAAAGAATAACTTTGAGGTGGTTTCGTACCATACCATAATCTCTTCGTTCGTTCTCCGCTATTAGTGACTTTGGAGTGACTCTTTGTTGCATGTTGAGGGATAGTTATGTGATCCAATTATGTTATTATTGTTGAGAGAACTTGCACTAGTGAAAGTATGAACCCTAGGCCTTGTTTCCTATCATTGCAATACCGTTTATGCTCACTTTTACCATTAGTTACCTTGCTGTTTTTACATTTTCAGATTACAAAAACTATTATCTACTATCCATATACCACTTGTATCACCATCTCTTCGCCGAACTAGTGCACCTATACAATTTACCATTGTATTGGGTGTGTTGGGGACACAAGAGACTCTTTGTTATTTGGTTGCAGGGTTGCTTGAGAGAGACCATCTTCATCCTACGCCTCCTACGGATTGATAAACCTTAGGTCATCCACTTGAGGGAAATTTGCTACTGTCCTACAAACCTATGCACTTGGAGGCCAAACAACGTCTACAAGAAGAAGGTTGTGTAGTAGACATCAAGCTCTTTTCTGGCACCGTTGTCGGGGAGGTGAGTGCTTGAAGGTATATCTTTAGATCTTGCAATCGAGTATTTTAGTTTCTTGTTTTATCACTAGTTTAATTTATAAAATAAAATTAAAAATGGAATTAAGTTTGCCTCACATGCTTCATCTTTTTAATATCTTTCATGAGTATGATGGAAAGGAAAATTGTGCCAAAGTGTTAGAAGAATAATGCATTAGAATGTTTGGCACTAAATATTTGAATGATGAGCATGCTTGCAATGTTGTTAGTATGAATTCCTTGAATATCCATGATGCTAATGATATGCAAAGCCACAAGCTTGGGGAAGCTATGTTTAATGAAGATGATATTTTTTGTCCCCCAATTTTTGATGAGAAAATTTATTATGATGAAAGCATGCCTCCTATTTATGATGATTATATTGATGAAAGTGGATTTGGAGAGGTCATGACTTTATTTTGTGATGAATCCACTATTTCGGAAGAGGTTCCACTTGATTATGAGAACAAAGTTGCTATCTATGATGATTATTGTGATGACTTGTATGCTATAAAGAATAATGATATCCATGAAACTTGTCATCATGATTTTAGTTTTCAATTGGATATGCCTCACGTGATAATTATTTTGTTGAGTTTGCTCCCACTATTATTCATGAGAAGAACCTGCTTATGTGGAGAGTAATAAAATTTATATGCTTGTAGATCATGAAAAGAATGCTTTATGTGATGGTTATATTGTTGAATTCATTCATGATGCTACTGAAAATTATTATGAGGGAGGAATATATGCTTGTAGGAATTGCAATAATATCAAGTTTCCTCTCTATGTGCTTAAAATTTTGAAGTTATGCTTGTTTTACCTTCCTATGCTAGTTGATTATTGTTCCCATAAGTTGTTTGCTCACAAAATCCCTATGCATAGGAAGTGGGTTAGACTTAAATGTGCTAGTCATATTCTTCATGATGCTCTCTTTATGTTTCAATTCTTATCTTTTATGTGAGCATCATTGAAATCATCATGCCTAGCTAGAGGCGTTAAACGATAGCTCTTGTTGGGAGGCAACCCAACTTTATTTTTGTTCCTGTTTAGTAATAAATAATTCATCTAGCCTCTGTTTAGATGCGGTTTTATGCTCTTAATTAGTGTTTGTGCCAAGTAGAACCTTTGGGAAGACTTGGGGAAAATCTTTGCGATCATGCTGTAAAAAACAGAAACTTTAGCGCTCACGAGAATTGCTGTCATTTTTTATTAGAGAGTGCTATTTAGTTAATTATTTTTGCATATGATTAATAGATAAATTCCTCACGTCCAGAAATTTATTTTAGAATTTCTGGGGTTCCAGAAGTTTGCGTTAGTTACAGATTATTACAGACTGTTCTGTTTTTGACAGATTCTGTTTTCCATGTGTTGTTTACTTATTTTGATGAATCTATGGCTAGTAAAATAGTGTATAAACCATAGAGAAGTTGGAATACATTAGGTTTAACACCAATATGAATTTAGAATGAGTTCATTACAGTACCTTATGATGGTGATTTTCTTTCTTATACTAACGGAGCTTACGAGTTTTCTGCTAAGTTTTGTGTTATGAAGTTTTCAAGTTTTGGGTAAAGATTTGATGGACTATGGAATAAGGAGTGGCAAGAGCCTAAGCTTGGGGATGCCCAAGTCACCCCAAGGTAATATTCAAGGACAACCAAGAGCCTAAGCTTGGGGATGCCCTGGATGGCATCCCCTCTTTCGTCTTCGTTCATCGGTAACTTTACTTGGAGCTATATTTTTATTCGCCACATGATATGTGTTTTGCTTGGAGCGTCATTTTATTTTATTTAAGTTTTGCTTGCTGTTTGAATAAAGTATCAAGATCTGAAATTCTTAAATGTTAGAGAGTCTTCATATAGTTGCATAATTATTCGACTACTCATTGATCTTCACTTATATCTTTCGGAGTAGTTTGTTGTTGCTCTAGTGCTTCACTTATATACTTTTAGAGCACGGTGGTGGTTTTATTTTATAGAAATAGATGAACTCTCATGCTTCACTTATATTATTTTGAGAGTCCTTTAGAACAGCATGGTAGTTTGCTTTGGTTATGAAACTAGTCCTAATATGATGGGCATCCAAGAGGGATATAATAAAAACTTTCATATAAGTGCACCGGATACTAAGAGAAGTTTGATACTTGATTATTGTTTTGAGATACGAAGATGGTGATATTAGAGTCATGCTAGTTGAGTGGTTATGAATTTGAGAAATACTTGTGTTGAAGTTTGTGATTCCCGTAGCATGCACGTATGGTGAACCGTTATGTGATGAAGTCGGAGCATGATTTATTTATTGATTGTCTTCCTTATGAGTGGCGGTCGGGGACGAGCGATGGTCTTTTCCTACCAATCTATCCCCCTAGGAGCATGCGCGTAATACTTTGTTTCAATAACTAATAGATTTTTTCAATAAGTATGTGAGTTCTTTATGACTAATGTTGAGTCCATGGATTATACGCACTCTCACCCTTCCACCATTGCTAGCCTCTCTAATACCGCGCACCTTTCGCCGGTATCAACCCACCATATACCTTCCTCAAAACAGCCACCATACCTACCTATTATGGTGTTTCCATAGCCATTCCGAGATATATTGCCATGCAACTTTCCACCGTTCCGTTATTATGACACGCTTCATCATTGTCATATTGCTTTGCATGATCATGTAGTTGACATCGTATTTGTGGCAAAGCCACCGTTCATAATTCTTCCATACATGTCACTCATGCATCATTGCACATCCCGGTACACCGCCGGAGGCATTCATATAGAGTCATATCTTCTTCTAAGTATCGAGTTGTAATTCTTAAGTTGTAAGTAAATAAAAGTGTGATGATCATCATTATTAGAGCATTGTCCCAATGAGAAAAGGATAATGGAGACTATGATTCCCCCATAAGTCGGGATGAGACTCCGGATGAAAATAAATAAATAAAAGAGGCCAAAGAAGCCCAAATAAAAAAAGAGAGAAAAGAGGCCATAAAAAAGAGAAAGGACCAAATAAAAAAAATGATAGAAAAAGAGAGAAGGGGCAATGCTACTATCCTTTTACCAGACTTGTGCTTCAAAGTAGCACCATGATCTTCATGATAGAGAGTCTCCTATGTTGTCACTTTCATATACTAGTGGGAAATTTTCATTATAGAACTTGGCTTGTATATTCCAATGATGGGCTTCTTCAAAATGCCCTAGGTCTTCGTGAGCAAGCGAGTTGGATGCACACCCACTAGTTTCTTTTGTTGAGCTTTCATACATTTATAGCTCTAGTGCATCCGTTGCATGGCAATCCCTACTCACTCACATTGATATCTATTAATGGGCATCTCCATAGCCCGTTGATACGCCTAGTTGATGTGAGACTATCTTCTCCTTTTTGTCTTCTCCACAACCACCATTCTATTCCACCTATAGTGTTATGTCCATGGCTCACGCTCATGTATTGCGTGAAGATTGAAAAAGTTTTAGAACATCAAAAGTATGAAACAATTGCTTGGCTCGTCATCGGGGTTGTGCATGATTTAAATATTTTGTGTGGTGAAGATAGAGCATAGCCAGACTATATGATTTTGTAGGGATAGCTTTCTTTGGCCATGTTATTTTGAGAAGACATAATTGCTTAGTTAGTATGCTTGAAGTATTATTATTTTTATGTCAATATGAACTTTTATCTTGAATCTTTCGGATCTGAATATTCATGCCACAATTAAGAAGAATTACAATGAAATTATGCCAAGTAGCACTCCGCATCAAAAATTCTGTTTTTATCATTTACCTACTCGAGGACGAGCAGGAATTAAGCTTGGGGATGCTGATACGTCTCCAACGTATCTATAATTTTTGATTGCTCCATGCTATATTATCTTCTGTTTTGGATGTTTATGGGCTTTATTATACACTTTTATATTATTTTTGGGACCAACCTATTAACCCAGAGCCCAGTGTCAGTTTCTGTTTTTTTTTTGCCTATTTTAGGGTTTCAAGAAAAGGAAAATCAAACGGAGTCCATATGACCTGAAACTTCACAGAACCTATATTTAGAAGGAAAGCAACCCGGGAGACTTGGAGTCCACGTCAAGGAAGCTTCGAGGAGGCCATGAGGTAGGGGGCGCGCCCTCCACCCTCGTGGGCCCCTCGTGGCTCCCTTGACGTACTTCTTCCGCCTATATATCTCCATATACCCTAAAAACATCTGAGAGCACAATAGATCGGGAGTTCCGCCGCTAGAAGCCTCCGTAGCCACCGAAAGCCAATCTAGACCCATTCCGGCACCCTGCCGGAGGGGGAAATCCCTCTCCGGTGGCCATCTTCGTCATCCCGGTGCTCTTCATGACGAGGAGGGAGTAGTTCTCCCTCGGGGCTGAGGGTATGTACCAGTAGCTATGTGTTTGATCTCTCTCTCTCTCTCTCGTGTTCTTGAGGTGATACAATCTTGATGTATCGCGAGCTTTGCTATTATATTTGGATCCTATGATGTTTCTTCCCCCCTCTACTCTCTTGTAATGGATTGCGTTTTCCCTTTGAAGTTATCTTATCGGATTGAGTCTTTAAGGATTTGAGAACACTTGATGTATGTCTTGCGTGGGATACCCGTGGTGACAATGGGGTATTCTATTGATCCACTTGATGTATGTTTTGGTGATCAACTTGCGGGTTCCGCCCATGAACCTATGCATAGGGGTTGGCACACGTTTTCGTCTTGACTCTCTGGTAGAAACTTTGGGGCACTCTTTGAGGTCCTATGTGTTGGTTGAGTAGATGAATCTGAGATTGTGTGATGCATATCATATAATAATACCCACGGATACTTGAGGTGACATTGGAGTATCTAGGTGACATTAGGGTTTTGGTTGATTTGTGTCTTAAGGTGTTATTCTAGTACGAACTCTAGGGCTGTTTGTGACACTTATAGGAATAGCCCAACAGATTGATTGGAAAGAATAACTTTGAGGTTGTTTCGTACCCTACCATAATCTCTTCGTTCGTTCTCCGCTATTAGTGACTTTGGAGTGACTCTTTGTTGCATGTTGAGGGATAGTTATGTGATCCAATTATGTTATTATTGTTGACAGAACTTGCACTAGTGAAAGTATGAACCCTAGGCCTTGTTTCCTATCATTGCAATACCATTTATGCTCACTTTTACCATTAGTTACCTTGCTGTTTTTATATTTTCAGATTACAAAAACTATTATCTACTATCCATATACCACTGTATCACCATCTCTTTGCTGAACTAGTGCACTTATACAATTTACCATTATATTGGGTGTGTTGGGGACACAAGAGACTCTTTGTTATTTGGTTGCAGGGTTGCTTGAGAGAGACCATCTTCATCCTACGCCTCCTACGTATTGATAAACCTTAGGTCATCCACTAGAGGGAAATTTGCTACTGTCCTACAAACCACTGCACTTGGAGGCCCAACAACGCCTACAAGCAGAAGGTTGTGTAGTAGACATCAGTGAATTCCCATAACTCCCCTGTTCTCTGAAAAATACCTAAATCACTCAGAACATTTCCGATGTCCGAATATAGCCTTCCAATATATGAATCTTTACCTCTCGACCATTTCAAGACTCCTCGTCATGTCCGTGATCTCATCCGGGACTCCGAACAAACTTCGGTCATCAAATCACATAACTCATGATACAAATCGTCATCGAACGTTAAGCGTGCGGACCCTACGGGTTCGAGAACAATGTAGACATGACCGAGACACATCTCCGGTCAATAACTAATAGCGGAACCTAGATGCGCATATTGGCTCCTACATATTCTACGAAGATCTTTATCGGTCAAACCGCATAACGACATACGTTATTCCCTTTATCATCGGTATGTTACTTGCCTGAGATTCGATCGTCGGTATCATCATACCTAGTTCAATCTCGTCACCGGCAAGTCTCTTTACTCATTCCGTAATGCATAATCCTGTGACTAACTCATTAGTCACATTGCTGGCAAGGCTCATAGTGATGTGCATTACCAAGAGGGCCCAGAGATACCACTCTGATCCACGGAGTGACAAATCCTAATCTCGATCTATGCCAACCCGACAAACACCATTGGAGACACCTGTAGAGCATCTTTATAATCACCCAGTTACGTTGTGACGTTTGATAACACACTAAGTGTTCCTCCGGTATTCAGGAGTTGCATGATCTCATAGTTATAGGAACATGTATAAGTCATGACGAAAGCAATAGCAATAAACTAAACGATTGTAGTGCTAAGCTAACGGATGGGTTTTATCCATCACATCATTCTCTAATGATGTGATCCCGTTCATCAAATGACAACACATGTCTATGGTCAGGAAACATAACCATCTTTGATTAACGAGCTAGTCAAGTAGAGGCATACTAGGGACACTTTGTTTGTCTATGTATTCACACATGTACTAAGTTTCCGGTTAATACAATTCTAGCATGAATAATAAACATTTATCATGATATAAGGAAATATAAATAACAACTTTATTATTGCATCTAGGGCATATTTCCTTCAGTCTCCCACTTGCACTAGAGTCAATAATCTAGTTCACATCGTCATGTGATTTCACACCAATAGTTCACATCTTTATGTATGTATTCACACATGTACTAAGTTTCCGGTTAATACAATTCTAGCATGAATAATAAACATTTATCATGATATAAGGAAATATAAATAACAACTTTATTATTGCATCTAGGGCATATTTCCTTCAGTCTCCCACTTGCACTAGAGTCAATAATCTAGTTCACATCGTCATGTGATTTCACACCAATAGTTCACATCTTTATGTGATTAGTTCACATCTTCATGTGACTAATACCCAAAGGGTTCACTAGATTCAATAATCTAGTTCACATCGCTATGTGATTAACACCGAAAGAGTGATCATGTTTTGCTTGATACGTATCCAACGTATCTATAATTTTTTATTGATCCATGCTATATTATCTACTGTTTTGGACATTATTGGGCTTTATTTTCCACTTTTATATTATTTTTGGGACTAACCTATTAACCGGAGGCCCAGCCCAGAATTATTGTTTTTTTTGCCTGTTTTAGGGTTTCAAAGAAAAGGAATATCAAACGGAGTCCAAACGGAATGAAACCTTCGGGAACATGATTTTCTCAACGAACAAGACCCAGGAGACTTGGACCCTACGTCAAGACACAAAAGAGGAGGCCACGAGGTAGGGGCGCGCCTACCCCCCAGGTGCGCCCTCCACCCTCGTGGGCCCCCTATTGCTCCACCGACGTACTCCTTCCTCCTATATATACCTATGTACCCCAAACGATCAGATACGGAGCCAAAAACCTAATTCCATCGCTGCGACTTTCTGTATCCACGAGATCCCATCTTGGGGCCTGTTCCGGAGATCCGCCGAAGGGGGCATCGATCACGGAGGGCTTCTACATCAACACCATAGCCCCTCCGATGAAGTGTGAGTAGTTTACCTCAGACCTACGGGTCCATAGTTATTAGCTAGATGGCTTCTTCTCTCTTTTTGGATCTCAATACAATTTTCTCCCCCTCTCTTGTGGAGAACTATTCGATGTAATCTTCTTTTTTGCGGTGTGTTTGTTGAGATCGATGAATTGTGGGTTTATGATCTAGTCTATCTATGAACAATATTTGAATCTTCTCTGAATTATTTTATGTATGATTGGTTATCTTTGCAAGTCTCTTCGAATTATAAGTTTGGTTTGGCCTACTAGATTGATCTTTCTTGCAATGGGAGAAGTGCTTAGCTTTGGGTTCAATCTTGCGGTGTCCTTTCCCAGTGACAGTAGGGGCAGCAAGGCACGTATTGTATTCTTGCCATCGAGGATAACAAGATGGGGTTTTAATCATATTGTATGAGTTTATCCCTCTACATCATGTCATCTTTCTTAAGGCGTTACTCTATTTTTAACTTAATACTCTAGATGCATGCTAGATAGTGGTCGATGAGTGGAGTAATAGTAGTAGATGCAGGCAGGAGTCGGTCTACTTGTCTCAGACGTGATGCCTATATACATGATCATACCTAGATATTCTCATAACTATGCTCAATTCTGCCAATTGCTCAACAGTAATTTGTTCACCCATCGTAGAATACTTATGCTCTCGAGAGAAGCCACTAGTGAAACCTATGGCCCCAGGGTCTATCTTTATCATATTAATCTCCTACTACTTAGTTATTTCCTTTGCTTTTTTACTTTGCCTTTATTTTACTCTGCATCTTTATCACAAAAATACCAAAAATATTATCTTATCATATCTATCAGATCTCACTCTCGTAAGTGGCCATGTAGGGATTGACAACCCCTATTCGCGTTGGTTGCGAGGATTTATTTGTTTTGTGCAGGTACGAGGGACTCACGCGTAGCCTCCTGCTGGATTGATACCTTGGTTCTCAAAATCTGAAGGAATTACTTACGCTACTTTGCTGCATCATCCTTTCCTCTTCGGGTAAAGCCAACACAGTGCTCAAGAGGTAGCAAGAAGGATTTCTGGCGCCGTTGCCGGGGAGGTCTACGCAAAAGTCAACATACCAAGTACCCATCACATACCCTTATCTCCCGCATTACATTATTTGCCATTTGCCTCTCGTTTTCCTCTCCCCCACTTCACCCTTGTCGTTTTATTCGCCCTCTCTCTCTATCATCCATCTCTTTCTCTATTATCCTCTTTTTGCCCGCTTGCTTTTTGTTTGCTTGTGTGTTAGTTTGCTTGCTTGTCACGATGTCTCAAGATAATACTAAATTATGTGACTTCACCAATACCAACAATAATGATTTTATTAGCACTCCGATTGCTCCTCTTGTCGATGCTGAATCTTGTGAAATTAATACTGCTTTGCTGAATCTTGTCATGAAAGATCCGTTTTCCGGCCTTCCTAGTGAAGATGCCACTACCCATCTAAATAGCCTCGTTGATTTGTGTGATATGCAAAAGAAGAAAGATGTGGATAATGATATTGTTAAATTGAAGCTATTTCCTTTTTTGCTTAGAGATCGTGCTAAAGCTTGGTTTTCATCTTTGCCTAAAAATAGTATTGATTCATGGAACAAGTGCAAAGATGCTTTTATCTCTAAGTATTTTCCTCCCGCTAAGATTATCTCTCTTAGAAACGATATTATGAATTTTAAGCAACTTGATCATGAACATGTTGCACAAGCTTGGGAGAGAATGAAACTAATGATACGTAATTGCCCTACTCATGGTTTAAATTTGTGGATGATTATACAAAATTTTTATGCCGGATTGAATTTTGCTTCTAGAAATCTTTTAGATTCGGCCACGGGAGGCACTTTTATAAAAATCACTTTAGGATAAGCTACTAAAATCCTAGATAATATTATGGTTAATTATTCTCAATGGCATACTAAAAGATCTACTAATAAAAAGGTGCATGCGATAGAAGAAATTAATGTTTTGAGTGGAAAGATGGATGAAATTATGAAATTATTTGATAATAAGAGTGTTTCTTCTGATCCTAATGATATGCCCTTGTCTACTTTGATTGAGAATAATAATGAATCTATGGATGTGAATTTTGTTGGTAGGAACAATTTTGGTAACAACGCGTATAGAGGAAATTTTAATCCTAGGCCTTATCCTAGTAATCCCTCTAATAATTATGGTAATTCCTACAACAATTCTTATGGAAATTATAATAAGATGCCCTCTGATTTTGAATCTAATATTAAAGAATTTATTACTTCGCAAAAGAATATTAATGCTTTGATTGAAGAAAAATTGCTTAAGATTGATGAGTTGGCTAGGAACGTTGATAGAATTTCTCTTGATGTTGATTCTTTGAAACTTAGATCTATTCCACCTAAGCATGATAACAATGAGTCTCTCAAAGCCATGAGAATTTCCATTGATGAGTGCAAATAAAGAACCACTAGGATGCGTGCTAAGAAAGATGCCTTTATAAAAGCGTGTTCTTCTAGTTCCTATGAAAATAATGATGAAGATCTAAAAGTTATTGATGTGTCCCCTTTTAAATCTTTGTTTTGCAATATGAATCTTGATAATGATGGGACTGTATATGATCCACCTTTACCTAGAAGGCGTTCCAAGAATTCAAATTTTTTTGTTCTTGATGCTAAAATTGATAAGTGGGTTTGAAGAAATTAAAACCCTAGATGTTGCTAAACCCACTATTATGGATTTCAAGGAATTTAACTATGAAAATTTCTCTTTGTTGATTGTATTTCCTTGTTGCAATCCGTGCTAAATTCTCCTCATGCTTATAGTCAAAATAAAGCGTTTACTAAACATATCGTTGATGCCTTCATGCAATCTTATGAAGAAAAACTTGAATTGGAAGTTTCTATCCCTAGAAAGCTTTATGATGAGTGGGAAACAACTATTAAAATTAAAATTAAAGATCATGAATGCTATGCTTTATGTGATTTGGGTGCTAGTGTTTCCACGATTCCAAAGACTTTGTGTGATTTGTTAGGTTTCCGTGATTTTGATGATTGCTCTTTAAACTTGCACCTTGCAGATTCCACTATTAAGAAACCTATGGGAAGAATTAATGACGTTCTTATTGTTGCAAATAGGAATTATGTGCCCGTAGATTTTATTGTTCTTGATATAGATTGCAATCCTTCATGTCCTATTATTCTTGGTTGACCTTTCCTTAGAACGATTGGTGCAATTATTGATATGAAGGAAGGAAATATTAGATTCAAATTTCCATTAAGGAAAGGCATGGAACACTTTCCTAGAAAGAAAATTAAATTAACTTATGAATCTATTATGAGATCCACTTATGGATTGCCTACCAAAGATGGCAATACCTAGATCTATCCTTGCTTGTTATGCCTAGCTAGGGGCGTTAAACGAGAGCACTTGTTGGGAGGCAACCTAATTTTATTTTTATTCCTTGCTTTTTGATCCTGTTTAGTAATAAATAAATTATCTAGCCTCTGTTTTGGTTGTGTTTTTTGTGTTTAATTAGTGTTTGTGCCAAGTAGAACCGTTGGGAAGACTTGGGGAAAGTCTTGTTACACTTGCTGTAAAAACAGAAACTTTAGCGCTCACGAGAACTACTGCCATTTTTATTTGGAAAGTGTTATTTAGTTAATTATTTTTGCAATAAATAAATTCCTCACGTCCAACAATTTATTTTAGAATTTTTGGGGTTCCAGATCTTGCGCTAGCTACAGATTACTACAGACTATTCTGTTTTTGACAGATTCTGTTTTTCGTGTGTTGTTTGCTTATGTTGGTAAATATATGGCTAGTAAAATAGTTTATAAACCATAGAGAAGTTGGAATACGGTAGGTATAACACCAATATAAATAAAGAATGAGTTCATTACAGTACCTTGAAGTGGTATTTTGTTTTCTTTCGCTAACGGAGCTCACGAGATTTTCTACTTTAAGTTTTGTGTTGTGAAGTTTTCAAGTTTTGGGTAAAGATTTGATGGATTATGGAACAAGGAGTGGCAAAAGCCTAAGCTTGGGGATGCCCATGGCACCCCCAAGATAATCTAAGGACACCTAAAAGCCAAAGCTTGGGGATGCCCCGGAAGGCATCTCCTCTTTCGTCTACTTCTATCGGTAACTTTACTTGGAGCTATATTTTTATTCGCCACATGATATGTGTTTTGCTTGGAGCGTCTTGTATGATTTGAGTCTTTAATTTTTAGTTTACCACAATCATCCTTGCTGTACACACCTTTTGAGAGAGTCATAGATGATTTGGAATTTGTTAGAATACTCTATGTGCTTCGCTTATATCTTTTGAGTTATGTAGTTTTGCTCTAGTACTTCACTTATATCTTTTAGAGCACGGTGGTGGATTTGTTTTATAGAAACTACTGATCTCTCATGCTTCACTTAAATTATTTTGAGAGTCTTAAATAGCATGGTAATTTGCTTAAAATCCTAATATGCTTGGTATACAAGATTAATAATAAAACTTTCTTATGAGTGTGTTGAATACTATGAGAAGTTTGATGCTTGATAATTGTTTTGAGATATGAAGATGGTGATATTAAAGTTGTGCTAGTTGAGTAGTTGTGAATTTGAGAAATACTTGTGTTAAAGTTTGTGATTCCCGTAGCATGCACGTGTGGTGAACCGTTATGTGATGAAGTCGGAGCATGATTTATTTTTTGATTGTCTTCCTTATGAGTGGCGGTCGGGGACGAGCAATGGTCTTTTCCTACCAATCTATCCCCCTAGGAGCACGCGCATAATACTTTGCTTTGATAACTTGTAGATTTTTGCAATAAGTATATGAGTTCTTTATGACTAATGTTGAGTCCATGGATTATACGCACTCTCACCCTTCCATCATTGCTAGCCTCTCTAATACCGCGCACCTTTCGCTGGTATCATACACCCACCATATACCTTCCTCAAAACAGCCACCATACCTACCTATTATGGCATTTCCATAGCCATTCCGAGATATATTGCCATGCAACTTTCCACCGTTCCATTTATTATGACACACTCCATCATTGTCATATTTCTTAGCATGATCATGTAGTTGACATCGTATTTGTGGCAAAGCCACCATTCATAATTCTTTCATACATGTCACTCATGAGTCATTGCATATCCCGGTACACCGCCGAAGGTATTCATATAGAGTCATATTTTGTTCTAAGTATCAAGTTGTAACTGTTGAGTTGTAAGAAAAATAAAAGTGTGAAGATCATCATTATTAGAGCATTGTCCTAGTGAGGAAAGGATGATGGAGACTATGATTCCCCCACAAGTCGGGATGAGACTACGGAAGAAAAAAAGAAAAAAAAAGAGGCCATAAAAAAGAAGAGAAAAGGCCCAAATAAAAAAATGATGAGAGAAAAAGAGAGAAGGGGCAATGCTACTATCCTTTTACCACACTTGTGCTTCAAAGTATCACCATGATATTCATAGTAGAGAGTCTCTCATTTCGTCACTTTCATATACTAGTGGGAATTCTTCATTATAGAACTTGGCTTGTATATTCCAATGATGGGCTTCCTCAAAATGCCCTAGGTCTTCATGAGCAAGCAAGTTGGATGCTGAAAGTGCAACTATCCCTAGGTGGTTTTGGTAATTCATAACAACATATAGCTCATTGAGCTAATACTATTCCAAGATGATTATTTCAGGAAAGCTCAATGATTGGCATGGCATGGATGTGAAAGTGGAACCCTCAAAATGCTAAGGACAAAGGATTGGCTCAAGCTCAAAAGCTCAAGACTCTTCATTTTATATTTTAGTGATCCAAGATAACATTGAGTCTTTAGGAAAAGCCAATACTATCAAGGAGGGATGAGGTGTTGCTTAATGAGCCTCTTGCTTCATGTGCTTAGTGATATGCTCCAAAACCCTCAACTACTTTCCCATATCCACATATGACCTAAACCCTAAGCCAAACTCGGTCCTACCGATTCTTCCTATCCGGCGCCACCGAGTTTCACTTGTCATTAGCCACTGCCAAACCCTAGCAATTCGTTCCTACCGATAGGGATCTCGGTCTCACCGAGATGGGGTTGCAAACTCTCTGTTTCCCTTTCGTAACTTTTCGGTCCCACCGAAAGAGCGAATCGGTCCCACCGAGATTGCAATGTAAACTCAGTGTTTCCCCTTTGTAACTTTTCGGTCTCACCGAAAGAGCAAATCGGTCCCACCGAGTTTGCCTGACCAACTCTGTGGTTAGCTAATTACCAAATTCGGTCTCACCGAGTTTGTAATCGGTCTCACCGAGATTACGTTATGCCCAAACCCTAACCATATCGGTCCTACCGAGTTGCATGTCAGTCCCACCGAAAATCACTAACGGTCACTAGGTTTACTTTTTCGGTCCGACCGAGCTTATTGATTCGGTCCCACCGAGATTGGAAAACTATGTAACGGTTGGATTTTGTGTGGAGGCTATATATACCCCTCCACCTTCTTCTCATTCGAAGAGAGAGCCATCAGAACACACACACCATTCCAACTCATATGTTCTGAGAGAGAACCACCTACTCATGTGTTGAGACCAAGACATTCCATTCCTACCATATGAATCTTGATCTCTAGCCTTCCCAAGTTGCTTTCCACTCAAATCCTCTTTCAACCAAATCCAAATCCTATGAGAGAGAGTTGAGTGTTGGGGAGACTATCATTTGAAGCACAAGAGCAAGGAGTTCATTACCTACACACCATTTGTTACTTCTTGGAGAGTGGTGTCTCCTAGATTGGCTAGGTGTCACTTGGGAGCCTCCGACAAGATTGTGGAGTTGAACCAAGGAGTTTGTAAGGGCAAGGAGATCGCCTACTTCGTGAAGATCTACCGCTAGTGAGGCAAGTCCTGTGTGGGCGATGGCCATGGTGGGATAGACAAGGTTGCTTCTTTGTGGACCCTTTGTGGGTGGTTGCTTCTTCGTGGACCCTTCGTGGGTGGAGCCCTGTGTGGACTCGCGCAACCGTTACCCTTGGGTGGAGCCCTGTGTGGACTCGCGCAACCGTTACCCTTCGTGGGTTGAAGTCTCCATCAACGTGGATGTAGGATAGCACCACCTATCCGAACCACGGGAAAAACATCCGTGTCTCCAATAGCGTTTGAATTATCCAAACCCTTCCCTTTACATTCTTGCAAGTTGCATGCTTTACTTTCCGCTGCCAATATACTCTTTGCATGCTTGCTTGAATCATGTGATGATTGCTTGACTTATCCTAAATTAGCTAAAATCTGCCAAGAACTTAAATTGGGAAAAGGTTAAGTTTTTATTTGGTCAAGTAGTCTAATCACCCCCCTCTAGACATACATTCGATCCTACAGATGCACACCCACTTAGTTTCTTTTTGAGCTTTCATATACTTATAGCTCTAGTGCATCCGTTGCATGGCAATCCCTACTCACTCACACTGATATATATTGATGGGCATCTCCATAGCCCGTTGATACGCCTAGTTGATGTAATACTATCTTCTCCCTTTTTGTCTTCTCCACAACCACCATTCTATTCAACCTATAAGTGCTATGTCCATGGCTCATGCTCATGTATTGCGTGAAGATTGAAAAAGTTAGAGAACACCAAAAGTATGAAACAATTGCTTGGCTTGTCATCGGGGTTGTGCATGATTTAAATATTTTCTGTGGTGAAGATGGAGCATAGCCAGACTATTTGATTTTGTAGGGATAACTTTCTTTGGCCATGCTATTTTGATAAGACATAATTGCTTTGTTAGTATGCTTGAAGTATTATTATTTTTATGTCAATATTAAACTTTTGTATTGAATCTTTCGGATCTGAATGTTCATACCACAATTAAGAAGAATTACATTAAAATTATGCCAAGTAGCACTCCGTATCAAAAATTCTGTTTTTATCATTTACCTACTCGAGGGCGAGCATGAATTAAGCTTGGGGATGCTTGATACGTCTCCAACGTATCTATAATTTTTTATTGCTCCATGCTATATTATCTACTGTTTTGGACATTATTGGGCTTTATTTTCCACTTATATATTTTTTTGGGACTAACCTATTAACCGGAGGCCCAGCCCAAAATTGTTGTTTTTTGCCTGTTTTAGGGTTTCGAAGAAAAGGAATATCAAACGGAGTCCAAACGGAATGAAACCTTCGGGAACGTGATTTTCTCAACGAACAAGACCCAGGAGACTTGGACCCTACGTCAAGACACAAAAGAGGAGGCCACGAGGTAGGGGGCGCGCCTACCCCCCAGGTGCGCCCTCCACCCTCGTGGGCCCCCTATTGCTCCACCGACGTACTCCTTCCTCCTATATATACCTATGTACCCCAAACGATCAGATACGGAGCCAAAAACCTAATTCCATCGCCGCAACTTTCTGTATCCACGAGATCCCATCTTGGGGCCTGTTCCAGAGATCCGCCGGAGGGGGCATCGATCACGGAGGGCTTCTACATCAACACCATAGCCCCTCCGATGAAGTGTGAGTAGTTTACCTTAGACCTACGGTTCCATAGTTATTAGCTAGATGGCTTCTTCTCTCTTTTTGGATCTCAATACAATTTTCTCCCCCTCTCTTGTGGAGAACTATTCGATGTAATCTTCTTTTTTGCGATGTGTTTGTTGAGATTGATGAATTGTGGGTTTATGATCAAGTCTATCTATGAACAATATTTGAATCTTCTCTAAATTATTTTATGTATGATTGGTTATCTTTGCAAGTCTCTTCGAATTATCAGTTTGGTTTGGCCTACTAGATTGATCTTTCTTGCAATGGGAGAAGTGCTTAGCTTTGGGTTCAATCTTGCGGTGTCCTTTCCCAGTGCCAGTAGGGGCAGCAAGGCACGTATTGTATTCTTGCCATCGAGGATAACAAGATGAGGTTTTAATCATATTGTATGAGTTTATCCCTCTACATCATCTCATCTTGCTTAAGGCGTTACTCTATTTTTAACTTAATACTCTAGATGCATGCTGGATAGCGGTCGATGAGTGGAGTAATAGTAGTAGATGCAGGCAGGAGTCGGTCTACTTGTCTCAGACGTGATGCCTATATACATGATCATACCTAGATATTCTCATAACTATGCTCAATTCTGCCAATTGCTCAACAGTAACTTGTTCACCCACCGTAGAATACTTATGCTCTCGAGAGAATCCACTAGTGAAACCTTTGGCCCCAGGGTCTATCTTTATCATATTAATCTCCTACTACTTAGTTATTTCCTTTGCTTTTTTACTTTGCCTTTACTTTACTCTGCATCTTTATCACAAAAATACCAAAAATATTATCTTATCATATCCATCAGATCTCACTCTCGTAAGTGGCCGTGTAGGGATTGACAACCCCTATTCACGTTGGTTGCGAGGATTTATTTGTTTTGTGCAGGTATGAGGGACTCACGCGTAGCCTCCTGCTGGATTGATACTTTGGTTCTCAAAATCTGAGGGAAATACTTACGCTACTTTGCTGCATCATCCATTCCTCTTCGGGGTAAACCAAGACAGTGCTCAAGACTGACGCTGTTTTCAGCAGAATTACCATGGTGTTATTTATGTGCAGGAGCAAACGTTCTCGGAATCACCTGAAACTTCACGGAGACACTTTTTAGAAAATAAGAAAAATACTTGCCAAAGATGAAGGCCAGGAGGACACCGTCTTGCCACGAGGGTGGGGGCGCGCCTGGCCCCCTAGGGTGCGCCCCCTACCTCGTGGGCCCCCTGTTGCCTCTCCGACTCCAACTCCACCTCCATATATTGAGTTTCGATGAGAAAAAAATCAGAGAGAAGAAATCATCGCGTTTTAAGATACGGAGCCGCCGCCAAGCCCTAAAACCTCTCGGGAGGGCTGATCTGGAGTCCGTTCGGGGCTCCGGAGAGGGGAATCCGTCACCATCGTAATCATCAACCATCCTCCATCACCAATTTCATGATGGTCACCGTCGTGCTTGAGTAATTCCATCGTAGGCTTGCTGGACGGTGGGGTTGGATGGGATCTATTATGTAATCGAGTTAGTTTTGTTAGGGTTTGATCCCTAGTGTCCACTATGTTCTGAGATTGATGTTGCTATGACTTTGCTATGCTTAATGCTTGTCACTAGAGCCCGAGCGCCATGATTTCAGATCTGAACCTATTATGTTTTCATCAATATATGAGTGTTCTTGATCCTATCTTGCAAGTCTATAGTCACCTATTATGTGTTATGATCCGTTAACCCCGAAGTGACAATAATCGGGATACTTACCGGTGATGACCGTAGTTTGAGGAGTTCATGTATTCACTATGTGTTAATGCTTTGTTTCGGTTCTCTATTAAAAGGAGGCCTTAATATCCCTTAGTTTTTGTAAGGACCCCGCTGCCACGGGAGGGTAGGACAAAAGATGGCATGCAAGTTCTTTTCCATAAGCACGTATGACTATATTCGGAATACATGCCTACATTATATCAATGAACTGGAGCTAGTTCTGTGTCACCCTAGGTAATGACTGTTACATGATGAACTGCATCCGGCATAATTCTCCATCACTGATCCATTGCCTACGAGCTTTCCATATATTGTTCTTCGCTTATTTACTTTTCCGTTGCTATTGCTATCATCACTACAAAATACCAAAAATATTACTTTTACTACTGTTACCTTTTGCTACCGTTATCACCACTATCATATTACTTTTTTACTAAACACTTTGCTGCAGATATTAAGTTTCCAGGTGTGGTTGAATTGACAACTCATCTGCTAATACTTGAGAATATTCTTTGGCTCCCCTTGTGTCGAATCAATAAATTTGGGTTGAATACTCTAGCCTCGAAAACTGTTGCAATCCCCTATACTTGTGGGTTATCAAGACAATTTTCTGGCGCTGTTGCCGGGGAGCATAGCTCTATTCTTTGAGTCACTTGGGATATATATCTGCTTATCATTATGAAGAACTTGAGAGATCCAAAAACCAAGATCTATCCCTCAACTTCGAGGGGAGGTAAGGAACTGCCATCTAGCTCTGCACTTGATTCACCTTCTGTTTTGAGTAAGCTTGCGACACCTACACCTGCTTCTGCTATTTGTTCTGATATGTCACATGTTATTGATGATGCCACTTCTGCTATGCACGATACTTATGATGAAACTACCTCTATGCCTGATACTACTATGCCACTTAGTGATTTTCTCGATGAACAACTTGCTAGGGCTAGAGAGATTGAAAATATTGAATCTGATGATACTCATGAAAGTGATGATGAAGAACCACTTGCCATTCCTAAGGGTTATGTTTTTGATCAAGATGCTTCTTTAGCTATTTTAGCTTGCAGAAATAGAACTGAACTTAAAAAATTATTAGCTAAATGGAGTAAGCAATCTCTAAATGCTAGAATGAAACCTAATTCTGCTTTTGCTACTTCACCTATCTTTGTTACTGATAAGGATTATGAATTCTCTGTTGATCCTGATATAATTACTTTGGTTGAATCTGATCCTTTTCATGGTTATGAATCTAAAACTGTTGTGGCACATCTTACTAAACTGAATGATATAGCTACCCTGTTCACTAAAGATGAGAGAACTCGTTACTTTTATATCCTTAAAATATTTTTGTTCTCATTAAAGGGTGATGCTAAGATATGGTTTAATTCTCTTGATCCTGGTTGTGTGCGTAGTCCCCAGGATATGATTTATTACTTCTCTGCTAAATATTTCCCTCCTCATAAGAAACAAGCTGCTTTAAGGGATATATATAATTTTGTGCAAATTGAAGAAGAGTCTCCCACAAGCTTGGGGGAGGCTTCTCCAATTACTTAATGCTTTTCTTGATCATCCTCTTAACAAAAATGAAATATTTGATATCTTTTATAATGGACTAACCGATGCCTCCAGAGATTACCTGGATAGTTGTGCCGGTTCTATTTTCAGGGAAAGGAAACCGAATGAAGCTGAAATTCTATTGAATAATATGTTGATGAATGAAAATAATTGGACACCTCTGGAGCCAATTCCTGAGCCTATTCCTAAACCAACTCCGAAGAAGAGGGGTATTCTATTTCTCAGTCTTGAAGATATGCAAGAGGCAAAGAAATCTATGAAAGAAAAGGGTATTGAAGCTGAAGATGTTAAGAATTTACCTCCTATTGAAGAAACTCATGGTCTTGATAACCCGACACAGGTAGTAAAGGTAAATTCTCTCTATAGATATGATAAAGTTGTAATCCCATTTACTAAAATTGCTATCCCATGCTTAGATGAGTTTGATAAATTTATGGCTAAGCAAGAAGACTCTAATGCTTATTTTGGTAGACAACTGAAATATAATTCAAATATGCTTGGACACTTGGGTGATTATATGGCTAATGTCAAAGGTGAACTTAAACTTATTAGTAAACATGCTTCTATGGTTACCACTCAAGTAGAGCAAGTACTTAAAGCTCAAAATGATTTGCTCAATGAATTGAATAGTAAATATAATGATTATGCTGTTAGAGTGGCTACTAGAACTGGTAGAATGACTCAGGAACCTTTGTATCATGAAAGCCATCCTAAGAGAATTGAGCAAGATTCTCAGAGAAATAATTTATATGCACCTAGTTCTTCTAAAAAGAAGAAAAAGAAAAATGATAGGACTTTGCATGCTTCTAGTGATCCTATTGTTGAAACACCTGAGAATCCAAATGATATTTCTATTTCTGATGCTGAAACACAATCTGGTAATGAACCTAAAACTAGTGGTCATGTTAATGATAATGTTCATAATGATGTTCAACCTAGTAATGATAATGATATAGAAATTGAACCTCTTGTTGATCTTGATAACCCACAATCAAAGAATCAACGTTATGATAAGAAAGACTTTGTTGCTAAGGAACATGGTAACGAAAGAGAACCATGGGTTCAGAAACCCATGCCTTTTCCTCCCAAACCATCCAAGAAAATGGATGATGAGGATTTTGAGCGCTTTGCTGAAATGATTAGACCTATCTTTTTGCGTATGCGATTAACTGATATGCTTAAAACGAATCCTTATGCTAAGTACATGAAAGATATTATTACAAATAAAAGAAAGATACCGGAAGCTGAAATTTCCACCATGCTTGCTAATTATACTTTTAAGGGTGGAATACCAAAGGAACTTGGAGATCCAGGAGTACCCACTATACCATGCTTTATTAAAAGAAATTATGTTAAAACTGCTTTATGTGATCTTGGAGCCGGTGTTAGTGTTATGCCTCTCTCTTTATATCGTAGACTTGATTTGAATAAGTTGACACCTACTGAAATATCTTTGCAAATGGCTGATAAATCAACTGCTATACCTGTCGGTATTTGTGAGGATGTGCTTGTTGTAGTTGCAAATGTTACTATTTTAACGGACTTTGTTATTCTTGATATTCCTGAGTACGATAGTATGTCTGTTATTCTTGGAAGACCCTTTTTGAATACTGCAGGGGCTGTTATTGATTGCACTAAAGGCAATGTCACTTTTCATGTTAATGGTAATGAGCATACGGTACACTTTCCGAGGAAACAACCTCAAGTTCATAGTATCAACTCTATTGGAAAAATTCCATCGATTATATTGGGAGGTTTTGAATTTCCTCTTCCTACTATCAAGAAGAAATATGATATTCTTATTATTGGGGATGTGCATATCCCCGTTGAGGTAACATAGTGTTATTACAAATTTCTCCGGTTCCATGTTATTCGGAATGAGTCCGTTAACAAGACTTGATCAACCTTGTTAGTGGATTCCTTTTGATGAGCATGAGATGGATGAAACTAGAAAGCACAACCTTCTATACCCCACTTTTACCTTCTGTTATTTATATTAAATAAAATAAAAATAAACATTTTTCTGTCTGTTATCTGATTATCCGTGCAATATAAAAATACGCCGAAAATAAAAGTTCTCCAAATGCTCTGAAAATTAAATATGATTTTTTCTAGAATATTTAAGGATTTGTGGAACAAAGAACACACCAGGGGGATCAACCACCTTGCCACGAGGGTGGAGGGCGCGCCCCCTGCCTCGTGGGCCCACGGTGGTCCCCCTCCACTTATTCCTGCACCCACACACTTCATCTTCCTCCCACAAACACGAATAACCAGCTCAAACTCGAGTCCAAACTCGTTTTGCTGCCATTTTCAATCTCCTTGCTCAAAGCACCTCTCACAAAACTGCTTGGCGAGATTGTTCCTTGGTATGTGACTCCTCCATTGGTCCAATTAGTTTTTGTTCTAGTGCTTTATTCATTGCAAATTTTTGCTGCTTAGGTGACCCTATTCTTGAGCTTGCATGTCAAATTTATATGGTCAAAAGTAGTTTTGATGCATGATATAGGCCCTAGGCACTTGTAGGAGTAGTTGCTATCAATATTATAGAGTTTGCTTTACTTTTATTTTGAAGTTACTAGAAAAATTTCAGAATTTTTCAGAGGAAGAAAAATGCTTAGGAAAACGTTCCAAGGTGGTTCTTCAAGGAAGCAAGGACCCAGGCTTGCAATGTGTGATGCTGACGAAGAGCCACCAAGAGACGCTCCAGTGCGTCCTTGCACGTACCTTGTTCCGTTGACGGCTATCCACGCCTACCGGAACCCTGCACCAGCCGAGGAGCCAGAGCCGGAACCATAATTTGATCCTTCACGACAGTCTAATTACCAGTGGGATCCGGAGATGATTGTCAGCTAGTGGCAATCTGAGCCTTCTTCTTCCTCATCACAGTACGACCCCAACTACTATTATGGATATCCGCCAGGCCAGCCGTGGCCATAGACCAACTTAGACCAAAAGCCTAAGCTTGGGGGAGTACGTATTTCCCACCGACATTACATTTATGTTCACACACTCATTGCTAGATGATGGTGCTCATACTTTTTCATTGTATCATCCATGCTAGCTTATTTTCCTTTTTATGCTTTCTTCTTGTGTGTTTCATAAACCTTAAGAAAAACCAAAAAATTTAGTTGTAGCTTTTAATTAGTTTACTTTCCATGCTTGTAGTAGTAATTAAAAAGAAAACCCAAAAATATTTCATGTTCTTCTTTTGCTTGTTGGGAGCTTTCCCGTGTAAATAGTTTTATTTCTTTTCTTTTCTTTGGGGGTCGATAGGAGAAGACCATGATTAAATTGTTGAAGTGGCTCTTATATGCATTATTGTTGATCTGACAAAAGAGCCCATATTGTCTTGTCTTCTCCTGTTTATTGAATGCCTGCAGATTCCAGCTTAGTCCAATGCACGTGCACTATTATTATTATTCACATCGTTCAGTCGTGCAAGTGAAAGGCAATTATGATGATATATGATGGGCTGGATGAGATGAGAAAAGCTGGTATGAACTCGACCTCTTTTGTTTTTGTAAATATGATTAGTTCATCGTTCCTGATTCAGCCTATTATGAATAAACATGTTTGCAATGACAACTAGAGATCATAGTTTCTTGTGCAATGCTTGATTAGCTATGAGTTATAATGGTTTACCTTGCGTGCCAACATGCTATTAAAATGGTTATGATGTGGTATGATAGGGTGGTATCCTCCTCTGAATGATTTACGTGACTTGACTTGGCACATGTTTATGCATGTAGTTGAAACAAAATCAACATAGCCTTCACGATATTTATGTTCATGGTGGATTATATCCTACTCATGCTTGCATTCGGTGTTGATTAATTTTAATGCATGTTCATGACTGTTGTCGCTCTCTAGCTAGTGGCTTCCCAGTCTTTTGCTAGCCTTCACCTGTACTAAGCGGGAATACTGCTTGTGCATCCAAACAACTTAAACCCCAAAGTTATTCCACATGAGTCCACTATACCTACCTATATACGGTATCTACCTGCCGTTCCAAGTAAATTTGTATGTGCCAAACTCTAAACCTTCAAATAAATATCCTGTTTTGTATGCTCGAATAGCTCATGTATCAGCTAGGGTTGTCTGTATCTTCCATGTTAGGCGGGTTATTCTCAAGAGGAGTGGACTCCGCTCCTCACTCATGAGATAAATGGCTGGTCACTGGGATGCCCAGTCCCATGCTTCATGCAAACTAAATCAAAATAATTGCAAACAAAACTCCCCCTAGGACTCTTGTTAGTTGGAGGCACTCGTTGTTTCGAGCAAGCCATGGATTGATGCTTGTGGTGGAAGGGGGAGTATAAACTTTACCATTCTGTTTGGGAACCGCCTATAATGTGTGTAGCATGGAAGATATCGCCATCTCTTGGTTGTTATGTTGACAATGGAAGTATACCACTCAAAATATTATTCACCTCTATTTCAAAATCGAGCTCTGGCACTTCTACAAATCCCTTCTTCCCTCTGCGAAGGGCCTATCTATTTACTTTTATGCTGAGTCGTCATCCTCTTATTAAAAAGCACCAGTTGGAGAGCACCACTGTCATTTGCATTCATTACTGTTAGTTTACATTGAGTATGACTTGACTGGATCTCTTTTACCATGAATTACAATGTCTAGTCAGTCCTTGGTCTTTAAAGGTGCTCTGCATTTCTGTTTTGCGGTCTCAGAAAGGGCTAGCGAGATACCATCATGTTATATCATATTATGATTGTTTTGAGAAAGTGTTGTTATCCGAGTTTTCTTATTACGGCTCGCTAGTTGATTATGCTATTGATGTGAGTAACTTGAGACCTATGCGTTATTGCGAATGTGGTTAGTTATAATCTTTGCTGAAAACTTGAATGCTGGCTTTACATATTTACAACAACAAGAGCAAACAGAGTTTGTAAAAGTTTTTCTTTATCACTTTCAGTTTGTCAACTGAATTGCTTGAGGACAAGCAAAGGTTTAAGCTTGGGGGAGTTGATACATCTCCGACGTATCTACTTTTCCAAACACTTTTGCCCTTGTTTTGGACTCTAACTTGCATGATTTGAATGGAACTAACCCGGACTGATGCTGTTTTCAGTAGAATTACCATGGTGTTATTTATGTGCAGGAGCAAACGTTCTCGGAATGACCTGAAACTTCATGGAGACACTTTTCAGAAAATAAGAAAAATACCTGCCAAAGATGAAGGCCAGGGGGCCCACCGTATTGCCACGAGGGTGGGGGGCGCGCCTGCCCCCCTAGGGCGCGCCCCTACCTCATGGGCCCCCTGTTGCCTCTCCGACTCCAACTCCACCTCCATATATTGAGTTTCGATGAGAAAAAAATCAGAGAGAATAAATCATCGCGTTTTACGATACAGAGCTGCCGCCAAGCCCTAAAACCTCTCGGGAGGGCTGATCTGGAGTCCGTTCGGGGCTCCGGAGAGGGGAATCCGTCGCCATCATCATCGTCAACCATCCTTGATCACCAATTTCATGATGCTCACCGCCGTGCGTGAGTAATTCCATCGTAGGCTTGCTGGACGGTGATGGGTTGGATGGGATCTATCATGTAATCGAGTTAGTTTTGTCAGGGTTTGATCCCTAGTGTCCACTATGTTCTGAGATTGATGTTGCTATGACTTTGCTATGCTTAATGCTTGTCACTAGGGCCCGAGTGCCATGATTTCAGATCTGAACCTATTATGTTTTCATCAATATATGAGTGTTCTTGATCCTATCTTGCAAGTCTATAGTCACCTATTATGTTTTATGATCCGTTAACCCCGAAGTGACAATAATCGGGATACTTACCGGTGATGACCGTAGTTTGAGGAGTTCATGTATTCACTATGTGTTAATGCTTTATTCTGGTTCTCTATTAAAAGGAGCCCTTAATATCCCTTAGTTTCCGTAAGGACCCCGCTGCCACGGGAGGGTAGGACAAAAGATGTCATGCAAGTTCTTTTCCATAAGCATGTATGACTATATTAGGAATACATGCCTACATTATATCAATGAACTGGAGCTAGTTCTGTGTCACCCTAGGTTATGACTGTTACATGATGAACCGCATCCGGCATAATTCTCCATCACTGATCCATTGCCTACGAGCTTTCCATATATTGTTCTTCACTTATTTATTTTTCTGTTGCTATTGCTATCATCACTACAAAATACCAAAAATATTACTTTTGGTACTGTTACCTTTTGCTACCGTTATCACCACTATCATATTACTTTGCTACTAAACACTTTGCTGTAGATATTAAGTTTCCAGGTGTGGTTGAATTGACAACTCAGCTGCTAATACTTGAGAATATTCTTTGGCTCCCCTTGTGTCGAATCAATAAATTTGGGTTGAATACTCTACCCTCGAAAACTATTGCGATCCCCTATACTTGTGGGTTATCATTGCCCCCTCCGGCGGAGCTCCGAAAAAGGCCCCAAGATGGGATCTCTTGGGTACAGAAGGTTGCGACGGTGGAAATAGGGTTTCGTGGTGCTCCTCGATGTTTCAGGGTATATGAGCATATATAGGAGGAAGAAGTAGGTCGGTTGAGCCACGAGGGGCCCACAAGGGGGGAGGGCACGCCCCCTGCCTCGTGGACTCCTTGTTCGTTTCTTAACGTCCACTCCAAGTCCTTTGGATCACGTTTGTTCCAAAAATCACGTTCCCGAAGGTTTCATTCCGTTTGATATTCCTTTTCTGCGAAACACTGAAATAGGCAAAAAAAAACAGCAATTTGCACTGGGCCTTGGGTTCATAGGTTAGTCCCAAAAGTAATATAAAAGTGTAAAATAAAGCCCATTAACATCCAAAACAGATAATACAATAGCATGGAACAATCAAAAATTATAGATACGTTGGAGACGTGTCAAGCATCCCCAAGCTTAATTCCTGCTCGTCCTCGAGTTGGTAAATGATAAAAACAGAATTTTTGATGTAGAATGCTACCTAACATAATCTCAATGTAATTCTATTTATTCTGGCATGAATATTCAGATCCGAAATATTCAAGACAATAGTTAAATATTGACATAAAAATAATAATACTTCAAGCATACTAACTAAGCAATTATGTCTTCTCAAAATAACATGGCTAAAGAATGTTCATCCCTATAAAATTGTATAGTTTGGTCATGCTCCATTTTCGTCACACAAGAATGCTCTCATCATGCACAACCCTGATGACAAGCCAAGCAATTGTTTCACACTTTAGTAATCTCAAACTTTTTTGAACTTTGACGCAATACATGAACGCGAGCCATGGATATAGCACTATGGGTGGAATAGAATATGATGATGGGGGTTATGTGGAGAAGACAAAAAGGAGAAAGTCTCACATCGACGCGGCTAATCAATGGGCTAGGGAGATGCCCATCAATTGATGTCAATGCAAGGAGTAGGGATTGTCATGCAACGGATGCACTAGAGCTATAAATGTATGAAAGCTCAACAAAAGAAACTAAGTGGGTGTGTATCCAAATTTCTTGCTCACGAAAATCTAGGGCATTTGAGGAAGCCCATTGTTGGAATATACAAGCCAAGTTCTATAATGAAAATTCCCACTAGTATATGAAAGTGACAAAACAACAGACTCTCTACCATAAAGATCATGGTGCTACTTTGAAGCACAAGTGTGGAAAAAAGGATAGTAGCATTGCCCCTTTTTATATTTTTTGGGCCTTCCTTTTTTATTTTTGGCCTTTCTCTTTTTGGGGGACAATGCTCTATTAATGATGATCGTCACACTTCTATTTATTTACAACTCAATGATTACAACTCGATACTAGAACAAAGTATGACTCTATATGAATGCCTCCGACGGTGTACCAGGAAGGGCAATGAATCAAGAGTGACATGTATGAAAAATTATGAACAGTGGCTTTGCCACAAGTACGATGTCAATTACATGATCATGCAAGGCAATATGACAATGATGATGTGTGTCATGATAAATGGAACGGTGGAAAGTTGCATGGAAATATACCTCGGAATGGATATGGAAATGCCATAATAGGTAGGTATGATGGCTGTTTCGAGGAAGATATAAGGAGGTTTATGTGTGACAGAGCGTATCATATCACGGGGTTTGGATGCACCGGCGAAGTTTGGACCAACTCTCGAGGTGAGAAAGGGCAATGCATGGTACCGAAGAGGCTAGAAATGATGGAAGGGCGAGAGTGCGTATAATCCATGGAGTCAACATTAGTCATAAAGAAGTCACATACTTATTGCAAAAATATACAAGTCATCAAAAACCAAGCATTACGCGCATGCTCCTAGGGGGATAGATTGGTAGGAAAAGACCATCGCTCGTCCCCGACCGCCACTCATAAGGAAGACAATCAAATAACACCTCATATTTCAAATTTGTTACACAACGGTCACCATACGTGCATGCTACGGGACTTGCAAACTTCAACGCAAGTATTTCTCAAATTCACAACTACTCAACTAGCACACTCTAATATTACGACCTTTATATCTCAAAACAATTATCAAGTCTCAAACTTCTCCTAGTACTCAATGCACTTTTTATGGAAGTTTTTATTATACCGATCTTGGATGCCTATCATATTAGGACTAAATTCATAACCAAAGCAAACTACCATGCTGTTCTAAGGGACTCTTAAAATAATACAAGTGAAGCATGAGAGATCAATAATTTCTATAAAATACAACCACCACCGTGCTCTAAAAGATATAAGCGAAGCACTGGAGCAAAATTATCTAGCTCAAGGTATAAGTGAAGCACATAGAGTATTCTAATAAATTCCGATTCATGTGTGTCTCTCCCAAAAGGTGTGTACAGCAAGGATGATTGTGGTAAACTAAAAATCAAAGACTCAAATCATATAAGACGCTCCAAGCAAAACACATATCATGTGGTGAATAAAAATATAGCTCCAAGTAAAGTTACCGATGGACGAAGACGAAAGAGGGTGTAACATCCCCAGCATCGCACCACAGTAATCTCCCCCTAATGAAGGTCATGTCATCATGATCATCATGCCAAAATGCCACTTGTCCAAAATCTGCTTCAAATTCCATTTAAATTGCATGTCAAATATTTGCTTCTTCTGTCATGCAAATAAAATAGTTCTTCCTATGGCAATTAATCCCAAGATATTTGTCATGTTGAAACTAACATTTTTGGAAAGTCCGAAATTGCCTTTGGGAATTTATTATCTGGTCCATCATTATTTAAGATGTCCTTTCATTTTCTAAAAATTCTTGGACAACTCCTGTGGCCCCAAACTTTTTGTGGCAGTGCTGGATAAGGCATTATATCTGTGTGACCAAGTTTCACTTTTTACAAAATACATTTGGCGGCTCATTTATCTACAAAATTCTTCTGTAAAAAAAGAGGAACATAGAAAAGCTTTTAAAAAAAGAGAGAACACAAGCCCCCCCACCCCACACGCCGGGCCTAACGGCCCAGCTGGCCGCCGCACTGGCCGGCCCACTAGGCCCAGCCGAGCCTCCTTATCCTCACTCCACGAAACCCTAACCTCCCCTGACCCACTCCCTCCCACTCGCTCCTCCCACTCCCCCAATCGATCTTGATCGGGGCGATCGACCCCGCCACCGATCCCGTCGCCTCACCGCCCGTGGACTTTGCCGACGCCGCCCCCCCACCGAACCGCCCCGACCCCGTCACCGTCGCCCCTCGCCACCACCTCGACCCCGCGCCCCCTCTCCTCGCGCGCGGCGCCGCCTGACCCAAAGCCGTTCATCGCCCCGACCCATTTTCCCCCGCTGCTATGCGCCGTCACCGAACGCCATCGCCGCCCCGCTGGTTCTCCCTCACCGGCCTGCCTCGTCGACGGCCACCTCGCCAGACTGCCCCTCGACGTCGTCGTCTCCATCCCCTCCCCGTGCCCCGCTGCCACGTGCCCTACCTCCCCCTCGTGAGCCCCCCCGTTCCTCTCCTCTCCCTCGTGCACACGCATGCGCGCTCACCGCTAGCGCCCCTGCGCTCGCTCCCGCCTCCCTCGCACGCGCCTGCCTCCGTCCGCCGTGTTCCACCCGCGCGCACGGGTGCTCGGCTTCCGCCGCGTCCGTCGTTCCCCCTCCCCGTCTGTTGCTGCCCCGCGCCCTGGCCATGTCCGGCGTGCACACATGCCCGCACTCGCCGCGAGCCACTGCTCGCTCGCTCGCGCTCGCCGCGTCCTGCTCGCGCCTTGGCCTCGCCCATATACCTCACTAACCTAACCGCGCACCCGTGGCCCTTCTCCTCGCTCCCATGCCTAGCGACGTCGCCCGCCTGCGCTGCTGCCGCCTACGGCGGCGCCCGTCCCCGCAACCACCTCCGACGTCCGGCGCCGGTGCTGCGCCGGCGCTTTGGAGCGCCCCCCTCGTTCGGGCGGTTTCGTCCGCCCGATTCGCCCGCACGCCCGATCCGCCAGGCCCTGGGGCCAATGACAAGTGGGCCCCAGCCCAGAACGTTTGTTTATATTTTAAAAAAAACTAATTAATAAAATAATTAAATAAATAAAATAATTAATTAACTTAATTAATTTTGCTTAGATTAACTAATTATTTAATTAACCTAACTAATCTACTAATTAAACTAATTAAACTGTTAGTTAATTAACTAATTAATCAGTCAATGACAGTGGGGCCCACCCCTAATTAACCCTGTTTAGTTTAACTAAAACTGGATAATTAAAAAATGTCTTTGACTGGTGGGACCCACACGTCAGGTTGACCAGTCAACCTCTGTTGACTGCTGATGTCATGATGACGTCATGATGACATCAGCAAACACTATTCTAGATAGTGTTGAATTAAATAAATTAAAAAAATCTAAAAATGTTTTAAATCTTTTAAATTTTAATATAAAATAAACCGTAGCTCGGATGGAAAAACTTTGTACATGAAAGTTGCTCAGAACGATGAGACGAACCCGGATACGCAGCCCGTTCGTCCGTCACGCATCCCTAGCATAGCGAACACGCAACTTTCCCCCTCCGGTTCAACTGTCCGAAAACGCGAAACACCGGGGATACTTTCCCGGATGTTTCCCCCCTTCGCCGGTATCACCTCCTACCGCGTTAGGTCACACCCGACACATCTTATTGCCATGTTATGCTTTGTGGTGCTATGTTTGCTTTATATTTACTGTTTCTTCCCCCTCTTCTCTCCAGTAGACCCCGAGACCGATGCTGCCCTTGTGATCGACTACGTCGACGACGACCCCCCTCCTTGCCAAAGCAACCAGGCAAGCAACCCCCCCCCTTGAGCATTCCGATATCGCCCATTTCTTCCCTCTCATGCTTGCATTAGAACCGCTACTACTTTCTGTACGATCCTACTCTGATGCATAGCATGTTGTTGTTACCTGCTTTCATACCTTACCTACTTATCCTAAACTGCTTAGTATAGGCTGGTTACACATCCATCAGTGACCCCACCTTGTCCCAGTTGCCTCGCTTTATGTTCGATGACTCGATCACGTGATCGATGTCCAGGCCCCGACACCGCACATCACCCCCCTAGTTGTACGACTCTTTAGAGTTACCATCAAGTGCCGAGGGTGGAACCTCTTACATCACTCCTGGTGAGATCTCCGTAGTGTAGCTATACGGTCGAGGTCATCGAGGGTGATTTCCTCCTTAACCACTTCCGTTACTGCTCTGTCGTGCAACCCATCAAACGTGAACCTCGAGGGTGGATCCTCTTACGTTCACCTTGATGATAACATCGAGTGGAATTCACCGGGGGTGATTCCTCGGGCTTTCCCCTTGGTGTTAGACACACAATTACTATGGTTACTATGACTTTACACTGAGCCATGTTACTAAAGACGGGTCAACCCTGAGGGGTACCCGTGCGAGCTTAATAACAAGTGATGTGGAGTCGGGTTGACCTGGAAGGTGCCCGCGAGATACTTACGAGGCGTGGCCGGGCATTCGTAGCCATTGCCGCAAGTACTCGAGACGGGGCGACGGGGTCACATCGATCGTGAGTCTCTGCTCGTTACCGCGCGTTCCTAATCCATTACGATTTGGATATTTGATCCGAGGGGCCTCTGTCCTGATAGAACTAACCATCACGTGGGCATAGTATGGGTGTTTTGCGTCGTATACATCAGCCCAAGCTTAATAGACGTCAGCGACTGAGCGGCGCGCGCCGGGTTGGACTGGTAAGCACCTACCTTGTTGAAGGAGGTAGCTAGGTCTGCTCACCGGACGCGTACACAACGTGCAGGAGTTCCTGGGGAGATGGCCCATGACCCCTGGGGGCATAGGTTTAGTTCGGCGTGCTGGCCTCTCTATTAAGCCTAGGTCGGGTTGCGGCGTATTGTTTGGCCGAGACCGGGCATGACCCAAGAAAGTGTGTCCGGCCAGAGTTAATCGAGCGTGGTGGGTAAGTTGGTGCACCCCCTGCAGGGAAGAAAACATCTATCGATAGCCTGTCCTACGGTAACGGACACTTGGAGTTGTATCCCGATTGATACAACAAGAACTGGATACTTGTGATGAGAACTGGATGGTAATGAGATTTTGTAGCGACCTGACCCGAATGGATCACGTCTACTGTGCTACGGTGTCATCCCTGGATCAGTAATGCTGACACCACACAGTACATCGAGGTTTTATAGCAGAGTTGCAATCACACACTTATTACATCGATGGCTCAAAAAGAACTTATTACAATAAATATGACTTAAGGCCATATTTTAAAGATAACAGCGGAAGACTTGGAAGATAAATGGGTCCATCAACTCCAGCGGCATCACTGAGTATAGAACCACGACCTAAACGCACCTCAATCGTCGTCTGAAAAGTCTGCAACATTAACGTTGCAGCCCGAAAACGGGTCAGCACATGGAATATGCTGGCAAAGTAACACATAGAGAGTAATGGAATGAAACAGCTATACTATATGCATATATGGCTGGTGGAAAGCTCTATGGTTACAGTTTTTGCGTAAAGCCAATTTTTCCCTACTGCAAAGGAATAAATTTTATTTACTATCATGGTGGTTGTGAAACATTGAGAATGGTTGACAGCATTCTCAATCCCAATTAAAAGTAATTAAAACCCAATTAACATTAATTAGAAGTAACATGTTGAGATTCACAATGATATTCAAGTACTAGATACTCAAGTTGTCCATAACCGGGGACACGGCTAATCATGATTAGTTTGTTACACTCTGCAGAGGTTGCGCACTTTTCCCCACAAGACTCGATCGCCTCTGTTTGTTTTCTCGCACTACATGGTGTTTGAGAAGACGGATGACCGAGACACAGTCTTTCAGAAGCGCTAGCACCTTACATGTGGGGTAGACCGTACCACCTACAACCCCTACATCTGCTAGTCCACCCCGTAAGAGTTCGCACAACTTAGTCAACTATGCCAGAGCCCATAATGGCTTGTGGCTGCACACGGAAGTTTCTAGCATGAAAGATCTTATGATCCCTTTGAGCCTGGGTGGCGGTCCAAAAAAAAAACAGGCAAGTCCTGATAGACATCAGGTGCCTCGATCCACCCAGATGTGTGTTTAAGTTGCCACCTTAGATAAACCTTATTAAAATTATCAATCTCACATCTGTCATGGATATCACTCACCCAATCCACGTCTACTAGCATAGCATGGCATAATAAGTAAACGTAGAAGTAACTCCCAAAGGTTTCATAATAATACAGGTAATAGGTACTACCTCATCTACTTCCCATCCCACAATTTAATTAGATCCTAATCATGCAATGTGTGAGGATTGATCTAATGCAATAAAACATGGGTTGTAGAAAAGGTATGATCAAAGTGTTACTTGCCTTGCTGATGATCCGCGAGTCCTAGGGTTTCGAAGTAACAAGCGGCGCAATCCGGGTAATCTATCGCAGACAAACAACAAGCATACAATAAGTACTCATCTAATGCACAAGTAAAACTCGAACAAGAGAACGAACCAGGTAGTTCAACTTAAGAACTCCGGTTGCAAAGAAAGAACGAAAAACAAACGGCGGAAGAAAACAACTCGGTTCTAGCAAGTTGAATCTAGGTCAAAATTTTACTGTAACAAAAGCTTGTTCAAGTTGATTAGACGGAACGGCGGTTTCGAGACGAAACTCCAGGCGCTTGAATCACCTGATTCCGATAAACGAGCGAAAAGAAAGACTAGAAAGAAGATCGGATCTGAGATCGCGATCACGGAATAAATCCGACGAAAAGAAAAAGAAGAACGGTTAAACGAACGGACGTTCGTTAACCTAGAAGAATCTGGTGATCACGTTCGTTAGGACGAACGGTCCGGCAAACGGTCCAAAGCAACTAAATCGGAGAAGAAAACGAATCCGATCTAGGGTTTCGGAGAAGAAAAACCGAACGAAAAACCGATCTAGAAAACCGGAACGGTTTAGAGAAGAAAAGAATCGGAACGATTAGAAGAAAACGATCCGAGAAAAAGAATAGATGTAGCGCGGGGCAACCTTGGCGAGGTCTCCGGTGAGGGGCTCCGGCGGCGTCGGCGTAGGGCGGCGGCGTGGGCAAGGTGCGGCGGCGGCGCGGGTGTGGGGCGGCGGCAGTAAGGTGCGGCGGCGGCGCGGGTGTGGGGTGGCGGCGGCAAGGTGCGGCGGCGGCGCGGGTGTGGGGCGGCGGCGGCAAGGTGCGGCGGCGGTGACGCAGGGCGCGGTGTGATGCGGCTTGGCGGCGGTAAGGCATGGTGTGGAGGAGAGCTTTGATTTGATGTGTTTAGGGGGGGGTGCTTGGGTATTTATATTGGGGAGGGGAGGGGTTTACTTGGGGTAGAGGATAAGGAATTAGAATAGGAGTAGGAAAGATCTAGAAAATAAACGGAATAAGGAAAGGGACAAGGGGCGCCCTAGAATCCTAAAAGGATTCGGTCCTAGCAAGAGGCGGCGGCGGCCGACCGGCTCCTGGCTCGGCGCCTGGCGCCTGGGAGCGCGGCGGTAGGTGGCTTGGCTTGGGCCTTTGGCCCAAGGCGCTGCTCAAATTATTTTTTTAAAATAGTTCCTCGCGCAGAAAAAAAAACAAAAAAGGGATCTAAACGAACTCCGAAAAATCTAAAGTAAATTTTCCCCGACTCCTAAAAATGAGCCGAACAAAATGAACTTTTCTCCGGACCTAAAATGCAATTTTTGAAAACGCGCATTTTTCCCTATCCAAATAAAATGCAAATAACTCCGGCAACAAAATTGATCTATTTATTAAATCTTCATTTTTCCTAAATTTGGGAAAGTCATATTATTCCCTCTCTCATATATTTTGACACCGAAAAATTATTGAAGATAAAATAAATAAATCAAATGATCCTATTTTCAAAATTTGAGAGAACTCTCAAATATGAAAATAATGAAATCTCCAACTCTCTCCGAGGGTCCTTGAGTTGCGTGAAATTTCTAGGATCAACCAAAATGCAAGAAAATATGATATGCATATGATCTAGTGTATAACATTCCAAATTGAAAATTTGGGATGTTACAGATTTGGAATGTGTTGACACTTGGATAGTATGGCTCTGGGATTGCTTTCTCGCAGGGAGTTGAGAAAGGATCTCTGGCCAAGGCTGATAACACTTCTATTACTTTACTTTATGCTACTCTACTCCCTCCTGTTGCTACAAGATGGTGGTTTCCATAAGATGCTAGTCTTCGATAGGCTAGGTTTTCCCCTTCCCTTCTGGCATTCTGCAGTTTAGTCCATAGATATAACCCATTCCTTTGATACAGATGCATACTTAGTTTAGATCTGATGTAAGTCTTGCGAGTACTTTGGATGAGTACTCACGGTTGCTTTGCTACTTCTTTTTTCCCCATACCCGTTTGTTGCAACCAGATGACGGATCACAGGAGCCAGACGACACCACCGATGACTACTACTACCCGCAGGATGCCTACTACTACGTGAAGACCGCAGACGACTAGGAGCAGTTAGGAGGCTCCCAGGCAGGAGGCCTTTCCTTTTCGATCGTTGTTGCTTTTGTGCTAGCCTTCTTAAGGCAAACTTGTCTAACTCACGTTTGTGCTCAGATATTGTTGCTTTCGCTAACTCTTGTGTTTTTCGAGCTTATGTATTCGAGCCCTCGAGGCCCCTGGCTTGTAATATAAAACTTGTATTATTTTAATTTGTGTTTAGAGTTGTGTTGTGATAGCTTCCCGTGAGTCCTTAATCTTGATCGTACACATTTGCATGTATGATTAGTGTATGGTCAAATCGGGGGCATCATAAGTTGGTATCAGAGCCGACTGCCTGTAGGTAGCCCCCTTTCCAACTCCTTGGCCGAAGTTGAGTCTAGTCACTACAAAAACTTTTACTAACATGGTTGTGTGTCTTACGGGCCCATGTCACCATTTGGGTGGTATTAGGATCTTTTATTCCTCGTCTATACTCTGGGACTCTGATCTCTCTTCTATTCGGGTTAAATGGTTTTACTAACTCGAACATTAGGATCTCGTGATCACATCCGCCCGGAGAGCCCCTTATTTCAGATGATCGATTACTGCATCAGAAGATTCCGAAGTTACTCTATGATGTTCTGTCGAGACTTTGTGTCTGTTGCCTTGAAATTCCCTACCACCGAAATATCCTTATGGATAACTACACACACTTGCGAATCTTACATTCTATCCCACTGATCTTGTTATTACCAGATGCCCTGAACTGCTCTCCTTTGTTCCGAGGATCCTTTGAGCTTACTGCTTTGCAGCTCCTTGTCATCTGAATACCCCTATGAATAATTCCTCTCTATTTACCGAAGATTCTTCATCCCCAGTTGTTTGAGTGTTTCACAAAAATCTTCAAAATCCTATTCGTTCTTGTGAAAATCCTCAACAGCCTATTGTTCTTGAATTTCTTGCTTGCTTGCATTATGGTTAATACCATAAGTCAGTAATCTTATTGTCATCCTTTGTCATTATCATTTTGAGTCCGTTGATACAATATGTTGCGAATGCTCGCAATCCTCAATTAGATCCTAGAATTCATCCTTCCGGCTCAGACATCATTTTAACATGTGCTGGATCTCGACCAATCAAATCGCCATCGATTGTACCCCTATGGCTATTCTACCTATCCATCCCTAATCAGAGCATTGCTTCTGATCCCTTGTCTTGGAATTCATAATTCCTTTGCAATTGAGCCTTGAGTTAGTCAGTTGTTTCTATAATCTGATCTTCTTGCATTCTTCCTTCCTCTGGTTGAATACTGATGCTCACATCAAATCCCTTGTGGACCACCAGACCCCCCTTTTTCGGATTTTATTCGACAACGTCCTTCATATTCAATAAGCTTGTGAGCCTTTCCTTGGATACGTAATGCTTTTGGTAAATTGTATCCTCCGCTTTCACAAGCATGCTCTACTACCGAGCTTGTGTATTATTCTTGAAATTTATGATGTATGTTCCTAAGATGCCCCGAGGGGTTGAACCTATGCCTTCCCTAATCTGTGTGAACTCGAAAGTTATGCGGATTATACTCTACTGGCTTTCGTTAGATAAAATTTCAATACTACAGCTTCATCAAGAGCGAGAAGTAAAATGAAAGGTTATGTGTTGTAGAAGTGGGAGTCGACCCTGAACCTTGTGTTCACGCCCACGGACACGGTGTGGGACTTATCATGAAAGCTTCTTGCAAGGATATTTAATCATTTAAATAATTCTTCCGGTGTCGTGAATTGGATCCCTTGTAGTTATGGTCCCGACCATATTTCCTCCTTGATCCCATTTACCGAGTAAGTTACAATTACTTATCCTCTGCAAATCATTCCCCCGTCCAACCTCTACTCCGATTTACCTTCTGGCATTACACCTAGTACTTGATACTCGGAAGCTTTATAACCCATCGCATCATTCCTAGCCTGAACGGCTATATTTTATCATGACAACTTTTTAACTGTGCTACCTGGTCCTTATGCCCGGAGCAACTTCTTACGATGAGCTAAGCTTATGTCGATCTTCCTCATATTATCATTTCACCTCGAACAACAAGCTTGACTTTGAGCTTGTGACGAATCTGTGGTTCTCATAGCCTTTCACTTCATCCTCCCTTTTCTGCTCGAGGGCATCTTCATAGAGTCTCTCGACAAACTTTGTCTTGATCACCATCACACTACGGCTTCTTCAGAGATGTCAATTGAATTCATGGCTAGAAATACCATCCTTGCCTCTCGATGATTTGTGTCAGCATCAACAACATTCTTGTCTTCCCCCCAACACAAACTTGATCATATTAATTTTGGGAATACATCCTTTTTAACATGTCGATGGATTGCTACTCAGCCCATCGGCCACACCCTCATCTTTTCCCTGCTAAAATTGTATGACTTATTTTCTAAGTTGTTTCCGATGGATCCTTGGTGTATCCAAAGTCTGACCTTTGCTTGAAACCTTGTCAATGCTATCTCGAAGCATGTCTGTGGTAATCCGATCTCCAATAAGAATATTTGAAGCGCGATACTAAATTTCCTTTATCAATTATACAAACACCGTTGTATGGGTAATGTCATGAAATTTCTTTCCCTTTACCTAATTGGTTATCTACTTACTATCCTGTCATGGATATCATCCTCTACTTGTCCTTGGGAAGGGTATACTCCTGATAAATGTGTTTAAACACATTTTCCTTTCCATTGTTCTGATTAATTACTAATCATATTTTCCTTTCCATTATTTTGTTTAACCTTTCCGGTAAACTAACTTATCTCAGTAGAGATAATTTCCTGCTTACGTAAGCACCTCAATGTACAACTCTGTGAGTAAAGACCCTGTTACTATGGTTGATGACATTCCGGTAGCCACCGATGGACAAGAACTTTGCCTAATGGCCCGCCTCGTTCAACGAGCAGGAAAATGGTTCTCTTCGTCCCTCGCCCTTGGTACCGACGTTGTAGCCGACATAACTGACAGGTTACACTCTAACATGCCTTACAATCATAACCGTGTAACATGTCACCGCTCTTTCTAATTTTAACCCACATGGTGGGCCCATAACCCACAGTTCCACATGATCGAAACCTGACTCTCCTATATATCTTTGATCCTGAAATATTCTTGTGTTTGGCTTCGTATCATGTCACGAGCCACCTTCCGAGAGATGATCTATTCCCAATGATCTGAACACCTTTCTCACACTCTGTTCAGGTATCAATAGTTTGTCCATTCGCTTGAAACTTCCTATTGTACCTTCATACTTTGCTCTCGGTGTTTATTAAGTTTCAACTCGAGAGATACTTCTGCCTCATTCCTTGAATTGCTCACCAGTCAATTAACCCTATAAGGGTCAGTTCTCCCGAAGTTACTCTTTGCCTCCCCACTTAAACCTCGGGACGAGATTTCTTGTAGTGGAGGAGATTTGTAACATCCCCAACATCGCACCACAGTAATCTCCCCCCAATGAAGGTCATGTCATCATGATCATCATGCCAAAATGCCACTTGTCCAAAATCTGCTTCAAATTCCAATTTAAATTGCATGTCAAATATTTGCTTCTTCTGTCATGCAAAGAAAATAGTTCATCCTATGGCAAATAATCCCTAGATATTTGTCATGTTAAAACCAACATTTTTGGAAAATCCTAAATTGCCTTTGGGAATTTATTATCTGGCCCATCATTATTTAAGATGTCCTTTCATTTTCTAAAAATTCTTGGACAACTCCTGATGGCCCAAAACTTTTTGTGGCAGCGCTGGATAAGGCATTATATCTGTGTGACCAAGTTTCACTTTTTACAAAACACATTTGGCAGCTCATTTATCTACAAAATTCTTCTGTAAAAAAAGAGGAAAACAAAAAAGCTTTTAAAAAAAGAGAACACAAGCCCCCCCCCACACACGCCGGGCCTAACGGCCCAGCTGGCCGCCGCACTGGCCGGCCCACCAGGCCTAGCCGGGCCTCCTTATCCCCACTCCATGAAACCCTAACCTCCCCTGACCCACTCCCTCCCACTCGCTCCTCCCACTCCCCCAACCGATCTTGATCGGGGTGATTGACCCCGCCACCGGTCCCGTCGCCTCGCCGCCCGTGGACATTGTCGACGCCGCCCCCACCGAACCGCCCCGACCCCATCACCGTGGCCCCTCGCCACCACCCCGACCCCGCGCCCCCTCTCCTCGCGCCCGGCGCCGCCTGACCAAAAGCCGTTCGTCGCCCCGGCCTGTTCGCCCCCGCTGTTGTGCGCCGTCGCCGAACGCCATCGCCGCCTCGCCGGTTCTCCCTCACCGGCATGCCTCGTCGACGGCCACCTCGTCGGACTGCCCCTCGACGTCGTCATCTCCATCCCCTTCCCGTGCCCCGCTGCCACGTGCCCTACCTCCCCCTCGTGAGCCCCCCCGTTCCTCTCCTCTCCCTCGTGCACACGCATGCGCGCTCACCTCGTCGGACTGCCCCTGCGCTCGCTCCCGCCTCCCCCGCACGTGCCCGCCTCCGTCCGCCGCGTTCCGCCCGCGCGCACGCGCGCTCGGCTTCCGCCGCATCCGCTGTTCCCCCTCCCCGTCTGTTGCTGCCCCGCGCCCCGGCCA
The DNA here is from genome assembly GCF_003073215.2 of Triticum urartu. NCBI lineage: Eukaryota > Viridiplantae > Streptophyta > Magnoliopsida > Poales > Poaceae > Triticum > Triticum urartu. The sequence goes on from NC_053025.1 coordinate 298,425,829, forward strand.
TGTCCGGCGTGCACGCACGCCCGCACTCGCCGCGAGCCACTGCTCGCTCGCGCTCGCCGCGCCCTGCTCGCGTCTTGGCCTCGCCCATCTCCCTCACTCACCTAACTGCGCGCCTGCGACCCTTCTCCTCGCTCCCACGCCTAGCGACACCGCCTGCCTGCGCCGCTGCCGCCTACGGCGGCGCCCGTCCCCGCAACCACCTCCGACGTCCGGCGCCGGTGCCGCGCCGGCGCTTTGGAGCGCCCCCCTCGTTCGGGCGGTTCCGCCCGCCCGATTCGCCCGCACGCCCGATCCGCCAGGCCCCTTGGGGCCAATGACAAGTGGGCCCCAGCCCAGAACGTTTGTTTTTAAAAAAATTAATTCAATAATTAATTAAATAATTAAAAAAATAAAATAATTAATTAATCAACTCATTAAAGAATAAATTAACTAAATTAATTCTGCTTAGATTAACTAATTATTTAATTAACCTGACTAATCTACTAATTAAACTAATTAAACTGTTAGTTAATTAACTAATTAATCAGTCAATGACAGTGGGGCCCTCCCCTAATTAACCCTGTTTAGTTTAACTAAAACTGGATAATAATAAAAATGTCTTTGACTGGTGGGACCCACACGTCAGGTTGACCAGTCAACCTCTGTTGACTGCTGATGTCATGATGAAGTCAGCAAACACTATTCTGGATAATGTTGAATTAAATAAATTCTAAAAATGTTTTAAATCTTGTAAATTTTAATATAAAATAAACCGTAGCTCAAATGGAAAAACTTTGTACATGAAAGTTGCTCAGAACGACGAGACGAACCCGGATACGCAGCCCGTTCGTCCGTCACGCATCCCTAGCATAGCGAACATGCAACTTGCCCCTCCGGTTCAACTGTCCAAAAACGCGAAACACCGGGGATACTTTCCCGGATGTTTCCCCCTTCGCCGGTATCACCTCCTACCGTGTTAGGTCACACCCGACACATCTTATTGCCATGTTATGCTTTGTGGTGCTATGTTTGATTTATATTTACTGTTTCTTCCCCCTCTTCTCTCCGGTAGACCCCGAGACTGATGCTGCCCTTGTGATCGACTACGTCGACCCCCCTCCTTGCCAGAGCAACCAGGCAAGCAAACCCCCCCCCCCCTTGAGCATTCCGATATCGCCCATTTCTTCCCTCTCATGCTTGCATTAGAACTGCTACTGCTTTCTGTATGATCCTACTCTGATGCATAGCCTGTTGTTGTTACCTGCTTATCCTAAACTACTTAGTATAGGCTGGTTACAGATCCATCAGTGACCCCACCTTGTCCCAGTTGCCTCGCTTTATGTTCGATGACTCGATCACATGATCGATGTCCAGGCCTCGACACCACACATCACCCCCCCTAGTTGTATGACTCTGCAGAGTTACCATCGAGTGCCGAGGGTGGAACCTCTTACATCACTCCTGGTGAGATCTCCGTAGTGTAGCTATACGGTCGAGGTCATCGAGGGTGATTTCCTCCTTAACCACTTCCGTTACGGCTCTGTCGTGCAAACCATCAAACATGAACCTCGAGGGTGGATCCTCTTACGTTCACCTTGATGATAACATCGAGTGGAATTCACCGGGGTGATTCCTCGGGCTTTCCCCTTGGTGTTAGACACACAGTTACTATGGTTACTATGACTTTACACTGAGCCATGTTACTAAAGACGGGTCGACCCTGAGGGGTACCCGCGCGAGCTTAATAGCGAGTGATGTGGAGTCGGGTTGACCTGGAAGGTGCCCGTGAGATACTTATGAGGCATGGTCGGGCATTCTTAGCCCTTGCCGCAAGTACTCGAGACGGGGCGACGGGGTCACATCGATCGTGAGTCTCTGCTCGTTACCGCGCGTTCCTAATCCACTACGATTTGGATATTTGATCCGAGGGGCCTCTGGCCTGATAGCACTAACCATCACGTGGGCATAGTATGGGCGTTCTGCGTCGTATACATCAGCCGAAGCTTAATAGACGTTAGGGACTGAGCGGCGCGCGTCGGGTTGGACTGGTAAGCACCTACCTTGTTGAAGGAGGTAGCTAGGTCTGCTCACCGGCCGTGTACGCAACATGCAGGAGTTCCTGGGGAGATGGCCCATGACCCCTGGGGGCATAGGTTTAGTCCGGCATGCTGGCCTCTCTATTAAGCCTAGGTCGGGGTGCGGCGTATTGTTTGGCCGAGGCTGGGCATGACCCAGGAAAGTGTGTCCTGCCGGAGTTAATCGAGCGTGGTGGGTAAGTTGGTGCACCCCTGCAGGGAAGAAAACATCTATCAATAGCCTGTCCTACGGTAACGGACACTTGGAGTTGTATCCCGATCGATACAACTAGAACTGGATACTTGTGATGAGAACTGGATGGTGATGAGATTTGGAATGTGTTGACACTTAGATAGTATGGCTCTGGGATTGCTTTCTCGCAGGGAGTCGAGAAAGGATCTCTGGCCGAGGTTGATAACACTTCTATTACTTTACTTTATGCTACTCTACTCCCTCCTGTTGCTACAAGATGGTGGTTTCCATAAGATGCTAGTCTTCGATAGGCTAGGCTTTCCCCTTCCCTTCTGGCATTCTGCAGTTTAGTCCACAGATATAACCCATTCCTTTGATACAGATGCATACTTAGTTTAGATCTGATGTAAGTCTTGCGAGTACTTTTGATGAGTACTCACGGTTGCTTTGCTACTTATTTTTTCCCCATACCCGTTTGTTGCGACCAGATGACGGATCACAGGAGCCAGACGACACCACCGATGACTAATACTACCCGGAGGATGCCTACTACTACGTGAAGACCGCAGACGACTAGGAGTAGTTAGGAGGCTCCCAGGCAGGAGGCCTTGCCTTTTCGATCGTTGTTGCTTTTGTGCTAGCCTTCTTAAGGCAAACTTGTCTAACTCACGTTTGTGCTCAGATATTGTTGCTTCCGCTGACTCTTGTGTTTTTCGAGCTTATGTATTCGAGCCCTCGAGGCCCCTGGCTTGTAATATAAAGCTTGTATTATTTTAATTTGTGTCTAGAGTTGTGTTGTGATATCTTCCCATGAGTCCTTGATCTTGATCGTACACATTTGCGTGTATGATTAGTGTACGGTCAAATCGGGGGCGTCACAGAGGGGATGCCTTCCGGGGCATCCCCAAGCTTAGGCTTTTGGTTGTCCTTGGATTTTATCTTGGGGTGCCTTGGGCATCCCCAAGCTTAGGCTCTTGCCACTCCTTGTTCCGTAATCCATCAAATCTTTACCCAAAACTTGAAAACTTCACAACACAAAAATTAAAAGAAAATCTCGTGAGCTCCGTTAGTAAAAGAAAACAAACCACCACTTAAAAGTACTGTAATGAACTCATTATTTATTTATATTGGTGTTAAACCTACTGTATTCCAACTTTTCTATGGTTCATAAACTCTAGTACTAGCCATAGATTCATCAAAATAAGCGCTATCGTTTAACGCCCCTAGCTAGGCATTGATAATTTCAATGATGCTCACATGAAAGACAAGAGTTTAAGCAGAAAGAGAGCATCATGAAACACGTGAAAAACACATCTAAGTCTAACCTAATTCCTATGCATAGGCATCTTATAGGCAAACAAATTATCATAGCAAGCAAAAACTAGCATATGCAAGGAAGCGGAAAGAAACAATAGCAATCTCAACATAGCGAGAGGTAATTTTGTAACATAAAAATTTGTACAATCATATTTTCCTCTCTCATAATAATTACACGTGGGATCATAAGCAAATTCAACAAAATAGCTATCACATAAGATATTTTCAACACGATCCACATGCATGCAAAGTTGACACTCTTCCAAAATAGTAGGATTAACATTAACTAAAGTCATGACCTCTCCAAACCCACTTTTATCAAAAACTTCATCAGATTGAACATTCTCCAAATATGTGGGATCTAAAGTTGACACTCTTCCAAACCCACTTTCAATAATATTGCAAACACTATTATCAATCTCATATTCATCATGGGGCTTAAATAAATTTTCAAGATCAAAAGAAGAATCACCCGAATCATGATCATTGCAACAAATAGTAGTTATAGCAAAACTAGCATCCCCAAGCTTAGGGTTTTGCATATTATTAGCACAATTGACGTTAATAGAATTTATAATAACATCATTGCAATCATGCTTTTCATTGAAGGAACCATCAAGTATGGGTGCAATAGCAACGATCTCATGTTTAACATAAGGAACTATAGCAAATTCATCTTCATAAATATTGGCATCATGGCCACAAGAATAGCAAGCATCATGTTCATCAAGGGATATTTCAATCAAATCATTAGAATCATAATTATCTATAGATTCATGCATATCATTATTTTCTTCCAAAGCAGCGGTCATTCTTTCAATAAATTCTTTGCAATAGACATTATGAGCATAGTTTTCATAGCAATATTTAAGTATGTCAAGATTTTCAGATTCGTAGAGAGCAATATCATACTTTTCAATCAAAGAAGCAACTTCATAAGCACCCTTAGAAGCAACAAATTCTTCAATTTGTTCAATATCATAGTAACTATAAACACCGTTTGCATAAGAAGATAAGATTTCATTTTCATTAAACTCACATAGGTAGGGAAGGTGTTTTTAGGGTTTGTCGGTGTCAAAACCGGCGGATCTCGGGTAGGGAATCCCGAACTGTGCGTCTAAGGCGGATGGTAACAGGAGGCAGGGGACACGATATTTTACCCAGGTTCGGGCCCTCTTGATAGAGGTAAAACCCTACGTCCTGCTTGATTGTTCTTGATGATATGAGTATTACAAGAGTAGATCTACCACGAGATCAGAGAGGCTAAACCCTAGAAGCTAGCCTATGGTATGATTGTATGTTGTCCTATGGACTAAAACCCTCCGATTTATATAGACATCGGAGGGGGCTAGGGTTACACCGAGTCGGTTACAAAGGAGGAGATATACATATCCATATTGCCTAGCTTGCCTTCCACACCAAGTAGAGTCCCATCCGGACACGGGACGAAGTCTTCAATCTCGTATCTTCATAGTCCAACAGTCCGGCCAAAGGATATAGTCCGGCTGTCCGGAGACCCCCTAATCCAGGACTCCCTCAGTAGCCCCTGAACCAGGCTTCAATGACGATGAGTCCGGCGCGCAGTATTGTCTTCGGCATTGCAAGGCGGGTTCCTCCTCCGAATACACCACAAAAGAGTTTGAATACAAGGATAGTGTCCGACCCTGCAAAATAAGTTCCACATACCACCGTAGAGAGAATAATATTTCCACAAATCTAATCTGCTCACATGTTTTGACAGTATGACATCATGCCATGGCCCGGGCATTATTCGAACCGTTCTTTAACTAGCCCCGCACATAACGCGAGGTGGTTTCTTGACACGTCTTGTCAAAGCAGAGATCGTGTTCCCCTTATCACGGGATTCTCATCAATACAAACGTGGGTAACCCAACTGTGCCTGTTGGTATGACTCCGAGATCTTAGGTAAGTCTCAAACGGCCACGAGGGGGACGCCTGATATTCACCCCCTTTATAAAGGGGCAGGGCTTTTTCTTTTTCCCCTCCCGCGCTCAATCGAATCCTTCCCCCGCCTCAAGTTCTAACACCAAAAGCTCAGGTCAGGCGCTTCAGACCTTCAATCATGTCCGGATCCAGCCTTCAAGGCCGGTGGATGCCTTCCTCCGTCACAGAGGAGGACATCAAGAAGTTGAGGGAGGCCAGAAATCTGACCACCGAAGTTTCGCATAGGCTACCCGCCCGAGGGCAGGTCATCCCTACTCCCGAACCCAACGAGAGCGTCGTGTTCGTCTCCCACTTCCGCCGAGGGCTAGGCCTCGCTCTGGATCCCTTTGTTAGGGGTCTTATGTGCTATTACGGGCTAGATTTTCATGATCTGGCCCCGGATTCCCTCCTTTACATCTCATCATTCATTGTCGTATGTGAGGCCTTCCTCCGCATTGCCCCTCACTTCGGTCTGTGGCTCAAGACCTTCGATGTGAAGCCAAAGATGGTTGAGGGGCAATACACAGCGTGCGGAGGTGCTTTAATAAGCAAAATTGCTGATGCTCCATGGCCAAAGGGTTCCTTTCCAGAGGTGTCCGGATTGTGGCAGCGGGAGTGGTCTACATCACAGCTCCCCGAAGTGCCAAATGGGTAGCTGCCCCCGCCTTTCGCTCGGGCCCCCCACCACAACTGATGTCATGGATTAGCAGGGGGCTGAGCTGGGGTCCAACCAAGGACGTGCCAATACTGCAGAGCCGTATCCGAGATCTCTTCGAGGGAGATTTCAGTCTGGTTATCGTAATGCAAGTTATGCTGGTTCGTTGAGTCCAGCCTTGCAAATGCCGACCCCTCTGTATGTGGGAATTCAACCCGGAAGGACCGCGCGCTATTCAGCATTTCCTCGGCATGACGCACGAGGAGATGTACAAATCGTTCTTCGGACCCCAAATAGAGTGTCCGGACACCACCGAGGACGTGGGCCTAAGCTGCAACCGCCCCACTGCCCAAGTAAGTAATCCCATGGCCGAACACACTGTCCTTTTATTTATCATGACATCATTCTGAAGAATCGCTCTTTGACCAGGACTGGATAACAAAGGCGAAGTTGATTCGGTGTTCGGCTCCCCTTCCCGAGGGATTGGACAATCCGGTGCTGGAAAAGATGCTCGAGCCAGCACCTTGTCTAGTGCCCTCAAAGGAAGATGAAGGGGGGAATAAAGAGGACGAAAGCGGGCCTCCATCACTATCTATTCCAATCGAGGGAATGAGCGCCTCCGTGAGGGAGGATAACCAAGGGGAAGAATCTGACATTCTTTCTCCCCAGGGAAGGAAGAGGACCACCTCTGAAGATCCGGAAACTAAGGTTTCCAAACGGGAGAAGAAATCTCCGCCAGATGGTCCTGCCTCGGAGGGTATTTTGGCCGCACAATGTCCGTGCGGGGATCAGCCCTCTACCGAGCTGTAAGTAATCAAAAAGTTCTTAATAGTGAAGATATCCTATCTTACTTCCGAAGACAATAATCGATGCTTATAAATTATAGTCCGGGTCGCAGCCCTTCTCAACAGAGTTCATCTTCGGGGGATCTTCTTCCGGAGATGATGGAGAGCGAAACGCCTCCCCTGGACTCCCCAACTCAAGAAGCGGGCGACCTTGAAGTGTCATCACGAAGCGTATCTCCGGATCCATTGGGACTAGAGGATAACCCTTTGGCTGCCCGGAATCCCCTGTATCCGGCTCCTAAGGAGAGCGACAGCGAGGGTCCATACAGTGTGTGGTCGGACGCGTTGAAGGATCTTTTGAGGCAAGCTGCCGTCTCGGAAGCGCATCGTACACTAATGGGTACGGTAATTGAGAGGATCTCATCCGCTGAAAGCGGGTTGCATGAAGCTTTTATGAGTCTGCTGAAAGGCTTCGAGGTACGTGAAATAATGTATGCTTTTAACAGTACCGCATACGTTAGGTATGCCCGTGTAGATAGTAGCCCCTGAGGCTCTGGTTGTCATCGAGAACTGTGGCAAACAGAGGATCATAGTCCCAGGTAATAATCAGACCACCTTTATGTGCAGGTGGTTGAAGCTCCGGTGGCTAGCCGGACTGATGGGTTTGCTGAACTAAGGCGGCAGCTGGATGCGGCAGATGCCGACATCGTGCTTGTCAACAAGCAGCTTGACGAGGCTCAGGGTGAGTGATTTTTCTGGTGATCGTCACATAATAAGAGCAGCATGATGCTAGTATCTTTAATATGTTGTGACTGCAGATGGGGCTGCCACCGTGGAGACCCTTCGGGCGGAGCTTGCCCGAGCCAAGGAGCAAGCAAGGTAGCAATATGGCCGCCTTTATGTAGATGGGGCTGCCACCGTGGAGACCCTTCGGGCGAAGCTTGCCCGAGCCAAGGAGCAAGCAAGGAGTAGCAATGTGGCTGCTTTAAAGGCGGCCGAGGAGTTAAGGGACAAACAGGCCGCACATTGCGAGAGCAAAGAAAAAATAGCCAAGATGGCCGTGGAGTTAAAAGATGCTGCTGACCGTTACCGGGTTCTTGAAGAAGAAAATCGGGCGAAGGCGACGGACCTGGAGAAGGCCCGGGTGGCTGCCAAGGAAGCCCGCTCCAAAATTCGAGTGATGAAGGAGGAGCTGAATCAAGCTGCAGATATCGTTTCTGGGAAGCCCTTCTTGTTGCGGACTAAGTTTGGAGATCCGAAATATGCTCCTATGGACCGACTATGGAGTTCTGTGGATGCGTACATGGATTTGGTTGCAAGTGCTACTGACGCAGCCGAGTACTTCAAGGATCAGAAAGGTCCCGAAGTGGAAAAGTTGTTTTGGTCACAGTTTCACGCTCCAGTCCGTCTGCTGCTGCTGAATGAGCGATTGACCGGTTGGGCCGAGCTCCATAGGTTGTCCGGACTTGCCATGAGGTCCATTGTGGATCACCTGTGCCCGGGAGGGCCAAGGTCGAGTAGCTATTTTAGCTTAGTGCAACAATTCCTTGAAGTTGTGCCATGCATCAATGCTGTAAAGAGATCAGCGTGCATAGAAGGTGCGCGGATGGCCCTTGCCCGTGTCAAAACATACTGGGCGGAGATGGAGGCCACCACTATTGCGGCACAGGGTTCGGCTATAGGCCGAGTTGCTGCTGAGCACTACTTTGAAGAAGTCCTTGAAGGTGCTTGTTTGATAGAGGCTCAGTCCTCGAAGAATATTATTTTCCAGTGACATGTAGTCCCATTGTACAAACAATGTTTTTCTGAATTAATCAAGGCTATATTTATACTTTTGCCCGAAAGTACTATGATGCCTCTTGTGCGGCCGTTTATGTATATATGTATATAACCTGAAAGTTTGCAATCGTCGGCTTCCGCACCCACGCATATAATGCGGGGGTGTTCGCAAAAGATGTGTATCCACACTTGATCCAACGTCTTGGTCCGTTAAGGAGGTGATAGCGTAGCGAATGAGGCAATCGGACTATATTTCTTTAACACTTTCACTTAGCCATAGGAGTTTGACACTGGGGCTACTATATAGCCCCTGGTACTTCTGCGCTCGTCCGAATATGGGGCGCGTACGTACATGATCGGGAAACGGCCCTTCGTTAATGCGGAGGAATCCCGAAGATTCCGATTAGTCATTGAGTGGTTGACCAGTCTCTCGCTATATCATGACAGTCAGTTTTCGGCTTTCTCTATTGAGGTGCTCATCTGGATGAACCAGGGCACAATCGCAGTAGTTCTCCCAGTGCTATCTTAGCCGATATAACGGAACGTAAGGTACCAAAACGTGAGAGCAGGACAAACCCAACATTTGACCAAAGACATGATTCGGAGCTGATGCATATAGGGCCAAACTCGCGACGCCGAACACTCCCTAAGGTGTTTGGTCTTTATAACATATGCCGGGCTAAACAATGCCCTTTATAAGAAACCCCATGTGTCCGGGTACGTGCAAAATCCTGGCGTGGCCACATGCCAATAACGCCGGCATCCTTCTCAGTTGTGTGGAGTATCCGGAGGATGTAAGCAACAAGAGACAGTAAAAAAGGTTTACGCAGGGCCTTAATCTAAGAAGAAACCTTTGGGCGGGTCCCTACTGCACGTCTGCGCCTGTGTCTCCGTTGTGCCGTGTCCTGGCGGGTGTAGCACGATTGTAACCTGCAAAAGGAAAGAACTTCGCTGAAAGTTGCCGTGCCGAAAAGAAGAATGAGTTATCAGAATTCCAGAGAAGCCTAGTTGAGCTGGGTTGGCCCTGATTGCACGTGGGAAGCCCCTGGTATCGTGTTATGGGGGTTCGAAAACCAATCTCATGCATGTATGATGGAACGCCGGACTCGTCTAACCGTGTCCGTGGTCTTGACGACCTGCCATTTTTTCTGGTTGCTGAGGGCGTCTAGTGTGCGGCTGTTAAAGCCGCCGCATCCTCTTTCGTACGTGAAGAACGGTTGGTATTTCCGCTGACTGTAATGACGCCTCGTGGACTGGGCATCTTGAGCTTGAGAAAAGCATAATGCGGTATTGCGTTAAAACGAGCGAAAGCCGCCCTTCCAAGTAGTGCTTGAAAATCACTTCGGAATGGAGCGATGTGAAAAGTTACCGTTTCACTTTGGAAGTTATCGGGAGAACCGAATACCACCTCTAGTAGTAGAGAGCCCGTGCAGTGGGCCTCTTGGCCTGGTATTACTCCCTTGAAGGTAGTATTACTGCGGCTTATTTGTGTTGGGTCTATCCCCATTTTGTGGACTGTATCCTGATATATCAGATTTAGATCACTTCCACCGTCCATTAGGACCCTTGTGAAATGGTACCCGTTTATTATTGGGTCTAACACCAAAGCCGTCAGTCCTTCGCGCTGGATATTTGTACTGTGATCCCTACGATCAAAAGTGATCGGTCAGGACAACCAGGGGTTGAGCCTAGGGGTGACGGGCTTTATGACGCGCGTGCGTCGGGGTGCGTGATTGTTTCTCCCCTTTGTCACCTGGATCATGTTTACTGTTTTAACCTCTGGTGGGAACTTTTTCTGTCCTCCGGTGCTTTGTTGGCGAGGTTCATCCTCGTCTTCGCTTGGTGTTTCATCCCCTTTGTGTTCGGCGTTTAGCTTACCGGCCTTCTTGAAGACCTAACATTCTCTGTGGGTATGATTTGTAGGTTTGTCTGGGGTGCCGTGAATCTGACAGAGTTTGTCAAGAATTTTGTTTAGGCCAGATTGTCCTTCTCTGCTGCCCTTGAAGGGCTTTTTCCGCTAACCTGGTTGAGAGCCCCTAAATCCGGCGTTTACCGCCGTATTATCTGGGCTACCTTCTTTATTTCGATGCTTGTTTTTGTTGCATCATGGTTCACCGTTGCCATCCCTGACTTCAGATGTGCTTGGGTTGCTGGTGCTGCTACGGGCCAACCAGCTGTCCTCACCCGCACAAAAGCGGGTCATGAGGCTTGTTAGGGATGCCATTGTTCTTGGTTTTTCTTGACCGAGGTGTCTGGCGAGCCATTCGTCTCGGACACTGTGTTTGAAAGCTGCTAAGGCTTCGGCGTCCGGACAGTTAACAATTTGGTTCTTCTTAGTGAGGAACATGTTCCAAAGCTTTCGGGCGGACTCTCCAGACTGTTGGATTATATGACTTAAATCGTCTGCATCCGGAGGTCGGACATATGTCCCTTGAAAATTGGCCCGGAAAGCGTCCTCGAGCTCCTCCCAACTTACAAATGAGTTTTCGGGGAGGCTTTTCAGCCAGTGCCTAGCTGGCCCTTTAAGCTTGAGGGGCAAGTATTTAATGGCATGGAGATCGTCTCCACGAGCCATATGAATGTGGAGGATGAAGTCCTCTATCCAGGCCCCAGGGTCTGTGGTTTCGTCGTACGCCTCTATGTTCACCGGTTTGAATCCCTCTGGGAATTCATGATCCAGCACCTCATCAGTGAAACATAAGGGGTGTGCGGCACCCCTGTATTGGGATGCGCCGTGGTGTTCGGATGGTTGTAGTATTCGGTGTTGGTTGTGTACCGTAGCGCGATTCCTAGATCCGTAGATAGATCTGTTCGCGTCGAATATTTGACGCAAGTCCTCACATAGATCGTGTGTTGACTTATGCGTGACTTTATTAGCCGCTCTATCGCGTTCACAGGGTGGTGGATCCTGTTCGTCTTCGGCTTCGTCGTCCATACCATCGAAGTCTTCAGAGCCTAAGTCGAGCATGTCGGTTAAGTCGTCGACAGTGGCTACTAAGTGGGTGGTGGGTGGGTAGCGAATTTCTTCATCCTCCGCATCCCATTCTAGCCGGACATGGTTCGGCCAAGGTTCTCCTGACAGGGAGAGAGACCTTAATGAGTTTAGCACATCTCCGAAGGGTGAGTGCTGGAAGATATCCGCGGAGGTGAACTCCATGATCGGCGCCCAGTCGGATTCGACGGGCAGGGATGTGAGCGGCTCGGAGTCCGTGGTCGGAGACGAATCCAGTGGTTCGGCGACACGGCTCTCGTAAGGGGTGAAGTCAGTATCCGGCTCTATCGCCACTGCGAGTGCGGCCTCCATAGCGGGGTCCATCGCTCCGCTCTCGGATGGCGCGACTTGCTCCAGATTAAAGGCCGGAGTAGCTGCGGATGCGATCTCCCGAACACTGTCTGACGGCAGAGTTACGTCATGCTCGTCGCGACTGCGTGGCGCGTCCAGCATGGGCATGAATCCGTCGAAGATCAAGTCTCCGCGGATATCGGCTATGTAGTTCAATTTTCCAAATCTGACCTGATGGCCAGGGGCGTAGCTCTCAATCTGCTCCAGATGGCCAAGCGAATTGGCCCACAGTGCAAAGCCGCCGAATATGAAGATCTGTCCGGGGAGGAAAGCCTCACCCTGGACCGCATCGCTAGCGATGATCGAAGGAGCCATCAAGCCATATGATGACGACACAGAGGAACTCTCAATGAAAGCACCAATGTCGGTGTCAAAACCGGCGGATCTCGGGTAGGGGGTCCTGAACTGTGCGTCTAAGGCGGATGGTAACAGGAGGCAGGGGACATGATGTTTTACCCAGGTTCATGCCCTCTTGATAGAGGTAAAACCCTACGTCCTGCTTGATTGTTCTTGATGATATGAGTATTACAAGAGTAGATCTACCACGAGATCAGAAAGGCTAAACCCTAGAAGCTAGCCTATGGTATGATTGTATGTTGTCCTATGGACTAAACCCTCCGGTTTATATAGACACCAGAGGGGGCTAGGGTTACACCAGGTCAGTTACAAAGGAGGAGATATACATATCCGTATTGCCTAGCTTGCCTGCCACGCCAAGTAGAGTCCCATCCGGACACGGGACGAAGTCTTCAATCTCGTATCTTCATAGTCCAACAGTCCGGCCAAAGAATATAGTCCGGCTGTCCGGAGACCCCCTAATCCAGGACTCCCTCAGGGTTCTTAGAGCAACAAGTAAAATCACAAATTTCACAAAGATTCCAAGCATAACACAGCAATCTGTTTATTTAATCCCATAGAGTTTCCCTTTTTCAGACAAATGGTGACGCACAAAATGAGCATGCTCATCTAAAGATTTTCCATTAACCAGGCTAGTTGGGGTTTCAGCACGAGCGCATTAGGACCGAAGATGATCCAAATAGAACACTTTAAGTGGATCCATATCAATAGATTTTTAGCAAGCAAAGATGCAAGCAAATAGAAGGCACATGGAAACACAAACAAAGATACATACGGAAAGAAAGCAAACGGAAAAGAGGGCGAATAAAACGGAAAGGGTGAAGTGGGGGAGAGGAAAACGAGAGGAAAATGGCAAATAATGTAATGCGAGGGATAAGAGTTTGTGATAGGTACTTGGTATGTCTTGACTTGTGCGTAGATCTCCCCGGCAACGGCACCAAAAATCCTTCTTGCTACCTCATGAGCACTGCGTTGGTTTTCCCTTGAAGAGGAAAGGGTGACGCAGCAAAGTAGCGTAAGTATTTCCCTCAGTTTTGAGAACCAAGGTATCAATCCAGTAGGAGGCCACACGCAAGTCCCTCGTACCTACACAAACAAATAAGAACCTCGCAACCAACGCGATAAAGGGGTTGTCAAGCCCTTCACGGAGACTTACGAGAGTGAGATCTGATAGAGATTATAATAATAGGAGGAAGAAGTAGGTCGGTTGAGCCACGAGGGGCCCACGAGGGGGAGGGCGCGCCCAGTGGGGTAGGCACGCCCCCTGCCTCGTGGCCACCTTGTTGGTTGCTTGACGTCCGCTCCAAGTCCTCTGGATCACGTTTATTCCAAAACTCACGCTCCCGAAGGTTTCTTTCCGTTTGGACTCCGTTTGATATTCCTTTTCTACGAAACACTCAAATAGGCAAAAAACAACAATTTGCACTGGGCGTTGGGTTAATAGGTTAGTCCCAAAAATAATATAAAAGTGTAAAATAAAGCCCATTAACATCCAAAACAGATAATATAATAGCATGGAACAATCAAAAATTATAGATACATTGGAGACGTATCACTACTCTAGCTAATTGTTCCCACTTTCAATATGTATCTAGATCGAGACTTAGAGTCATCTAGATCAGTGTCAAAAGCTTGCATCGACGTAACTCTTTACGATGAACTCTTTTATCACCTCCATAACCGAGAAATATTTGCTAAGTCCTATAAGGATAATTTTGACCGTCGTCAAGTGATCTACTGCTAGATCACTATTGTACTCCCTTGCCAAAATCATGCTAACTTATACAATAGGTCTGGTACACATCATATCATACTTTATAGAACCTATGACTGATGCATAGGGAATGACTTTTCATTCTCTTTCTATTTTCTGCCGTGGTCGGGTTTTGAGTCTTTACTCAACTTCACACCTTGCAACACAGGCAAGAACTCCTTTGAGTGTTCCATTTTGAACTACTTCAAAAACTTGTCAAGGTATGTACATATTGAAAAATTTATCAAGCGCCATGATCTATCTCTATAGATCTTGATGCCCAATATGTAAGCAGCTTCTCCGAGGTCTTTCATTGAAAAATTCTTATTCAAGTATCCTTTTATGCTATCCAAAAATTCAGTATCATTTCTGATCAACAATATGTCATCCACATATAATATCAGAAATGCTTCAGAGCTCCCACTCACTTTCTTGTAAATACAGGCTTCTCCAAAATTCTGTATAAAATATATGCTTTGATCAACTCATCAAAGCGTATATTCCAACTCCGAGATGCTTGCACCAATCCAGAGATGGATCGCTGGAGCTTGCACACTTTGTTAGCACCTATAGGATTGACAAATCCTTCTGGTTGCATCATATACAACTCTTGTTTAATAAATCCATTAAAGAATGTAGTTTTGATATCCATTTGCCAGATTTCATAAAATGCGGCAACTGCTAACATGATTTGGACAGACTTTTAAGCATCGATACGAGTGAGAAAATCTCATCGTAGTCAACACCTTGAACTTGTCAAAAACCTTTTTGCGACAATTCGAGCTTTGTAGATAGTAACACTACTATCAGCGTCCGTCTTCCTCTTGAAGATCCATTTACTCTGAATGGCTCACCGATCATCGGGTAAGTCAATCAAAATTCATACTTTGTTCTTATACATAGATCTCATCTCAGATTTCATGGCCTTAAGCCATTTCGCGAAATCTGGGCTCATCATCGCTTCCTCATAGTTCATAGGTTCGTCATGGTCTAATAACATGACTTCCAGAATAGGATTACCGTACCACTCTGGTGCGGAACGTACTCTGGTAGACCTACGAGGTTCGATAGTAACTTGATTTGAAGTTTCATGATCATCATCATTAACTTCCTCACTAATTGGTGTAGTCATCACTGGAACTGATTTCTGTGATGAGCTACTTTCCAATTTGGGAGAAGGTACCATTACCTCATCAAGTTCTACTTTCCTCCCACTCACTTCTTTCGAGGGAAACTCCTTCTCTAGAAAGGATCCACTCTTAGCAACAAAGATCTTGCCTTCGGATCTGTGATAGAAGGTGTACCCAACAGTTTCTTTTAGGTATCCTATGAAGACACGTATTGTATTGGGAGAAGTGCTTAGCTTTGGGTTCAATCTTGCAGTGTCCTTTCCAAGTGATAGTAGGTGCAGCAAGGCACGTATTGTATTGTTGCCATCGAGGGTAAAAAGATGGGGTTTATATCATATTGAATGAGTTTATCCCTCTACATCATGCCATCTTGCTTAAAGCGTTACTCTATTCTTATGAACTTAATACTCTAGATGCATGCTGGATAGCGGTCGATGTGTGGAGTAATAGTAGTAGATGCAGAATCGTTTCGGTCTACTTGACACGGACGTGATGCATATATTCATGATCATTGCCTTAGATATCATCATAACTATGCGCTTTTCTATCAATTGCTCGGCAGTAATTTGTTCACCCACCGTAATACATGCTATCTTGAGAGAAGCCACTAGTGAAACCTATGGCCCTCGGGTCTCTTTCTTATTATATTGCATCTCTTTTATTTACATCGCATCTCATTTACTATTTTGCAATCTTTACTTTCCAATCTATACAACAAAAATACCAAAAATATTTACTTTACTATCTTTATTTGATCTCACTTTTGCGAGTGACCGTGAAGGGATTGACAACCCCTTTATCGCGTTGGTTGCAAGGTTCTTGATTGTTTGTGCAGGTACTAGATGACTTATGTGTTGTCTCTTACTGGATTGATACCTTGGTTCTCAAAAACTGAGGAAAATACTTACGCTACTTTGCTGCATCACCCTTTCCTCTTCAAGGGAAAACCAACGCATGCTCAAGAGGTAGCACACAGCTGTCCGAACGCCCGTAAGCCGCCCCCACCTACTTTGTCTCGGGTTTGGGGTAAAAACACGTCCGAGCCACCAAGCGGATCGATACATGACCGCGTTGAATGTCAAAACACGTCTAGACTGCGTGGTGCAAACGTTACGCCAACTCTCTCCTCTCTGGTTCTCTCACATCCATTTAGATTACTAAATAAGACAAATTATCAATGAAAGAGCTTGTCGGTATACCCAGATGATTATCTACACATGGACTAGGTGATGTTTAATGATGCAACATCTATACATTAAGCATATCCTTTCTTTAAGCACCGATTTTCTTTTCCATGTAGTGGCCCACAAGAAGTACATATTAGTATTTTATAACGGTAATGATAACTGACGAACGTTCACTCTAAAGGAGGAGATAACGAACGCCTATATAGCCGCTTGATCGTGATCGAACGATGGCAATTTTTTTGCAAGAAAATGTCTTCAAAAGGGAAACCTAACAACCCCTATAACTAAAGTTGCCACCCTTCGACAAGTGAAACTGTCACCCAAATTGTTTGCAAATGCCATACCCCGGCGAAGGTTCGCTGGCTGTTGAGGTCCTTTAAGAATCATCGCAATTTTTCATTGTTATGTGTTAAAAGAAAAAAGACCTTAGAGCCGCCCCGACATCTCTCCCCTGAGGCGGCGGCACCGCGCCGCCCCCAGAGAGTCCCCGTCCACACCGCCCTCAGCCCTCCCCCTCCATAGCCTCCCTCTACCGCCGATGTCGCTGATGACGCCACGAGGCGAAGCCCTGTGGTGAGGCGACGGCGGCGCAGTCCTCGGCCGGTGGTAACGCGTCGGGGTAGCGGCGTCCATCTCCCTCCTCCTCCAATGGCAGTGCGCAATGGGTTGGCGGTGGCCTGGAGATCTCCTGCGATCGTTTGACGGATTGCGATGAGATCTGATCTGAGCTCGAGGGGTTTAGATCGAGATCCACTGTGGCTGCGCCTTGTCTCGACAACGTCAAGAGAAGATCCCCCTGGGTAATCTTCGTGGCACGAGGACGTCCGGGTCTCTTGGCCCGGGCATGGTGGTGGTGGCTGCCTTCTCCACCGAAGGCGGTTGGCCAGGCTGGTAGTGACGGATCTTGGACCCCACTATTAGCACTGGCGGCAAGTTGGGGAGACATAGTCGCCGGTGAAAACCGAGCCGACTCCGGTCATGGCGGGCGATGGCGGCGTCTACATCGTTACCGTGATGAAGGCATCATCAAGTAACTATCATCAACCTGCTCGTGCCACTCGGGGAGAAATCCTTAGATCTCCGGATCGTATGATGGCGGCGTTGCGGTGTCGTGTTCCCTATTGGGGGCATCGTTTGTGGAGCGGCGCCGGATGGAAGAGGCGTGAGGTGGTGTGACGTGCCTTCTCTTGCGTCACGACGGCGGGTCTCGACGGCATGGAGCAGCGGGGTCTCGCCGGTAGGCGTGTGATGATGGACGAGCGCAGGATGATGACGTTGTCTGGCGTCGTGGTGGCGTCGATGATAGCTAGACCGAGTAAGGTAGATGCAGCAGTACATCACTGAAGATGGATTGATGGCAAGTGGCTGCGGTGGCCTCATACCCGGCAAACGTCCTGGTTGAGAAGTGTGCCGGACTAGTGGGTGCCCCATACCTGGCAGGCGTCCTGGTTGGGACCTTAGGTCTTAGATGTTAGGTTTCGCTGCGAGGTCTGTTTGGTATTAGGCCCAGACTATCAGCATCACTACATCAACTGAATAGAAGTAGCGACAGATGTTGCCTAGATGGTAGCTTTAGTCTTATTGTTGTACGACTTTGTAAGGTCTTATGTGATTAATTAATAAAGTGGCTGCATGCATCATCCAGATACAGAGACCGGGGGTCCTCCTCCATTTCTGGAAAAAAACCCTCACCTGAAACACAAACATAGCTCTGTTGATATACCCAATACTAAATGTGCAAAAGACAATGGGAGATTAAGCAAAAACTTGGCCACAACTTCGAACCCCGGGGCTTCAAGGGGCATCATTGCTGTGCAGGGAAATAAAAATCAGCCATGTCTCTATCACGATGTGGAAGAAACAAGGCCACAACAGGAGCGCGTCACCATTTCGCCTTCCTTTTAAAGCGGGAGATGTATACCGCTTAATGAGTGAAAGGTTGAAAACTTTGGGAGCGCTCCCCGATGATGGCACCGCGCGTGTCCTGTCCACTTGGGAAAGGGAAACCCCTGCTCGGCGAGTCGGATGCTCATCGCTTTTGGTTCGGCCGCGAGGCAAAGCGCGCGCGTATCTTTGCAGAAAATTGTCGTGATCGCGGGCTCTCTCGATGGCACGTCGCTCCTGTAAACAAACGACCCAAGAAAGTCTCGAACTAAAAAGATGCGGAGGAGAAAGCAGAAGGGAACGGGACAACCACGGATCAATATCTGACGTGAACTGGATGTGTGGATTCCGCGAGAGTTACAAATATAGCTGCCATATCAACCTCTAATCATCCCTTGATTTGATTAAAAAAAACTGGATGTGGTTAGTGTTACTACTCTATGGTTCTTGCGTTGTGGCCCAGCGCGGATGGGTTGAATTCTTCTGGCTGCATGTGGCTGCCGGAGTATGAACAAAGTCAGAGTAATCAAACCAACATTAAAACAAATGTGTATATGTATGAACTACCAGTACTGGTGTGGGTTTATTTAAGGGAGATTTTTTTTGTTATAAATAATAAGAAGTCAGGTTCTGTCCAACGCATGATTGCCGCATTAGCCGTGATCGGACGTGAATATTCATTCCAGAGGACAGGACACCGGCCGGTGGTGGAGGAGAAGATACTCTGAATGTGAGAGCGTTTTTTTTTTCTGAATGTGAGAGAGTTGGGGCCTAAGGAAGAGGATGAATGAGGAGCCATTAAGATTAGGACAAGTAATTAGAGTTGCTTACGGGCCACAACTGCGCGCGGTAAGAAGTGAAAGATGGGAGGGGTCTTGGCCCGCAAGCCGCCTCCGCACGCGGCACGCCTCTCTCTCTCTCTCTCTCTCTCTCTCTCTCTCTCTGCGCGAGTGACCGCGTGGAGCCTTATATAAGCCGGCCCTCGGTTCCTCCCCCCGGCCCAGTCTCTCCCCCTTCCCTTGTTCCTAAACCCGCCTCTCTCTCCCTCTTTCACACACGCCTCTCTCTCCTCTCTCTCGGCGTCCATTTCCTCCTTCTAGCTAGCTTGCTTCGGTGCCCGGCTTGCGGAGATGTCTGAGGCGTCGGTGATAAACCAGGCGGAGGTGGAGGACGCGGCGGCGGCGGCCGGTCTGGACCTGCCGCCGGGCTTCCGGTTTCACCCCACGGACGAGGAGATCATCTCGCACTACCTCACCCCCAAGGCGCTCGACCACCGCTTCTGCTCCGGCGTCATCGGCGAGGTCGACCTCAACAAGTGCGAGCCATGGCATCTCCCAGGTACACAACGCACCCAAATTAAGCTGCTCCTTTGCGCGCACTTTCTCTCATCTTGCTTGATCCGAGCCCGACCGGCCGCGGGAATCTTGCCTTACTTACTCCCGTGTTTCTACCGGACAGGCAAGGCCAAGATGGGCGAGAAGGAGTGGTACTTCTTTTGCCACAAGGACCGCAAGTACCCGACGGGGACGAGGACGAACCGCGCCACCGAGAGCGGCTACTGGAAGGCCACCGGCAAGGACAAGGAGATCTTCCGCGGGAGGGGCCTCCTCGTCGGAATGAAGAAGACGCTCGTCTTCTACCTAGGCCGCGCCCCCCGCGGCGAGAAGACCGGCTGGGTCATGCACGAGTTCCGCCTCGAGGGCAAGCTCCCCCACCCGCTCCCGCGCTCGGCCAAGGTTTGCTTTCGCTCCTTCCTGATTCATTATCAAGTATTTTTCTCCTTAATTTCTTTTTGGCTTCATTCATGATTTGCTGCTAAATATGATATATGATTCGCGTGCAGGACGAGTGGGCCGTGTCCAAGGTGTTCAACAAAGAGCTCACGGCCACCAACGGGGCAATGGCAGCGGCGGACGCCGGGATCGAGCGGGTCAGCTCCTTCGGCTTCATCACTGACTTCCTTGACTCTGGGGAGCTGCCGCCCCTCATGGACCCTCCCTTGGGCGGCGACGTCGACCAAGTAACCGATTTCAAGTCCACCTCTGCCTACGCCACCGGTGCCCATTCCGGACACCAGGTTAAGATGGAACAGCACATGCCGCAGCAGCCGCCGCACATGATGTACTCGAGCCCCTACTTCTCCCTGCCGGCCGCTAACTCCGGCGACATGTCGCCGGCGATCCGGAGGTACTGCAAGGCGGAGCAGGTCTCGGGGCAGACGTCTGCGCTCAGCCCGTCCCGCGAGACCGGGCTGAGCACCGACCCCAACGCCGCCGGTTGCGCGGAGATCTCGTCGGCGGCGACACCGTCGTCTCAGAATCAAGAGTTCCTTGACCAATTCGACGAGTACCCCGCCCTGAACCTCGCCGACATTTGGAAGTACTGAAGCCAGCCGGAGCTGCACCTACCGCATGATTCGCTCGTCGATTGGTTCTGGCTCGTTGATTAATTACTGAATTGGATTACTTAACTTGGTATGTGATGCTGGTGTTAGTGGTTTGCTGATGCAGCATCATCTTCTTTCCGGAGGATTCTCGGGTCGGATCGGATCAGGTTACTATCCATCCATCCAGACAGACCTCCAGGGATTAGCTAGGCCTCCTTATGTTAATTAATTAAATTAGTCCTAGGTTCATATCTTGATCTGTGTGTACATACCACTACCACAACAGCTATTCTGATTGTGATTAGCAGTAGCAGCATGATGGTCATACAATTAATGTGTGTAGATTAGGGGGGACGACTTGAGATCCATTTGTGAATCGATTAATTTGGGCGCTGTTGATGAGCCAGGCAGCTAGCGCTACTACTAGCTGTGTATGGAATCCGCTTTGTATGTACATGTACCACCATTGATCATTAATTGCTTGAGTTTGACATGTCACTATGTGAATCGATGCTTGTGTTCTCTCTGTGCCGCTTTACACTTGGTAATCAATCAAGACGAGACTCGACGAGACGAGAGGCACTGGTACCAGTTGTGGTGCTGCTCATGGGGACCTTCCGAAATCTTTTTTTTTTTGAGACAACCTTCCGAAATCTAGCAAGGGGAGATATGAGATGGATGGATGGATGGATCATGGTTTTGGGCCGACGGATGGGGCCTCCGCGGGCTTGTTTGGATCGCCCAATTATTCCCGGAGCACGTCGTGGTCATGGCGTCCAGTTGGCGAACTCCTCCTACTAGGCGCCGAGGTGAGTAGGCTACGTACGAGCTGCAGCCTTATCTCGTTTCGGAAAACCCTCGGCCCGCCCCGCCTCTCTCTCTCTCGTGTCTCCAAGCGATCCAGCAACGGAAGAGAGGAAGGAAACGAGCACATCCGTTGATCCTAACCAACCAAACAACCAACCCCAGCTCGACGCGGGGTTTGGGGGGGGTGAAAACTTGTCGCTCACACACACGGCGGCCGACGGCGACGAGCGGGACGGGCCAGCCGCTCTCTCGCCCTCGATTTTGCGTGCGCGCACAGCACAGCACACAGACAGACACATACAGAGGTGAGGCGCGCCGGGACGGGAATCGCTTGCTTTCCGCTGGACGCAAGCCGTGGCGAGTTTCGCGGCGATCTGTTCGCTGTTGGCACGCGCTCGCTTCCTTGGTGCATCAAAACCCGGCCAAGACCAAGGCGGTGCAGCAAGGAAAAGGATGCGAGGATCAGCAGGAATCTTCCATCCATTCCTTTTCTCTTTTTTGTGAAACAATCATTCATCCATCTATTCATTCATTCAGAGTAGTCCTGCTGCGACACATGGAAATATTTATTCAAATTTAGAGTAGTAGTAGTAGTTTATTACGGACGTCCGCTTGGCGAATATTCTGGGCTGCCCCTTAAAAAACAAGGAAAGGCTAAGCTAGACTCATGAAAACTAATATCGTGGGTGGGTCCCTGGGCTCCCGGAACTCGGATTGGATCATTAGCTGTCCAAGTCGCACAGCCGCAGTGACGTCACAACTTTAGGCTCCACCAGCAGCGGTACCTTTTCTCCTTCGAGGTCCCTCCCCTCCCCTAGCTATAGTTTAACTCCTCGTCAATGATCGCATCGCAGGGAGGAAGAGGGTGGTCTAAACAAACAAAGATGGTCAGGAAGGGTAGGAGGGTGCATCACCCATGTTGCCCCTAAGGATCCTCAATTTGTTTATTTATTTCCCCAAGGATTTGGTTAATTAATCCGATGTGGATGTCCAGATGCAGGTTGCTTTCAGTCTGTTGATTAGGGCGCGGATTTTGCACCCATTTTATCCGGTGATTTGACAAGACACAGCCAGTGGCGGTTGACGTGGGGCCTCTTCGTTCCATATTTTCTTTTCACAGAAGCATCCATAATAAGCATTTGTTTCTGCATCAGGTTAGATATCAGAGATCGTTCCGGACGTGACCACTAACTACCAAGACAAACAGGCCACCAACACTATTCCCCGGTCCAAGGTCTTGCATCCGGCAGACCAAAGCTTCATTTGGTGATCCAGCAACCGCAGAGCGCTGGCACAGACGGTATCGGCCGGTGAGATAATATGCTGCACAGATGGTACTATCATAGAGTAGAAACTGGTGGCCGGTTCTCCTCTTTTTTTCACTGTCGAGTGAACCAGAACCAGGGCGCGCGCGACACAGCAGCACTTCAAGAAGTGGACAGGACACACACTAATCTGAGACCGCTACATCGCATCTGCCTCTAGATTACTGGACAGGGCCACAGCTTAACATCTACAGCTTGCGCTTTTGGCAAGAGAAAGATTTGGCATAGCAAAATGGGATCCGGGAGTAATGGCTGATATGGACTCCCCACATACTTTTCGACTGAGATGAGGTACCTTTTTCATAAAGTTTGCAATCCTCCTTGACAGCAATGTTGTGTTGCCCACACGGTCTCTATAATTCTACGCTTGACTTGTTTGGCCTGTGAGAGATCAGAGATAGATATGTGCTGTGCTACTTTTGTCCCCAGAAAGAAACTCTACTTTTAGACATAAGAAATCGCTATAATGCAGCGCAGTTTTTCTTGGTGGGGAACATAATGCGAGTTTATAGCTGGAAAACACATTCTGCACAGCATCCAGTATGTATGTCTAGTGGGAGGTAACAGTTTTGCAGAGGAGTCGCTTGCATTTCTAGCTCTAGATAGGCTTTCATAGCATCCTTCTCTGTAGAAAAATGCTCTAAACATTGTTACTTTCAGGCACAGTTTCTCTACACTCATATTTGATGTCAAACGACGTTTTGGGTTTTGGGTGGTTTCTGGAGGGTGCATCCGTCCACGTCAGGACGGGTTCGTTTCATCCACGTCGCCCTCTCGCCCACGCGCGTTTTTAGTCTTTCTATCCAAGAAACTCTCACTCATCTTTCTCTCTCTCTCTCTCTCTATCTCCTTTTGTTTTCTACTCTAGATGAAAGTTTTCTTTGCTGATACTGTAGAAATGTTTCGGGTATCAGCCGGTTCCTCTTAACGAAATTCGCAGCTGTCGTGCGTTTATTTCAAAATACATATAATGTAGAAAAATTAACTGTACCGCTCTCCTGTTGAGCTTCAAAAAGAATTTTTTTTTACCACAAATCACACAATGTCTCCAAGTTAAAAAAGGGAATCACACAGTTTCTGCTACTCAAAGCATTTCTTACTTTCTCTCCCCGTGATTGAGCGGATCATGATTAATGCTTTAATTGAACTACATGCCTTTGACTTAATTTTAACGAGAAGAGACATCGCACGAAGATCTGCACATCTGTCAAACTTTGCCTAACCTTGATGGGCAAAAGATCCATACCGTATTAATTGAAGTAGAAGAGATGTACAAATCTTAGAGCTGACTTTGAATGACCAGACAGTCCATACCTCCGCAGCTAGCTTCGCTGCCGTGGCACGCTTCTTTTCTAGCATGCACGAGGTATGTTTCACATGGCATATTTGCCTCGCCTAATTAAGCAGGACGCCTTTCTGACCTTGACGAGTCACCGCCTTATTGGTGTATGCGTGAACCTACACTTTCTCTCTGGATCTCATCTGTTTTGGTGTGGTTGCTAGGTACTCCCTCCGTCCGGAAATACTTGTCATCAAAATGAATAAAAGGAGATGTATCTAGACATATTTTAGTTCTAGATACATCCCTTTTTATCCATTTTGATGATAAGTATTTCCAGACGGAGGGAGTATGCTCTATACCTATGTCCAACGCCTTACACACAAGCGAATGAAAAGTTAGAGCATCTACAACCGCAGGTTGCAAATTTAGACTCAAACGTCTATAAATGCGTCCGCGGACAGTGACTAGACGGGCCTTAAAATTTATCATTTGCAACCACATACCCTATTTCCACAACACCTATTACATGTAGCGCCATGCACGACGATCATCCCGTCCGTCTTGGGTTAGCTGGGTTGTCAAAACACATTGAAAATTGCTCATACTTAATATTTTCACACCCGTATTAGTCACACCTCGCTGCGTGATGAGCTAGTCGGCCTACTTAAATAGCCAGGTCATGCAGAAGCGATATGTTTCTCACATCATTGGATCCTTTGTAAAGAAGATAGCATGTTAATATGAATATTCTATGTTTATCACATAGAAGATTCATAGTCAGGGTTATCTCCTTCACAAGGGAAATATTCATGTCCGTACTGCTTTTTATGAATTACAATTTGCCGGAAAAAAATCGATGAAGAAAATAAAAAATCTGATGATGATGTGGTTGGGATAGAAGAGGCCGGTGCCAGTGGTGAGGAAGACCGTATGTAACCTTGAATCCTATGCTAATGACAATGTCTGATGTTTGCTAGCAGCCTAGAACTTTATTTTGGACTTTTGGTTGTGATTTGTGAGAGAATCAGAGAGCAAAGGACTATGTGTTGATTGGTGTTTGGTTGTGTGCTAGTAAAGTAGCAAGAACTATGTTATTTGTGTTTTCTGGACCTTCTTATGACCTTGTTTAACCTTGTTTGAACATTCCTGGACCTTGTTACCACCTTATTTGCTTGCAAAGCAGCTAGACTACTATATATTATATGCACTGTTGTACTGTACTACTTTCTACTATTAAGTGTTATCTCTTATCTCTTATGTAATATATATTATATATGCACTGTTTGAGTTTTGAAACATGCAAAAAAGGGCATGTGTGTACTGTTACATATTGATGTAGTATTCTGTAGTATTGTGCTATTTAAAGGCATAATGTTTAAGTGAAGATTTTTTCTAATTTTATTTTATTAGTCCTTGAAACCTATGAGTTATAAAAAAACTGATCGATTAATAGTCCACTGATAAAATCGATTAATCATTCGATTCTTTGATTAATCACTAATCTCCAGCCGACCGAGACGATAACGATAAGCGATATCCCAAACATTGATCTGGATACGTATTGAAAGTGAGAGCAATTAGCTAGAGTAGCTCCATGCAGAGTATTGTAGACACAGAAATTTGTAAAATACACGCGGATCTGAATGTGGCAGACCCGTTGACTAAACTTCTCTCATAAGCAAAACATGATACACCTTAGTACTCTTTGGGTGTTAATCACATAGCGATGTGAACTAGATTATTGACTATAGTAATCCTTTTGGTGTTGGTCACATGGCAATGTGAACTATGGGTGTTAATTACATAAAGATGTGAACTATTGGTGTTAAATCACATGGCAATGTGAACTAGATTATTGACTCTAGTGCAAGTGTGAGACTGAAGGAAATATGACCTAGAGGCAATAATAAAGTTGTTATTTTATATTTCCTTATATCATTATAAATGTTTATTATTCATGCTAGAATTGTATTAACCGAAAACTTGATACATGTGTGGATACATGGACAAAACACCGTGTTCCTAGTAAGCCTCTACTAGACTTACTTGTTAATCAAAGATGGTTAAGTTTCCTAACCATAGACATATGTTGTCATTTGATGAACGAGATCACATCATTAGGAGAATGATGTGATGGACAAGAGTCATCCGTTAGCTTAGCATATTGATGGTTCAGTTTTATTGCTATTGGTTTCTTCATGTCAAATACATATTCCTCCGACTATAAGATTATGCAACTCCTGGATACCGGAGGAATACCTTGTGTGCTATCAAACGTCACAACATAACTCGGTGATTATAAACATGCTCTACAGGTATCTCCAAAGATATTTGTTGGGTTGGCATAGATCGAGATTAGGATTTGTCACTTCGAGTATCGGAGAGGTATCTCTGGGCCCTCTCGGTAATACACATCATAAGAAGCCTTGCAAGCAAAGTGACTAATGAGTTAGTTGCAGGATGATGTATTACGGAACGAGTAAAGAGGCTTGCCGGTAACGAGATTGAACTAGGTATGTAGATACCGATGATCGAATCTCAGGCAAGTAACATATCGATGGACAAAGGGAATAATGTTTGTTGTCATAATGGTTCGACCAATAAAGATCTTCGTAGAATATGTAGGGGCCAATATGAGCATCCAGGTTCTGCTATTGATTATTGACCGAAGAGGTGTCTCGGTCATGTCTACATAGTTCTCAAACTCGTAGGGTCCGCACGCTTAACGTTTGATGACGATTTTGTATTATATGAATTATGTGATTTGGTGACCGAATGTTGTTCGGAGTCCCGGATGAGATCACGTACATGAGGAGGAGTCTCGAAATGGTGGAGAGGTAAAGATTGATATATAGGACGATAGTATTCGGACACCAGAAGTGTTCTGGAGAGTACCAGGTACATATCGAGTCACCGGAAGGGGTTCCAGGCACCCCCGGCAAAGATATGGGCCTAATGGGCCAATAGGGGAAACACAACAGCCAGCAGGGGCTGCCGCGCCCCCCATATGGGCCGCACGTTAGGAGGAAGGAAAAGGGGGAAGAGAGAAGGAAGGGGAGGGATTCAACCTCCCCTTTCCTTCCCTCCTCCTCCTATTCTCCTATTTCCTTCCCCCTCCGGTGAATATGGTAGGGGGGCGAATTGGACACGGCCCCAAGTAGGATTCCTCCTACTTGGGGCGCCCCTTGGTCTCTCCTCCCCCTCCCACCTATATATATGTGGAGAGGGGGCGCCTAGAACACAGAACATCAACTGTTAGCTGTGTGCGGCGCCCCCCTCCATAGTTTACACCCCCGGTCATATTCTCGCGGTGCTTAGGCGAAGCCCTGCGCGGATCACTTCGCCATCACCGTCACCACGTCGTCGTGTTGACGGAACTCATCTACTTCCTCGGCACCTTGCTGGATCAAGAAGGCAAGGGACGTCATCGCGCTGAACGTGTGCAGAACTCGGAGGTGCCGTACGTTCGGTGCTTGATCGGTCGGAGTTAGAAGAAGTTCGACTACATCAACCGCTTTGTCAAATGCTTTCGCTTTCGGTCTACGAGGGTACGTAGACACATTCTCCCCCTCTCGTTGCTATGCATCTCCTAGATAGATCTTGCGTGAGCGTAGGAATTTCTTTTGAAATTGCATGCTACGTCTCCCAAGAGTGGCATCCGAGCCAAGTCTATGCGTAGATGATGTGCACGAGTAGAACACAAAGAGTTGTGGGCGGTGATCGTCATACTGCTTACCACCAATGTCTTATTTTAATTCGGCGGTATTGTTGGATGAAATGGCCCGGACCAACATTACATGACCACGTTCATGAGACTGGTTCCACTGACAGACATGCAACTTGTTTTGCATAAAAGGTGGCTGGCGGGTGTCTGTTTCTCCTACTTTAGATGAATCGAATTTGACTGCGGCCGGTCCTTGTTGAAGGTTAAAACAACAAACTTGATAAATCACCGTTGTGGTTTTGATGCGTAGGTAAGAACGGTTCTTACTAGAAGCCCGTAGCAGCCACGTAAAACTTGCAACAACGAAGTAGAGGATGTCTAACTTGTTTTTGCAGGGCATGCTGTGATGTGATATGGTCAAGACATGATGTGATATACGTTATTGTATGAGATGATCATGTTTTGTAAAAGCTATCAGTAACCGACATGAGCCTTATGGTTGTCTCTTTATTGTATGAAATACAAACGCCATGTAATTGCTTTACTTTATCACTATGCGTTAGCGATAGTTGTAGAAGCAATAGTTGGCAAGACGACCACGACGCTACGATGAAGATCAACGTGTTGAGCCGGTGAAAATGGAGATCATGACGATGCTTTGGAGGTGGAGATCAAAAGCACAAGATGATGATGGTCATATCATGTCACATATTTTGATTGCATGTGATGTTTATCTTTTATGCATCTTATTTTTCTTAGTACGGCGATAACATTATAAGATGATCCCTTGACTAAAATTTCAAGGTATAAGTATTCTCCTTGAGTATGCACCGTTGTGACAGTTCGTCGTGTTGAGACACCATGTGATGATCGGGTGTGATAGACTTTACGTTCACATACAACGGGTGCAAGACAGTTTTGCACATGCGGAATACTCAGGTTAAACTTCACGAGCCTGGCCTGTACAGACATGGCCTCAGAACACTGGAGACCAAAAGCTCGAACGTGAATCATATAGTAGATATGATCAACATAGAGATGTTCACCATTGATGACTACTCCATCTCACTGTTGGGGAACATAGTAATTTCAAAAAAAAATCCTACGCACACACAAGATCATGGTGATGCATAGAAACGAGAGGGGAGAGTGTGTCTACGTACCCTCGTAGACCTAATGCGGAAGCATTAGCACAACGCGGTTGATGTAGTCGTATGTCTTCACGATCCGACCGATCCAAGTACTGAACGCATGGCACCTCCGAGTTCTGCACACGTTCAACTCGATGATGTCCCGCGAGCTCCGATCCAGCAAAGCTTCACAGGAGAGTTTCGTCAGCACGACGGCGTGGTGACGGTGATGATGATGCTACCGACGGAGGGCTTCGCCTAAGCACCGCTACGATATGATCGAGGTGGATTATGATGGAGGGGGGCACCGCACATGGCTAAGAGATCAATGATCAATTGTTGTGTCTAGGATTCCTCCTTTTCCTAGTAGGAGTAGGAGAGGGGGGAGGAAATGGAGAGGAGGAGAAGGAAAGAGGGGGCCGGCCCCCTTGCCCTAAACCAATTTGGTTTGGGCCTTGGGGGCGCGCCCCACACTCCCCTTGCTGCCCTCTATTTCCACTAAGGCCCATGTAGGCCCATTAAGCCCCCCGGGGGGTTCCGGTAACCCCCCGGTACTCCAGTATATGTCTGAAACCTTCCGGAACCTTTCCGGTGTTCGAACATAGTCGTCCAATATATTGATCTTTATGTCTCAACCATTTCGAGACTCCTCGTCATGTTCGTGATCATATCCGGGGATCCTAACTACCTTCGGTACATCAAAACACAAAAACTCATAATACCAATCGTCACCGAACTTTAAGCGTGCGGACCCTATGGGTTCGAGAACTATGTAGACATGACCGAGACACATCTCCGGTCAATAACCAATAGTGGAACCTGGATGCTCATATTGGCTCCCACATATTCTACGAAGATCTTTATCGGTCAAATCGCATAACAACATACGTTGTTCCCTTTGTCATCGGTATGTTACTTTCCCGAGATTCGATCGTCGGTATCTCAATACCTAGTTCAATCTCGTTACCGGCAAGTCTCTTTACTCATTCCGTAATACATCATCCCACAACTAACTCATTAGTTACAATGCTTGCAAGGCTTATAGTGATGTGCATTACCGAGTGGGCCCAGAGATACCTCTCTGAGAATCGGAGTGACAAATCCTAATCTCGAAATACGCCAACTCAACAAGTACCTTCGGAGACACCTGTAGAGAACCTTTATAATCACTTAGTTATGTTGTGATGTTTGGTAGCACACAAAATGTTCCTCTGGTAAACGGGAGTTGCATAATCTCATAGTCATAGGAACATGTATAAGTCATGAAGAAAGCAATAGCAACATACTAAACGATCAAGTGCTAAGCTAACGGAATGGGTCAAGTCAATCGCATCATTCTCCTAATGATGTGATCCCGTTAACAAATGACAACTCATGTCTATGGCTAGGAAACATAACCATCTTTGATCAACGAGCTAGTCAAGTAGAGGCATACTAGTGACACTCTGTTTGTCTATGAATTCATACATGTATCATGTTTCCGATTAATACAATTCTAGCATGAATAATAAAAATTTATCATGCTATAAGGAAATAAATAATAACTTTATTATTGCCTCTAGGGCATATTTCCTTCAGTCTCCCACTTGCACTAGAGTCAGTAATCTCGATTACACAGTAATGATTCTAACACCCATGGAGCCTTGGTGTTGATCATGTTTTGCTCGTGGAAGAGGCTTAGTCAACGGGTCTGCAACATTCAGATCCATATGTATCTTGCAAATCTCTATGTCTCCCACCTGGACTTGATCCCGGATGGAGTTCAAGCGTCTCTTGACGTGCTTGGTTCTCTTGTGAAATCTGGATTCCTTTGCTAAGGCAATTTCACCAGTATTATCACAAAAGATTTTCATTGTACCCGATGCACTAGGTATGACACCTAGATCGGATATGAACTCCTTCATCCAGACTCCTTCATTTGCTACTTCCGAAGCAGCAATGTACTCCGCTTCACATGTAGATCCCGCCACGACGCTTTGTTTAGAACTACTCCAACTGACAGCTCCACCGTTCAATATAAACACGTATCCGGTTTGCGATTTAGAATCGTCCGGATCAGTGTCAAAGCTTGCATCAACGTAACCATTTACGATGAGCTCTTTGTCACCTCCATAAACGAGAAACATATCCTTAGTCCTTTTCAGGTACTTCAGGATGTTCTTGACCGCTGTCCAGTGATCCACTCCTGGATTACTTTGGTACCTCCCTACTAAACTAATAGCAAGGCACACATCAGGTCTGGTACACAACATTGCATACATGATAGAGCCTATGACTGAAGCATAGGGAACATCTTTCATTTTCTCTCTATCTTCTGCAGTGGTCGGGCATTGAGTCTTACTCAACTTCACACCTTGTAATACAGGAAAGAACCCTTTCTTTGCCTGATCCATTTTGAACTTCTTCAAAACTTTGTCAAGGTATGTGCTTTGTGAAAGTCCAATTAAGCGTCTTGATCTATCTCTATAGATCTTGATGCCCAATATGTAAGCAGCTTCACCAAGGTCCTTCATTGAAAAACTCTTATTCAAGTATCCTTTTATGCTATCCAGAAATTCTATATCATTTCCAATCAACAATGTGTCATCCACATATAATATTAGAAATGCTACAGAGCTCCCACTCACTTTCTTGTAAATACATGCTTCTCCAAAAGTCTGTATAAAACCATATGCTTTGATCATACTATCAAAGCGTTTATTCCAACTCCGAGAAGCTTGCACCAGTCCATTAATGGATCGCTGGAGCTTGCACACTTTGTTAGTACCTTTTGGATCGATAAAACCTTCAGGTTGCATCATATACAACTCTTCTTCCTGAAATCCATTCAGGAATGCAGTCTTTACATCCATTTGCCAAATTTCATAATCATAAAATGCGGCAATAGCTAACATGATTCGGACAGACTTAAGCATCGCTACGGCTGAGAAGGTCTCATCATAGTCAACTCCTTGAACTTGTCGAAAACCTTTCGCAACAAGTCAAGCTTTGTAGACAGTAACATTACCATCATCGTCTGTCTTCTTCTTGAAGATCCATTTATTCTCAATGTCTTGACGATCATCTGAAAAGTCAACCAAAGTCCACACTTTGTTCTCATACATGGATCCCATCTCGGATTTCATGGCCTCAAGCCATTTTGCGGAATCTGGGCTCATCATCGCTTCCTCATAGTTCGTAGGCGAATGGCGCTCGCGACCCATGCGAACGGCGGCGGGCGTCCAGTGCAAGTACGGCGCAGCCGGCCTCTGGTGCAAGTACGGGGTAGAGGGCCTCTGCCCACTCCTGGCAAGGAATATGGGTACTGACATGACATGTACCCAGCTGCGATGCCCTGTCGACGGTAGGCAAGCGCCAATGGATCCGCTCTTGCTGTGCGGCGTGTCGCGCCTCTCGCTCTGCGGCGCTCCAACAGTCTCGCCGTGCGGCGAGCCACAGCCTATCAACGCAGACGCGCCTAGCTTGCTCTGCGGGGCGCCATTGATCATGTTGTGTGGCAGCTGCAGCCTCATCGGCGCTGACATGCCTATCTTGATCCGGCGCTCAAGAGCCATGCGCCAAAGGTCTGCTGAACCCTGGCGATGGCGCGCATCACGGCGTCATCCATCGCATTGCCGGGGAGCGCCTCGGCCTCGACGGGCCATGGCGCCTTCTCGTTTTACTCATCGACGAGGTTGATGGCACAGGCGGCGCTTTGGTGGGTTGGCATGCTTAGAAAGAAAAGATCGATGTGCTACAGGTTGCGCTTGTTGCCTCCGTGCGTCGCACATCGTCTAGGTTTATGCGCAATATCCCTGGGTAGCTAGAAACCGGTGAGGAAATGGTGGGAAACGGTGGCGTGTTCATAAAACGCAATCAATTAATGGAAACTTAGTATAGGAGGAACATCGAGCTAGCACAAGAAGTAGATGATGATCAGATAATCGTTTACCCTAGTTAATTATGCATGTAATATTTTTTTTGGTGTGTGGAAATGTCATGTGTGTACTAGTCACCTATGCAATTGGATGTTTGCCGCATATTACACACATCTTGTTTATGTGAAACGTTTCTGTTCTCTTGGCTCAACACAAACAGTTTATCGGAATGAACTATATGCCCTCCATTGCACACACCTTGATCTTGCTGAACCGTTTCTGTTGCGTTGCCTAATCGATAACAGTTCATCCGAGTGAACCGTATGTCATATATCACACACACCTTGATATGGCTGACCGTTTCTTTTGTGTTGCCTAATCACAAACAGTTCATCTGAGTGAACTGTATGTTGTATATCACACACACCTTCATCTGGCTACCCGTTTCTGTTATTTCGCCTCATCACAAACAGTTTATCTGAGTGAACTGTATGCCGTATATCCCACACGCCTTTATCTGGCTTCCCATTTCTTTTGTTCTACCTCATCCAAACAATTAATTGAACTGAACCATATGCCCCGCATCGCACACGCAACTAAAATCTGAATCGTGTTTGATGTATCCTTCATCGCAAAAGTTTTGCATCTTTTTTGACGGTTTTTTGCATCATCGTTTATGATTAATGCATCGCACACAGTTTCGTCAAAGGGTCTATGATCGTATTGTCACGTTAGCAGCATCCTGTAGTAGTGGCTGGATCATCATCAATGGTTCAAGGGACTCCAGGTACGATCTACACCGAATCGTCTACTTCCGCTACACTCCTGAGTTGGTAACGATCGTTGATCCAAACCCTATATGCATATTCATATTGTTCCTGGGTGATTGTAGGGCGATTTTTTGTTTTCTACTATGTTTCCCAACATATAGTCACCTTGCCTTGTATCATCTTTCCATGTTTGTAGGCCGCTTTGTATCACCTTCTCCACCCAAACTTTTCAAAATGAATTACCAATCAGTGAGAGCTAACAGCCTAAC
This sequence comes from Triticum urartu, assembly GCF_003073215.2. Taxonomy (NCBI): domain Eukaryota; kingdom Viridiplantae; phylum Streptophyta; class Magnoliopsida; order Poales; family Poaceae; genus Triticum; species Triticum urartu. The sequence goes on from NC_053025.1 coordinate 298,459,700, forward strand.
ATGCCTTTGATAAGGAGAATCAAAAGCATTTCTGGGAGTAGTAGGTCAAACTTGAGGGGGGCTTTAAATCAAGACTTTGTTGAAGGGGGGAGGAGAGGAAGGAGACATTTAGATCTTAGGTGAGGGATACGAAGATATTGGGTTGGGCCTGAGCAATAGACTTTGGAGGGGTGGGGAGCGAGGGGGAGATTGAATATCTATAATACCTACTTGGTTGGGCAAAACTATTCGAGAGGATTAATGATTTCATTGAGTTTTGTTTAGGGACTAGGACTAATTTTCTTATACAGGTCTCTTCCCTATAAGTGGAAAATCATAGGCGACCCCACATATAACTTTTCAAGTTGTTGTCTACCTCAAGCTTCAGATTGAGTGTAGGTGAAATTTACTATGAAAAAGGGTCACAAACAAAGTACTTTAGTTTGAACTCCAAGATCATATCCTAAACAAAAGTCCTCAAATCCACTCTCTAGTCATTCCTTTGTATGAATCTCTAAGCCCAATACTTCCAACATTTTATCTTTGGTACTACTGAGCCACTTAGAGTTATTCAAGTTTAGAGGAAAAAACTATGCTTCAATAGTTTGAAACATTCGTTCATTTTGTTTCGGAACTACTGATCTAATCCACTTTGGAACATTCTTTGGTTGCTCCATCACTTCCGAGCATAATTTTTTTCCATCATCACTTCCAAGTTTAGTTTTTCAATGTTGCTATAGTTGTTCAAATTTATTTGAACTGTCTTGGTAGTTCTTCTAGTTTTCTTCTGACACTTTACAACCTTTTTTACTTTTGAGTAACCTCATATTTTGGATCCTTGTAAGTGCATCTAGTGTCACCCCTGGTTGGTTTTGGAGTATTGACGACAAACTTGGTTGAGGGACTAATGTGTTTGTGAGAATTGCAGGATAACACAGGTAGTAGTCCCTCATTGATTCGGTTTACCTACTAGAGATGACCCCTAAAAATGTGTGAAGACATTGAAGACAATGGTGGTCTGTGAAGAGATTCACATTGAAGACTATGACATGAGAAGACATCGCATGAAGACTATGGATTGCGAAGACATAGTTGTTTTGTAGTTTCCTTTTCTTCTTTGTTGAGTCATAGGAACCACCGTACTGTTAAGTGGGCTCCAAGTGAACAAAGTCAGAGTGACTAAAGTGATGCTCAACCAAATCCTATGTCTTTGAGTGAAGACAATGAGAGCAAATCTTATCTAGAGCTGGATAAGTCAGCTTCACTTGTAGCCCAAGTAAAGCTGTCGCGTGTGTTTGAAATCTGACCATTGGACACGTGTCAGTTTAGTGACCAGGGTCATTTCGGACAAATCAGGTCGGGTTGCCTCCTGGCTATAAATAGCCCACCCACTACACCATAAATTGGTGGCTGCTCAGAGTTCGTGCATGGCTTTTGTCGTTTGAGAGCAACCCACCTCCGAAGCCTTTGAGAGAGAAATCCTTGCGAGGACAAAGCCCTAAACACCCAGAGCCAAAGAGTGTTAGGCATCACAGAAGTCTTTCTGTCTGTGTGATCTAAAGACTTGTTACACTTGAGGACTGTGAATCCTCCAGCCGGTTAGGCGTCACGTTCTGAGAATCCAAGAGTCATTATGGATCGCCGGTGAACGAAGTCTGTGAAGGTTTGGAAGTCTCCCTTGAAGACTTACCAGAGTGATTGGGCGAGGACTGTGTGTCCTTAGCTCAAGGGGAATAAGGTGAAGACGCGGTCTTCTGAGTTGAATCTCAGCCTCCCTAACGAGACGTACATTTGTCACAGCAACTGGAACTGGTCCAACAAATCCCTGTCCTCACCAAGCAACTGGTTCTATCCACTACCTCTCTTTACTTACAGTTTGTCTTCGTGAAGTCATTGCCTGCTTGCATGATCTGATTGACTTCACTGTGTGAAGACTGTTGTTGTTTGGCTTCATACTATCTTCCATCCTGATCCATACTACCTAGCTGCTGATAGTCTTCGTGCTTTCACTTCATTGATTACTTGACTATGGCTTGTCTAGTGTAGTCTACCTTCCGTTGTATATCAATAGGTTCATTTCTACTGTTTGTCTTCAAAGCCCCCTTGTTTTGAAGACTTTCGTAAAAATTGCCTATTCACCCCCCCTCTAGTCAATAACTAGCAGTTTCAATCCTCTCTTCAAATATCCTCTGATACCCTTTCATAGCTCCTTCGAAACCATTCCAACCTTAGTCATTTCGCTCATGCATTCCACCCCTTGCAAGCCACTCCACTCCACTCAATCCCACTCCACACCACTCCATCCATCTCCACCATAAAGGAAAATAGATCCAAGGCAATATAAGAAGGAAATAAGTGTTGGGTGATTCCATGTTCACTTATTTGATTCTTTGTAGGCCAAGAACTCCCCTTTCTTGAATCCCTACACCACAAGTTCATCTCTTCCACCACAATATCATATTCTTGTGGCAGAGTGATCCTTTGGGTTTTTGAGAGAATCTTTGATTGAAGATCATTCAAGGAGTTTTTATCAAGTGATTTTGCTTTTCTTGTTACTCTTGGATGACGTGGGCATCCTAGACGGTTAGGATACACTTGAGATCATGTCAAGTTCTACGTGCGAAGGACTAGAGAGTTTTTACGGGATCGGAGATCACCTACCTGGTGAAGATCTACCCTGCAAGTCATGACATAATAGGTTGGGTGTGGTGAGTGGGCGATACAATCCAAATCCTTGTGATCCTAGAACCATTGGCCTGTGACTGTGTCCCGACTATCCGAACCATGGAAAAAATAATCCTCGCATCACATTTGCATTCTCTTAACACAACCTCCTACTTAGGTGCAAGTTGTTATTTCTGCTACTCAGTACTATTGTTTACTTGCTTGCTAATTACTTTTGGTTGTCTAGCATTAGTTGTTTTGTGCTAATAACTATATGTTGGGTAACATGGTACTTTCAAAAAAAATCCTACGCACACGCAAGATCATGGTGATGCATAGAAACAAGAGGGGAGAGTGTGTCCACGTACCCTCGTAGACCGAAAGCGGAAGCGTTAGCACAACGCGGTTGATGTAGTCGTACGTCTTCACGATCCGACCGATCAAGTACCGAACGCACGGCACCTCCGAGTTCTGCACACGTTCAACTCGATGATGTCCCTCGAACTCCGATCCAGCCGAGCATTGAGGGAGAGTTCCGTCAGCACGATGGTGTGGTGACGATGTTGATGTTCTACCGTCGCAGGGCTTCGCCGAAGCACCACTATGATATTATCGAGGTGGACTATGGTGGAGAGGGGCACCGCACACGGCTAAAAGATCCAAGGGATCAATTGTTGTGTCTATGGGGTGCCCCTCTCCTTCGTATATAAAAGAGGGGAGGAGAGGGCCGACCAAGGGGAGGAGGTGCGCCCAAGGGGGGGAGTCCTACTCCCACCGGGAGTAGGACTCCTCCTTTTCCTATTTGGAGAGGGAGAGGGAAGGAAGAGGAAGGAGGGAGGAAGGAAAGGGGGGCGGCCCCCCTCCCAATTCGGATTGGGCTTGGGGGGGGGCGCCCCCTCCCTTGCGCCTTTCCCCTCCTTTCCACTAAAGCCCATTAAGGCCCATATACCTCCCGGGGGGTTCCCACAACCTCCAGGTGCTCCGGTATTATCCTGATCTCACCCGGAACCATTCCGGTATCAAAATATAGTCGTCCAATATATCGATCTTTACGTCTCGAACATTTCGAGACTCCTCATCATGTCCATGATCACATCCGGGACTCCGAACTACCTTTGGTACATCAAAAACCATAAACTCATAATATAACCGTCATCGAACTTTAAGCGTGCGGACCCTACGGATTCGAGAACTATGTAGACATGACCGAGACACGTCTCCGGTCAATAACCAATAGTGGAACCTGGATGCTCATCTTGGTTCCCACATATTCTAAGAAGATCTTTATCGGTCAAACCGCATAACAACATACGTTGTTCCCTTTGTCATCAATATGTTACTTGCCCGAGATTCGATCGTCGGTATCTCAATACCTAGTTCAATCTCATTATCGGCATGTCTCTTTACTCGTTCTGTAATACATCATCCCGCAACTAATTCATTAGTACAATGCTTGCAAGGCTTATAGTGATGTGCATTACCGAGTGGGCCCAGAGATACCTCTCCGACAATCGGAGTGACAAATCCTAATCTAGAAATACGCCAACTCAACAAGTACCTTCGGAGACACCTGTAGAGCACCTTTATAATCACCCAGTTACGTTGTGACATTTGGTAGCACACAAAGTGTTCCTCCGGTAAATGGGAGTTGCATAATCTCATAGTCATAGGAACATGTATAAGTCATGAAGAAAGCAATAGCAACAAACTAAAGATCAAGTGCTAAGCTAACGAAATGGGTCAAGTCAATCACATCATTCTCCTAATGATGTGATCCCGTTAATCAAATGACAACTCTTTGTCTATGGCTAGGAAACATAACCATCTTTGATCAACGAGCTAGTCAAGTAGAGGCATACTAGTGACACTCTGTTTGTCTATGTATTCACACATGTATCATGTTTCTGGTTGATACAATTATAACATGAATAATAAACATTTATCATGATATAAGGAAATAAATAATAACTTTATTATTGCCTCTAGGGCATATTTCCTTCAGTCTCCCACTTGCACTAGAGTCAATAATCTAGATTACACAGTAATGATTCTAACACCCATGGAGCATTGGTGTTGATCATGTTTTGCTCGTGGAAGAGGCTTAGTCAATGGGTCTGCAACATTCAGATCCGTATGTATCTTGCAAATCTCTATGTCTCCCACCTGGACTTGATCGAAGCGTCTCTTGATGTGCTTGGTTCTCTTGTGAAATCTGGATTCCTTTGCCAAAGCAAATGCACCAGTATTGTCACAAAAGATTTTCATTGGACCCGATGCACTAGGTATGACATCTAGATCGGATATGAACTCCTTCATCCAGACTCCTTCATTTGTTGCTTCCAAAGCAGCTATGTACTCCGCTTCACCTGTAGATCCCGCTACGACGCTTTGTTTAGAAATGCACCAACTGACAGCTCCACCGTTTAATAAAAACACGTATCCGGTTTGCGATTTAGAATCGTCCGGATCAGTGTCAAAGCTTGCATCGACGTAACCATTTACGACGAGCTCTTTGTCACCTCCATAAACGAGAAACATATCCTTCGTCCTTTTCAGGTATTTGAGGATGTTCTTGGCCGTTGTCCAGTGATCCACTCCTGGATTACTTTGGTACCTCCCTGCTAAACTAATAGCAAGTCACACATCAGGTCTGGTACACAGCATTGCATACATGATAGAGCCTATGGCTGAAGCATAGGGAACATCTTTCATTTTCTCTCTATCTTCTGCAGTGGTCGGGCATTGAGTCTTACTCAACTTCACACCTTGTAACACAAACAAGAACCCTTTCTTTGCTTCATCCATTTTGAACTTCTTCAAAACTTTGTCAAGGTATGTGCTTTGTGAAAGTCCAATTAAGCATCTCGATCTATCTCTATAGATCTTGATGCCCAATATATAAGCAGCTTCACCGAGGTCTTTCATTGAAAAACTCTTATTCAAATATCCTTTTATGCTATCCAGAAATTCTATATCATTTCCAATCAACAATATGTCATCCACATATAATATCAGAAATGCTACAGAGCTCCCACTCACTTTCTTGTAAATACAGGCTTCTCCAAAAGTCTGTATAATACCATATGCTTTGATCACACTATCAAAACGTTTATTCCAACTCAGAGAGGCTTGCACCAGTCCATAAATGGATCGCTGGAGCTTGCATACTTTGTTAGCTCCCTTTGGATCGACAAAACCTTCCGGTTGCATCATATACAACTCTTCTTCCAGAAATCCATTCAGGAATGCAGTTTTGAAATCCATTTGGCAAATTTCATAACCATAAAATGTGGCAATTGCTAACATGATTCGGACAGACTTAAGCATCGCTACGGGTGGGAAGGTCTCATCGTAGTCAATCCCTTGAACTTGTCGAAAACCTTTTGCAACAAGTCGAGCTTTATAAACAGTAATATTACCATCAGTGACAGTCTTCTTCTTGAAGATCCATTTATTCTCGATGGCTTGCCGATCAACGGGCAAGTCAACCAAAGTCCACACTTTGTTCTCATACATGGATCCCATCTCAGATTTCATGACTTCAAGCCATTTTGCGAAATTTGGGCTCACCATCGCTTCTTCATAGTTCGTAGGTTTGTCATGGTCTAGCAACATAACCTCCAGAACAGGATTACCGTACCACTCTGGTGCGGATCTTACTCTGGTTGACCTGCGAGGTTCGGTAACAACTTGATCTGAAGTTTCATGATCAACTTCATTAACTTCCTCACTAATTGGTGTAGACGTCACAGGAACCGGTTTCTGTGATGAACTACTTTCCAATAAGGGAGTAGGTACTGTTACCTCATCAAGTTCTACTTTCCTCCCACTCACTTCTTTCGAGAGAAACTCCTTCTCTAGAAAGGATCCATTCTTAGCAACGAATGTCCTGCCCTCAGATCTGTGATAGAAGGTGTACCCAACAGTTTCCTTTGGGTATCCTATGAAGACACATTTCTCCGATTTGGGTTCGAGCTTATCAGGTTGAAGCTTTTTCACATAAGCATCGCAGCCCAAACTTTAAGAAACGACAACTTTGGTTTCTTGCCAAACCATAGTTCATAAGGTGTCGTCTCAACGGATTTTGATGGTGCCCTATTTAACATGAATGCGGCCGTCTCTAAAGCATAACCCCCAAATGATAGCGGTAAATCAGTAAGAGACATCTTGGATCGCACCATATCTAGTAAGGTATGATTACGACGTTCGGACACACCATTACGCTGTAGTGTTCCGGGTGGCGTGAGTTGCGAAACTATTCTGGATTGTTTCAAATGTAGACCAAACTCGTAACTCAAATATTCTCCTCCACGATCAGATTGTAGAAACTTTATTTTCTTGTTACGATGATTTTCCACTTCACTCTGAAATTCTTTGAACTTTTCAAATGTTTCAGACTTATGTTTCATTAAGTAGATATACCCATATCTGCTCAAATCATCTGTGAAGGCGAGAAAATAACGATACCTACCGTGAGCCTCAATATTCATTGGACCACATACATCAGTATGTATGATTTCCAACAAATCTTTTGCTCGCTCCATTGTTTCAGAGAACGGCGTTTTAGTCATCTTGCCCATGAGGCATGGTTCGCAAGTACCAAGTGATTCATAATCAAGTGATTCCAAAAGTCCATCAGTATGTAGTTTCTTCATGTGCTTTACAGCAATATGACCCAAACGGCAGTGCCACAAATAAGTTGCACTATCATTATCAACTCTGCATCTTTTGGCTTCAACATTATGAATATGTATGTCACTACTATCGAGATTTAACACAAATAGACCACTCTTCAAGGGTGCATGACCATAAAAGATATTACTCATATAAATAGAACAACCATTATTCTCAGATTTAAATGAATAGCCGTCTCGCATCAAACAAGATCCAGATATAATGTTCATGCTCAACGCTAGCACCAAATAACAATTATTCAGGTCTAAAATTAATCCCGAAGGTAGATGTAGAGGTAGCGTGCCGACGGCGATCACATCGACTTTGGAACCATTTCCTACGCGCATCGTCACCTCATCCTTAGCCAGTCTTCGCTTAATCCGTAGTCCCTGTTTCGAGTTGCAAATATTAGCAACAGAACTAGTATCAAATACCCAGGTGCTACTGCGATCTCTGGTAAGGTACACATCAATAACATGTATATCACATATACCTTTGTTCACCTTGCCATCCTTCTTATCCACCAAATACTTGGGGCAGTTACGCTTCCAGTGACCAGTCTGTTTGCAGTAGAAGCACTCACTCTTAGGCTTAGGTCCAGACTTGGGTTTCTTCTCTTGATCAGCAACTTGTTTGCCGTTCTTCTTGAAGTCCCCTTTCTTCTTCCCTTTACCCTTTTTCTTGAAACTAGTGGTCTTGTTGACCATCAACACTTGATGCTCCTTCTTGATTTCTACCTCCACTGCCTTTAGCATTGCGAAGAGCTCGGGAATTGTCTTATTCATCCCTTGCATATTATAGTTCATCACGAAGCTTTTGTAGCTTGGTGGCAGTGATTGAAGAACTCTGTCAATGACACTATCAACAGGAAGATTAACTCCCAATTGAGTCAAGTGATTATGATGCCCAGACATTTTGAGTATATATTCACTGACAGAACTATTCTCCTCCATCTTGCAGCTCTAGAACTTATTGGAGACTTCATATCTCTCAATCCGGGCATTTGCTTCAAATATTAACTTCAACTCCTGGAACATCTCATATGCTCCATGACGTTCAAAACATCGTTGAAGTCCTGGTTCTAAGCCGTAAAGCATGGCACACTGAACTATCGAGTAGTCATCAGCTTTACTCTGCCAGACGTTCTTAACGTCATCAGCAGCATCTGCAGCAGGGCTGGCACCCAGCGGTGCTTCCAGGACGTAATTCTTCTGTGCAGCAATGAGGATAATCCTCAAGTTACGGACCCAGTCCGTGTAATTTCTACCATCATCTTTCAACTTTGCTTTCTCAAGGAATGCATTAAAATTCAACGGAACAACTGCACGGGCCATCTATCTACAATAACATAGACAAGCAAAATACTATCAGGTACTAAATTCATGATAAATTTAAGTTCAATTAATCATATTACTTAAGAACTCCCACTTAGATAGACATCCCTCTAATCATCTAAGTAATCACGTGATCCATATCAACTAAACCATAACCGATCATCACGTGAAATGGAGTAGTTTTCAATGGTGAACATCACTATGTTGATCATATCTACTATATGATTCACGCTCGACCTTTCGGTCTCAGTGTTTTGAGGCCATATCTGCATATGCTAGGATCATCAAGTTTAACCCGAGTATTCTGCGTGTGTAAAACTGTCTTACACCCATTGTAGATGCACGTTGAGGTTATCACACCCGATCATCACGTGGTGTCTCGGCACGACGAACTTTGGCAACGGTGCATACTCGGGGAGAACACTTTTACCTTGAAATTTAGTGAGAGATCATCTTATAATGCTACCGTCAAACAAAGCAGAATAAGATGCATAAAGGATAAACATCACATGCAATCAATATAAGTGATATGATATGACCATCATCATCTTGTGCCTTTGATCTCCATCTCCAAAGCACTGTCATGATCACCATCGTCACCGGCGCGACACCTTGATCTCTATCGTAGCATCGTTGTCGTCTCGCCAACTATTGCTTCTACGACTATCGCTACCGCTTAGTGATAAAGTAAAGCAATTACAGGGTGGTTGCATTGCATACAATAAAGCGACAACCATATGGCTCCTGCCAGTTGCCAATAACTCTGTTACAAAACATGATCATCTCATACAATAAATATAGCATCATGTCTTGACCATATCACAGCACAACATGCCCTGCAAAAACAAGTTAGACGTCCTCTACTTTGTTGTTGCAAGTTTTACGTGGCTGCTACAGGCTGAGCAAGAACCGTTCTCACCTACACATCAAAACCACAATGATAGTTCGTCAAGTTAGTGCTGTTTTAACCTCCGCAAGGACCGGGCGTAGCCACACTTGGTTCAACTAAAGTTGGAGAAACTTACACCCGCCAGCCACCTGTGTGCAAAGCACATCGGTAGAACTAGTCTCGCATAAGTAATGTCGGTCCGGGCCGCTTCATCCAACAATACTGCCGAACCAAAGTATGACATGATGGTAAGCAGTATGACTTGTATCGCCCACAACTCACTTGTGTTCCACTCGTGCATATAACATCTACGCAATAACCTGGCTCGGATTCCACTGTTGGGGAACGTAGTAATTTCAAAAAAAAATCCTACGCACACACAGGATCATGGTGATGCATAGCAACGAGAGGGGAGAGTGTGTCTACGTACCCTCGTAGACCGAATGCGGAAGTGTTAGCACAACGCGGTTGATGTAGTCGCGCGTCTTCACGATCCGACCGATCCAAGTACCGAACACACGGCACCTCTGAGTGCTGCACACGTTCAACTCGATGACGTCCTGCGAGCTCCGATGCAGCAAAGCTTCACATGAGAGTTTCGTCAGCACGACGGCGTGGTGACGGTGATGATGATGCTACCGACGCAGGGCTTCGCCTAAGCACCGCTGTGATATGATCGAGGTGGATTATGGTGGAGGGGGGCACCGCACACGGCTAAGAGATCAATGATCAATTGTTGTGTCTATGGGGTGCCCCCTGCCCCCGTATATAAAGGAGAAAGGGGAGGAGGCGGCCTGCCAGGGAGAGGCGCTCCAACAGGGGGAGTCCTACTCCCACTAGGAGTAGGATTCCTCCTTTTCCTAGTAGGAGTAGGAGAGGGGGAAGGAAAGGGAGAGGAGGAGAAGGAAAGAGGGGGCCGGCCCCCGTGCCCTAAACCAATTCGGTTTGGGCCTTGGGGGGCGCCCCACACTCCCCTTGCTGCCCTCTTTTTCCACTAAGGCCCATGTAGGCCCATTAAGCCCCCCCCAGGGGGTTCCGGTAACCCCCCGGTACTCCAGTATATGTCCGAAACCTTCTGGGACCTTTCCGCTGTCCGAACATAGTCGTCCAATATATCGATCTTTACGTCTCGACCATTTTGAGACTCCTCGTCATGTCTGTGATCATATCTGGGACTCCGAACTACCTTCGGTCCATCAAAACACAAAAACTCCTAATACCGATCATCACCGAACTTTAAGCGTGTGGACCCTACGGGTTCGAGAACTATGTATACATGACCGAGACACGTCTCCGGTCAATAACCAATAGTGGAACCTGGATGCTCATATTGGTTCCCACATATTCTAAGAAGATCTTTATCGGTCAAACCGCATAACAACATACGTTGTTCCCTTTGTCATCGATATGTTACTTGCCCGAGATTCGATCGTCGGTATCTCAATACCTAGTTCAATCTCATTATCGGCATGTCTCTTTACTCGTTCTGTAATACATCATCCCGCAACTAATTCATTAGTACAATGCTTGCAAGGCTTATAGTGATGTGCATTACCGAGTGGGCCCAGAGATACCTCTCCGACAATCGGAGTGACAAATCCTAATCTAGAAATACGCCAACTCAACAAGTACCTTCGGAGACACCTGTAGAGCACCTTTATAATCACCCAGTTACGTTGTGACGTTTGGTAGCATACAAAGTGTTCCTCCGGTAAACGGGAGTTGCATAATCTCATAGTCATAGGAACATGTATAAGTCATGAAGAAAGCAATAGCAACATACTAAACGATCAAGTGCTAAGCTAACAAAATGGGTCAAGTCAATCACATCATTCTCCTAATGATGTGATCCCGTTAATCAAATGACAACTCATGTCTATGGCTAGGAAACATAACCATCTTTGATCAATGAGCTAGTCAAGTAGAGGCATACTAGTGACACTCTGTTTGTCTATGTATTCACACATGTATCATGTTTCCGGTTAATACAATTCTAGCATGAATAATAAACATTTATCATGATATAAGGAAATAAATAATAACTTTATTATTGCCTCTAGGGCATATTTCCTTCACTCACGTGATGATCGGGCATGGTTTAGTTGATTTGGATCACGTATCATTTAGATGACTTGAGGGATGTCTACCTAAGTGGTAGTTCTTAAGTAATTTGATTAATTGAACTTAATTTATGATGAACTTAGTCCTAATAGTTTTTGCATATCTATGGTGTAGATCAATAGCTCGCGTTGTAGCTCCCCTATTTTTTCATATGTTCCTACAGAAAACTAAGTTGAAAGATGATAGTAGCAATGATGTGGACTGGGTCCGTGGTCTGAGGATTATCCTCATTGCTACACAGAATAATATGTCCTTGATGCACTGCTAGGTGACAGACCTGTTGCAGGAGCTGATGCAGACGTTATGAATGTTTGACAAGCTCGGTATGACCACTACTTGATAGTTTAGTGCGCCATGCTTTACGGCTTAGAACCGGGACTTCAAAAAAGTTTCGAACGCCATGGAACATATGAGATGTTCCAAGAGCTGAAATTGGTATTTCAGACTCATGCCCATGTCGAGAGGTATGAGACCTCTGACAAGTACTTTGCCTGCAAGATGGAGGAGAATAGCTCACCAGTGAGCATGTACTCAGAATGTCTCGGTACTACAATCGCTTGAATCAAGTGGGAGTTAATCTTCCAGATAAGATAGTGATTGACAGAGTTCTCTAGTAACTATCACCAAGCTACTAGAACTTCGTGATGAACTATATTATGCAAGGGATGAAGAAAATAATCTCCGAGCTCTTCGCGATGCTGAAATCGGCGAACGTAGAAATCAAGAAAGAACATCAAGTGTTGATGGTTAAAAAGACCACTAGTTTCAAGAAAAGGGCAAAGGGAAAGAAAAGGGAACTTTAAGAAGAATGGCAAGCAAGTTGCCACTCCCATGAAGAAGCCCAAAGCTAGACCCAAGCCTGAAACTGAGTACTTCAACTGCAAAGGAAATGGTCACTAGAACCGGAACTACCCCAAATACTTGGCAGATAAGAAGGATGGCAAAGTGAACAAAAGTATATTTGATATACATGTTATTGATGTGCACTTTACTAGTGTTCGTAGTAACCCCTGGGTATTTGATACCGGTTCAGTTGCTAAGATTAGTAACTCGAAACAGGAGTTGCAGAATAAACAGAGACTAGTTAAGGGAGAGGTGACGATGAATGTTGGAATTGATTCCAAGGTTGATATGATCAACATCGCACACTCACTCTACATTCGTGATTAGTATTGAACCTAAATAAATGTTATTTGGTGTTTGCGCTAAGCATGAATATGATTAGATCATGTTTATTGCAATACATATATTCATTTAAGTTAGGGAATAATTGTTGTTATGTTTACATGAATAAAACCTTCTATGGTCATATACCCAATGTCAATGGTTTATTGAATCTCGATCATAGTGATACACATATTCATAATATTGATGCCAAAAGATGCAAAGTTGATGATGATAGTGTAACATATTTGTGGCACTGCCATTTAGGTCATATTGGTGTAAAGCGCATGAAGAAACTCCATGCATATGGGCTTTTGGAATCACTTGATTATGAATCATTTGATACTTGCGAACCATGCCTCATGGGAAAGATGACTAAAACTCCGTTCTCCAGAACAATGGAGCGAGCTGATGACTTATTGGATATAATACATATCGATGTATGCGGTCCTATGAGTGTTGAAGCACGCGACGGGTATCATTATTTTCTGACCTTCACGGATGATTTGAGTAGATATGGGTATATCTACTTGATGAAACACAAGTCTGAAACGTTTGAAAAGTTTAGAGAATTTCATAATGAAGTGGAGAATCATCGTAACAAGAAAATAAAGTTTCTCGATCTGATCGCAAAGGCGAATATTTGAGTTACGAGTTTGGCCTTCGTTTAAAACAATGTGGAATAGTTTCATAACTCATGCCACCCGGAACACCACTGCATAATAATATGTCTAAACGTCGTAACCGTACTTTATTAGATATGGTGCGATCTATGATGTCTCGTATCGATTTACCACTATCGTTTTGGGGTTATGCATTAGAGACAACTGCATTCACATTAAATAGGGCACCGTCTAAATCCGTTGAGACAACACCGTATGAACTGTGGTTTGGCAAGAAAACTAAGTTGTCATTTCTTAAAGTTTGGGGTTGCGATGCTTATAAGCTCGAACGCAAATCGAAGAAATGTGTCTTCATATGATACCCAAAAGACACTGTTGGGTACACCTTCTTCCACAAGATCCGAATGCAACATATTTGTTGCTAAGAATGGATCCTTTCTAGAGAAGGAGTTTCTCTCAAAAGAAGTGAGTGGGAGAAAAGTAGAACTTGATGAGGTAATTGTACCTTCTCTCGAATGGGAAAGTAGCTCATCACAGGAAACCCTTCCCGTGATGCCTACACCAACTAGAGAAGAAGCTAATGATAATGATCATGAAACTTCAGATCAAGTTACTACCAAACCTCGTGGGTCAACCAGAGCACGTTCCGCACCAGAGTGGTATGGTAATCCAGTTCTGGAAGTCATGTTGTTAGACCATGACGAACCTACAAACTATGAAGAAGCGATGATGAGCCCATATTCCAATAAATGGCTTGAGGCCATGAAATCTGAGATATGATCCATGTATGAGAACAAAGTATGGACTTTGGTTGACTTGCCCGATGATCGGAAAGCCATAAAGAATAAATGGATTTTCAAGAAGAAGACTCACGCTGATGGTAATGTTACTGTCTACAAAGCTCGACTTGTCGCAAAAGGTTTTTGACAAGTTCAAGGAGTTGACTACGATGAGACCTTCTCACCCGTAGCGATGCTTAAGTCTGTTCGAATCATGTTAGCAATTGTCACATTCTATGATTATGAAATCTGGCAAATGGACGTCAAGACTGCATTCCTTAATGGATTTCTTAAAGAAGAGTTGTATATGATGCAACTAGAAGGTTTTGTCGATCCTAAAGGTGCTAACAAAGTGTGCAAGCTCCAGCGATCCATTTATGGACTGGTGCAAACATCTAGGAGTTGGAATATACGCTTTGATGAGGTGATCAAAGCATATGGTTTTATACAGACTTTCAGAGAGCCTGTATTTACAAGAAAGTGAGTGGGAGCTCTGTAGCATTTCTAATAGTATATGTAGATGACATATTGTTGATTGGAAATGATATAGAATTTCTGGATAGCATAAAAGGATACTTGAATAAGAGTTTTTCAATGAAAGACCTCGGTGAAGCTGCTTATATATTGGGCATCAAGATCTATAGAGATAGATCAAGACGCTTAATTGGACTTTCACAAAGCACATACCTTGATAAAGTTTTGAAGAAGTTCAAAATGGACCAGTCAAAGAAAGCGTTCTTGCCTATGTTACAAGGTGTGAAGTTGAGTAAAGACTCAAACCCGACCACGACAGAAGATAAAGAGAGAATGAAAGTCATTCCCTATGCCTCAGCCATAGGTTCTATAAAGTATGCCATGATGTGTACCAGACATATTGTGTATCTTGCCATGAGTTTGGCAAGGGGGTACAATAGTGATCCAAGAGTGGATCATTAGACAACGGTCAAAATTATCCTTAGAAGACTAAGGAAATATTTCTCGGTTATGGAGGTGATAAAGAGTTCATCGTAAAGAGTTACGTCGATGCAAGCTTTTACATTGATCCAGATGACTCTCAGTCTCAATCTGGATTACTATTCAAGAAATCGGCCGATTCAACGATTTATCGACCAATTAATCGCTACTCGGTGTGTAGCTGCTAAGATAAGGCCATATCTTCAGCATTAATCTTCTAGGCCGATTTATCGGTCTGACAACCGATTTGTCATGAATATTCCGATTAATCGGTATGGGCCCCCGTGTACAGAAACCTCAAAATGGGCCTCCCTTCCCCCGCAAAGCACCAAATATTACCGCTCGGTAGGGTTTGGGATCCAGTTGACCAGTCCACACTGCTGCCGCAATGTTCCCCATCCACACTACCACCTCCATATTTCCGATCCACACTGCCGCTGCCACCCTGCTTGCCTCCGACGGCCGGAGCTCGCACCACCGGAGCTGCCCGTCCTCTGGATCTTCTCCTCCTCTTCCTCAACAATCCAGTTACCTACACCTTTGCCATCTTCCCATATTCACCACGAGAGCTTCTCCAGGAGCAAGACGCCAGACGCCCGACGGCCGGAGCATCTCGCAGCCGCCACCACTCCTGCCTGTCCTCCAGCAGCAGACCGCGACCCCTTCCTCAACTCACAAGCAGCGGCAGAGATCGGCACCACCGTCCCTCCAGGAGTGCTACATCGATGCCACCACTTCCTACAGACGGACAACGACTGGAGCATCTCGCCACCGCCACCACTTCCTGTAGCAGCACACAATCCTCGCCACTTCCTCCTCCGACAGCAAGCAAGCTAGAGATTGGACCTGCTGCCATCCCGCCACCACTCCCTGCCGCCACTTCCACTTCTAGTGCAATGCAAGACTAGACTCCCTCTCAACCAGCAGGGCATTTTTTTCTTCTTACTGTTTTTTAGTTTTGTAGATGAGTGGATGCTAATTTAGATTGTAGATGAATAGATGCTACATCCTGCAAGATATACATGCTGCTGCCCTTTGATTTAAATCTAATACCGTAATACATGCTGTAATTCTTTGATAATTTGCTAAAATAAATGTTGTTGCCATTGTCTAGAACTCTAGGTTGTACTGTCTACATTCACTTACTATAATACATGCTATTGCCCTTGTGATTTTTGTAGATGTCTGATTCTGGTACTTCAGAGGTTGCAAGTTCCAAACTTAAGAGAAAATCAGATGACATGGCTTGGGAATTTGTTGTGCTGATTGATCCAGATGATCTGCAAAGAGTCAAGTGCATTCTTTGTGGAAAGGAGATGTCAGGTGGGGTGACTAGGATGAAGCAACACATAGCTGGTATCAAAGGGGCAATAAAAAGTTGTATGCAAGCCACACCAGAACAAAAAGCTCGATGTAGGGCTGCACATGAGGCACCAAAGAAGAGGAAGAGGGAAAAGAAAAAACAAGAAGAAGTAAGAGCTTTGGTGATGATAGAGGCCAATGACAATGAGATGATCAACAAGAGCTCAATCAAGTTGGCAACGGTGATCCGAAGAAGTGGCCTATGGATCAATATATTGCTCTAATTGACCCTTCAATCCTGTTGAACACGGTAAATTTTAGCGGAATATTAATGATAGTATCTTTAATGCTATAAATGATGATGAGTTCAAACAGTTTTGTGAGGCTCTTGGTCATTATGGTCCTAACTGGAAGCAACCTTCACAATATATGATTAGAGAGAAGATGTTGTTGCAAGAGGTGGAAAGGAATAAGGGTTTGTTGAAGCCACATGAAGTTGAGAGGGTGGATATCGGGTGCTCTATCATGACCGATGCTTGGACAGACAAGAAAAAGAGGAGCATCATGAACTTGTGTGTGCATTGCAAGTTGGGGACAGTCTTTTTGGGATCAAAGGAGGCATCGACAGATGCATAGACAAGTCTATACATCTTCAATTATGTGGATGAGTGCATTGAGAAAATTGGTACTAATCTCAACCTTTTAATTTCTCTCATTCATTGCTTTTCAAGTTTTCATCATGTGGTTCAATAGTTGTATGCTAATTATTGTGTTTGCCAATGATGTTTTGTAGGGGCTGATAATGTGGTGCAAATAGTCACCAATAACGCATCAAACAACATGGGATCAAAGACAATGTTGAAAAGTAAAAGGCCCAAGATATTTTGGACCTCATATGCAACTCACACGATCAACTTGGTCGTAGAAGCAATTGCAAAGTTGAAGCAGTTTGCTCTTGCAATAACCAAAGCCAAGGAGATGACATGTTTCCTTTATGCACATCATACGACATTGGCATTGATGGGACATCATACAAAAAAGAGAGACATTGTTAGGCCGAGAGTAACTAGATTTGCTTCGGCATTTCTTACCTTGCAAAGTCTTGCTGCTAAGAGGAAGCAACTAACGGATATGTGTTGTAGTGAGACTTGGGAAAATTGCAAGCACACAAGAACAAAGAAAGGGAAGGTGGCTCATGCCACAATAATGAGTTGGGCATTTTGGAAAAATGTCTCTCTTTTCATCAATGTATGGGTAGATGAACTACAAATTCTGTCTTGTTTCATGATGCCACAGTAGTTAAATACTAATGTTGTGCTTGCCTATGTTTTATGTTGGAATGCAAGGTTTTCTAGCCTTTGGTGAACTTACTTCGGTTGGATGATAGTGATGGACAGTCCATGGCCTCTATGTATGGACAAATAATAGAAACAAAGAAGGCAATAATGCTTGCAGTTGAAAGTTCAGAGAAGGATTACAAGTTGATCACAACAGCCATGGAGAGCAAGATGAATGGGAGGCTAAATACCACATTGCACATGGCAGCATATGTCTTGAATCCTTATTATAGCTATGCTACTACAAGCATCTTTACTGATGTTGAAGTCATGTCCAGGTTGATGGAAGTTATTGAACAATTTTATCATGATGATGACGACAAGTAGAATAAAGCACTTAATACAGACTTTCCCAAGTTTAAGAAGAAGGAAGGCATGTTTGGAAAGGTGGCTACCACAAAATCCATTACCAATGAAAAATACAATGTCGATAAGCTTGTTCTCAATGATAATTTTGCCATATTGCATTTCTGAAAGTTTTGGACCGGTGCATTATAGTTTCAATTTTCTATAAATGTAGGGGAGTGGTGGGCAACTTATGGACTACAAACTCCTACATTGATGCACATGGCTTTGAGGATACTCAACTTGACCACATGTTCATCAGGATGTGAAAGAAATTGGAGCGTTTTTGAATAAGTAATTCTCAACTTGCAAAAACTCAAACTCGATCCTTACTTTGTTTTTGACAAGATGTGAATCTCTAAGCTTCACTTTGCAATTTGTAGGTAGATGCAAAGAGGATAAATAAAATAGATGTGCGTTGTAGGGATGATCTAGTTTATATTCAATTCAATGGAAGAATGCTAGACACGAGAAAGCAGTAATCATCATCTTATGATGTCCTCCTTGGTCAAGATGCTTCCGCAGGCCAAGATTGGATATGTGAAGAAGCTTACATTGATGATGAGATGGGGGCAACCGAAGATGATAGTGCAATGGAGCCTCGTAGAAGTCTAAGGGTGAGAGAACTACATGAAGTGGAAGAGTTCGTTTCTGATGATGAATCTGATACTATGCCTATCAATGAGGATGAGTGTCGGTGTCAAAACTGGCGGATCTTGGGTAGGGGGTCCAAACTGTGCGTCTAAGGCGGATGGTAACAGAAGGCAGGGGACACGAAGTTTACCCAGGTTCGGGCCCTCTTGATGGAGGTAATACCCTACGCCCTGCTTGATTGTTCTTGATGATATGAGTATTACAAGAGTTGATCTACCACGAGATCGTAGAGGCTAAACCCTAGAAGCTAGCCTATGGTATGATTGTATGTTATCCTACGGACTAAACCCTCCGGTTTATATAGACACCAGAGGGGGCTAGGGTTACACAGGGTCGGTTACAAGGGAGGAGATCTACATATCCCTATTGCCTAGCTTGCCTTCCACGCCAAGGAGAGTCCCATCCGGACACGGGACGAAGTCTTCAATCTTGTATCTTCATAGTCCAACAGTCCGGCCAAAGGATATAGTCCGGCTGTCCGGAGACCCCCTAATCCAGGACTCCCTCAGTAGCCCCTGAACCAGGCTTCAATGACGATGAGTCCGGCGCGCAGTATTGTCTTCGGCATTGCAAGGCGGGTTCCTCCTCCGAATACTCCATGGAAGATTTTGAACACAAGGATATTGTCCGGCTCTGCAAAACAAGTTCCACATACCACCGTAGAGAGAATAATATTTCCACAAATCTAATCTGCTGACACGTTTTGACAGCACGACATCACGCCATGGCCCGGTCATTATTCGAACCGTTTTTCTCAACCAGCACCGCACATATCGCGAGGCGGTTTTCTTGACACGTCTTGTCAAAGCAGAGATCGTGTCCCCCTTACTACGGGATTCTCATCAATACGGACGTGGGTAACCCAACCGTGCCATCAATTACGGTGCTTGGGGAATAAGCGATTTTACCAGGCAAGTGGGGAGGCGCATCGCCTCTTCCGCCCTTATAAAGGGATTAGGATTCACTCTTTTCACCCATGCCTTCTTCCTCCTTGCTTACCCACTCTCGCACACTCGAGCTCCAACGCCCAAGTTCGCGTCTTTCTTCTCAAACCACTCCAAGCATGTCCGGAGCAGGAGGCAAGTGGATGGTGACGGAGGAGAACATCACAAAGTTATGGGAAGCCGGATATCTGGCCGCGGATATCACGCACCGGCTGCCAGATGCAGGGCAGATCATCCCTACGCCCGAACCCCATGAGAGGTTAGTTTTTCTTACCCACTTCGTCCGCGGACCAGGATTTCCCCTCCACCCGTTTTTCCGCGGGCTCATGTCTACTACGTGCTGGATTTTCATGATCTAGCCCCCAATTTCATACTCAACATCTCGGCGTTTATCGTCGTGTGCGAGGCCTTCCTCCGCATCAAGCCCCATTTCGGCCTGTGGCTGAAGACCTTCAATGTCAAACCGAAGGTGGTGGTCGGCCAGCAAGCAGAGTGCGGAGGCGCCATGGTGGGCAAGATGCCTAACGTCACCTGGCTTGAAGGCTCCTATGTGGAGACCATAAAGGGGTGGCATTCGGGGTGTTTCTACATCACCGAGCCGCGCGGCACCAACTGGGCGGTGGCCCCCAAATTTAGATCCGGAATCCCCACGCGGCTCACTTCCTGAGAAGGGCCTGTCCTGGGGTTCTTCGGTAGAGCTGACTGGACTCCAGACCTGCATCAGGAACATGATGAGCAAGAAAATCAAGCTCATCAACGTGGTCTAGGTCATGCTCTTCCGCCGGATTCTCCCGTGTCAACGACGGGCATTCAATTTGTGGGAGTTCGACCCGGCCAAGCACCAGACGCTGCGAGGGCTCTACGACACGACGCACAAGGATGTCTGCAGGGTGCTGTTCAAGGGCGCTGAGGTACCTCCTTCCCTCACCGAGGACCGCGGACTCAGCGCAAAGCGCCATGCCAATCCGGTAAGTTTCGATATCTCACAGGGTATTTATTTGCCCCAGTTGAATCATGTGCGGGATCTAAGCTTCCATGTCATTAACAGGACTGGATAAAGACAGCGGAGGAGCTCAATTGCCCAGCCCCCTGCCTGAAGATCCTGCAGATGCTCTCCTAACGGAGATGTTGGCTCCGGCACCTTACGAGGTGCCGTCAAAGAAGGCCACGGGGACCCGAAAGGGTCTCCGGCGCAAGGTTGTATCGGACTCATCGTCCGATGACTCTGATGCGCACTCCTCCCATGAAAATGAGGAGGGGGAGGAGGAAAGTTCTCCCCCCCAGCTGCGGGAGACAAGAAAAGGAAGGCCGACCCCACCGGGGAGGCCGAAGGGTCCAAGAAGGGAATGACCCTCCCTACGGACCGCTCCACGACGGCCACCTACATCGGCGATAAGTGGCTACCCAGGGCCAAGCCCCTGGCGAAGTCGTAAGTATCCGTACACCATAGTAATTCATGGTATGTTTTATTGCACTGCTTTTCCTCATGCCGAACATGATTATGCAGTCCGTCCCGAGCTCATATCGACGTATCTTCGTCGAGCGGTTCATTGGACTCGTCGGATATGAACATCGGTTCTCTTCTGACCGCCTCCACCCCTCGCCCTACGGACAATGCCGAGGTGTTGTCTCAAAAGGCACCGAGCGAAGGGGAGGTAGTCCTGGGGGCGCCTTGAGGCGACCTTCCGGACCCTGGGCGTAAAGGGAGCAGGACTCCCATGGGCTCCAAGTTCGGCCCCCAGCCGAACACTGCATCAGAATCTTCGGTGGTTCCGGACTCCGGCGGGCGACCCCCCGTTAAGGGGGCAAGCCGCCCGTGCCGGTGTCCTCTGTCCATCCAAAGGCACCGGACAACTTGCTGGAAGCGCTTCGCGGCGCTTCCATCGACGAAGAGCACCGCACTATCATGAGTGCGGTGATCGAGAAAGTTCAGTCCACCAAAAATGGACTGACCGAAGCTTGCGCCAGCCTCCTAACAGGCTTTGAGGTAAGCAATCAAAATATAAGAAAATATTACCGCATAGATAGTAGCCCCCAAATGCTCTGTTCGACGTTCGAGTAGAAAGGTCGAATAGAGGATCAAATGATGACTCATGAGTTTAATCAGAATATATCTATGTGTATGTGCAGGCTTCACTGCTGGCCACTGCCGCACGTACTACGGAGGTCTCTGCACTAAAGGAGGACCTGGAGCGGTCCGAGAACGAGCTCGGCCTTACCAAGAGGCAGTTCGAGGAGAGCAAAGGTAAGCAATACCTTGTCTATATATAAAAAAAGTTCGGGTGTAAAGTAATAGGATCATCATGAATTTGCCAGGGGCCACGACCGAAGTGGCGACCCTGAAGAAGGCGCTGTCCGAGGCCGAAGACAAAGCGGCCAAGGAGCACATTGAGAGGGAGAAGCAAGAAGCCTGAGTGGGTGAGGTGCAGCAAGAGCTCGAGGCTCTCTCCAAAAAACACGAGTCCTTGGAGCTTGACTCTAAGACGCGAGAGTCCGAGCTTGCGCAGGCGCTTGAAAGCGCCCGGAGCGCCAAGGCTGAAGCCCACAAGGCCCTCCAGGAGATTGATGCGGTGAAGAAGATAGCAGCAGGTAAGGCATTCATTATGCAAAGCAAGCATGTGGAGGAAACTTTCCTTTTACTTACCCAAGTTCGGAGCTCTCCAGAAGCATTCGCAGATCTTCCCCGCAGTGTACTGGATGCCTCGGAGTTTTACCGAGCTCAGGAGGGGAGCTCGACAAAAAAGTTGTTCTGGTCTCAGTATACTGGGACCGAACACCCAATGCCCTTGAGCGACCAGCTGAAGCAATTAGCCGAGCTTCACAAGGCGGCCGAATAGGCTATGAGGGGCCTTATAGTCCGGATGTGGCCTGGCGAGCCCCTGTTCGGCAGCTACTTCGGTCTGGTGAGGCGGCTTGTGGAGGCCTGCCCACAGCTTGAAGTCATAAAGCGGTCCATCTGCATCGAGGGTGCACGCAGGGCTTTTGCCCGGGCGAAGGTGCACTAGGCGAAGCTGGACGCCGTGAAGCTGGTGAAGGAGGGGCCGCCGGAGGGCAAGGAGCATCGCTGCCCCAAGATCTATTATGGGAGTGTCCTGAAGGGTTCCCGCCTTGTGGCGGATGAATGTACCAGGGATGTAATTTTTGAATGAACATGCTCATGTGATCCTGTAATATGAAACGAGTTCATTTGCGCCATGCGTCGCTTTTTAAATTTAAAATATTACCTTCTGTGCGGCCATTTATAAAATCTGAGAGTTGGCCAGTCGTCGGCTTCTGCCCCCATGTAACTAGTACTGGGGTGTTCGGGGTAAACCTGAGCACTCTTTACCCCAATTTTGGGTCCTTCAAGGGAGGTGTTCAGCGCAACGAACCAGGCAATCGGACTATAAGGCTTTATCACTCTCACTTAGCCATAGAAGTCTACAATTTTAAATTTTGGCGAAGCCCCTAGTATTCGGAAGGCCGAATTTGGGGCGCTATACACGCCTAAGCCGGACAATGCCGACTCCTCTCCCGAAGCAGAAAAAGTCTTTAAGGACTTGAGACCTCTCGAACAGCGACCAGTCTCTTGCCTTATCATGACAGTCAGTTTCTGGCTTTCTTTACTGAGGTGCTCGTCTGGAAGAACCGGGACACAATCGCAGTAGTTCTCCCAGCGCTACCTTAGCCGATATAGCGGAACGTAAGGTACCAAAGCATGGGAGCTGGGCAAACCCAACTATTGACCCAAGACATGATTCGGAGCTGATGCATATAATGCTATAAGTTTGGGGTGCCGCACTGTCGAAAGTGTTCGGACTTCTCGCGCCGTATTGTGGGGTAAACAAAAGCCCCTGGCGTACTGACCATACCCAAATGTACGGGTACAGATTGTCGTAAATGAACATATATAAAAACGGATGAATAATGCAATAATAGACTAATGTTATGCATTGTTATTTAAATAATACATCGAAGCGTATTGGTACAAGTGGTGCAATAAGCAAACAGTAGGAATATTTGACATGGCCTATCCAAGGGCAAGCTGCGTATAGATAGTAGAAAGCGGGTGTATGATTATTATTAGAGACCACCTGAGGGTTCCCGTGTACATCTTAGCTTCTTGCCTCCTTGGTTTTTCCTTCCTGTAGTGTGTCTGGCCATCGTACTGCCGGACAGGGCTTCCAGAGAGTTAGATCCTGAAAGAGAAAAAATGATAAAGGTATACAGCCCCTAGGGCGGTTAAGCCGCATTGCGGGACGTGCCCTGATCGTGCCCCCGCCTATGTCCATGGTATTTTCAGTGCGTAATTATGTACGCGGGGCACGGATTTCGTCGCTTGACTGGGACTGGGACGGGAGCCGAATTGCTAGGCGAGCTCTGAACGTGCCAGGCGATCCTGTTGCAGTTTACTCCAGACTCGCTTGAAGGTGTCCGGGGGCTATATCGCCGAATTAGTGATTTGCCTTAAAAGGCTGCTTTGTGCTTCTGCTGCGAGGGCCGCAGTGTGCTCCTCTGTGAGAAGCGAGCATTCTGTGTTTCCGTTCATTGTTATGACCCCCTAGGTCCTGGCATCTTGAGCTTGAGGTATGCGTAATGCGACTGCATTGAATTTTGCAAATGCGGTTCGCCCGAGCAGTGCGTGATAGCCACTGCGAAATGGACGATATCGAAGATTAACTCCTCGCTTCGGAAGTTGTCCGGTGATTCGAAGACCACTTCCAGTGTGATTGAGCCCGTGCAATGGGCCTCTACACCTGGGATGACGCCCTTAAAGGTGGTTTTGGTGGGTTTGATCCTCGAGGGATCGATACCCATTTTTCGCACTGTATCCTGATAGAGCAGGTTCAGGCTGCTGCCGCCGTCCATAAGGACTCGAGTGAGGTGAAATCCGTCGATGATGGGGTCTAGGACCAGTGCGGCGGATCCGCCATGACGGATACTAGTGGGGTGGTCCCTGCGATCAAAGGTGATCGGACAAGCAGACCATGGGTTGAACTTTGGGGCGACGGGCGCCATCGCATAGACGTCCCTTAGTGCACGCTTCCGCTCCCTCTTGGGAATGTGGGTTGCGTATATCATGTTCACCGTCTTCACTTGTGGGGGGAACCCCTTCTGTCCTCCCGTGTTCAGCGGCCGGGGCTCCTCATCATCATCATTATGCAGCCCCTTGTCCTTGTTTTTGGCATTTAACTTGCCGGCCTGTTTGAACACCCAGCATTCTCTGTTGGTGTGATTGGCTGGCTTGTCGGGAGTGCCGTGGATTTGACACGAGCGATCTAGTATGCGATCCAAACTGGACGGAGCCGGAGTACTTCTTTTAAATGGCTTTTTCCGCTGACCGGATCTAGAGCCTCTGAATCTGGCATTGACTGTCGTATCCTCAGTGTTATCGCCGTTATTGCGGCGCTTTGGTCTGTTATGACGTGTTCTGCCGTTGGCATCTTTGGTATCCGAAGTGCCCGGATTCCTTGATGTGTTGTTGCTGCGAGCCAGCCAGCTATCCTCGCCCACGCAAAAGCGGGTCATGAGTGTCGTGAGGGCTGCCATAGACTTCGGCTTCTCCTGGCCGAGGTGGCGGGCAAGCCACTCGTCACGGATGTTGTGCTTGAATGCTGCTAGGGCCTCTGCGTCTGGACAGTCGACAATTTGGTTTTTCTTAGTCAGGAACCATGTCCAGAATTGTCTCGCCGATTCCCCTGGCTGCTGAGTTATATGGCTCAAGTCATCAGCGTCCGGTGGTCGCACATAAGTGCCCTGGAAGTTCTCAAGGAATGCGTTTTCCAAATCCTCCCAACTGTCGACGGAGTCTGCTGGCAAGCTATTCAGCCAATGCCGAGCTGGTCCTTTGAGTTTTAGTGGGAGGTACTTGATGACATGTAGATCATCACCGCGAGCCGTGTTGATGTGAAGGAGGAAATCCTCAATCCATACAGCGGGATCTGTTGTACCATCATATGATTCGATATTTATGGGTTAAAAACCCTCCGGGAATTCGTGATCCATAACTTCATCAGTGAAGCATAGGGGGTGTGCGGCGCCTCTGTGCCAGGCTATATCACGACGCAGTTCGTATGAGTCTTGTATGCCGAATTCGGCCCGGCCGGATTTACCTTTAGTGTATCCGGCGCGGCGGTCATCGTCCCGTGTTGGCGCACGCCCCCGTGACCCGTATATTGACCTTGCATGTTTTGCCCTGCTGTCCAATACGTCTCGCAGGTCCCGTGTGTTGCCCCGGGCCTTGGTATTTTTGATTGAGTGGCGGCAGGGTGCAGGCTGAACTTCAGGCTGAAACGCCTCTCTGGCTCGGCCACGCGGTGGCCGATCAGCCGCATCATACACTGGTGATGGAGGTTTCAATGCTTCCTCCTCGAGGTGAGGTAGCAACCTGCGTTTTGGGTAACTCTTGGAGGGGCGCTCGAGTTTGTATTCCTCGGCTGCAAGGACTTCAGTCCAACTGTCTGCTAGCAAGTCTTGATCAGCTTGAAGTTGTTGTTGCTTTTTCTTCAAGATATTTGTTGTGTCCATAAGCCGGCGCTTGAAGCGCTCCTGCTCGACGGGATCCTCAGGCACGATAAATTCTTCGTCGCTGAGGCTTGCCTCGTCTTCGGAGAGAGACATGTAATTGTCCTCCTCTGGTTCTTCATCCGCTGCCTGCTCTGGAGGGCTAGCTTGTTCATCCTCCGGCTCTACATCATGCTGGAGAGGATTGTGGTTGTCTTCGGCACTAT
Source organism: Triticum urartu (assembly GCF_003073215.2). Taxonomy (NCBI): domain Eukaryota; kingdom Viridiplantae; phylum Streptophyta; class Magnoliopsida; order Poales; family Poaceae; genus Triticum; species Triticum urartu. The sequence continues at coordinate 298,486,173 of NC_053025.1, forward strand.
CCGGAGTGTTATTGTCTCCTGTGCCGGTATCACTACTTTTGCTGTGGCGGGACTTAGAGCGGCGCCGCTGACGTCGGCGCTTTGGTTGCTTCTTGGAGGGGTCATCCTCCACTGTCTCGTCGCCATTGCCTTCTTTGGGGGTATCCACCACGTATACATCATGTGATGAGGTGGCGGTCCAGCGCCCTGTGGGCGGTGGTTCCTGTTCGTCTCCTACATCATCGTCCATACCGTCGATGTCTTCGGAGTCGAAGTCGAGCATGTCGGTTAAATTGTCGACAGTGGCTACTAAGTGGGTGGTGGGTGGGCAGCGAATTTCTTCGTCGTCCGCATCCCATTCTAGCCGGACATAGTTCGGCCAAGGTTCTCCTGACAAGGAGAGAGACCTTAATGAATTTAGCACATCACCGAAAGGCGAGTGCTGAAAGATATCCGCGGAGGTGAACTCCATGATCGGCGCCCCGTCGGATTCGACGGGCATGGATGCAAGCGGCTCGGAGTCCGTGGCCGGAAATGAATCCAGTGGTTCGGCGACACGTCTCTCGTAAGGGGTGAAGTCAGTATCTGGCTCTATCGCCACTAAGAGTGCGGCCTCCCTGGCGGGGTCTATCCCTCCGCTCTCGGATGGCGCGATTTGCTCCGGATTGACGGCCAGAGTAGTTGCAGATGCGATCTCCCAAATATTGTCCGATGGCAGAGTTACGTCATGCTCGTCGCGATTGTGCGGCGCACCTGACATAGGCTCAAATCCGTCGAAGATCAAGTCTCCGTGGATGTCGGCATTGTAGTTTAAGTTTCCGAACCTAACCTGATAGCCAGGGGCGTAGCTCTCGATCTGCTCCAGATGGCCAAGCGAATTGGCCCGCAGTGCGAAGCCCGCCGAATACGAAGGTCTGTCCGGGGAGGAAAACCTCATCTTGGACCGCATCGTTACCGATGATCGAAGGAGCCATCAATCCTTACGGTGACGGCACAGCGGAACTCTCAATGAAAGAACCAATGTCGGTGTCAAAACCGGCGGATCTTGGGTAGGGGGTCCCGAACTGTGCGTCTAAGGCGGATGGTAACAGGAGGCAGGGGACATGAAGTTTACCCAGGTTCGGGCCCTCTTGATGGAGGTAATACCCTACGTCCTGCTTGATTGTTCTTGATGATATGAGTATTACAAGAGTTGATCTACCACGAGATCGTAGATGCTAAACCCTAGAAGCTAGCCTATGGTATGATTGTATGTTATCCTACGGACTAAACCCTCCGGTTTATGTAGACACGGGAGGAGGCTAGGGTTACATAGAGTCGGTTACAAGGGTGGAGATCTACATATCCGTATTGCCTAGCTTGCCTTCCATGCCAAGGAGAGTCCCATCCGGACACGGGACGAAGTCTTCAATCTTGTATCTTCATAGTCCAACAGTCCGGCCAAAGGATATAGTCCGGCTGTCCGGAGACCCCCTAATCCAGGACTCCCTCAATGAGATAGAGTTCGAGTCTGATGATGATGTGGTTGGGATAGAAGAGGCCAATGACAATGGTGAGGAAGACCGTATGCAACCTTGAATCCTATGCCAATGACAATGTCTGATGTTTGCTAGCAACCTAGAACTTTATTTTGGACTTTTGGTTATGAGTTGTGAGAGAATCAGAGAGCAAAGGACTATGTGTTGATTGGCGTTTGGCTGTGTGCTAGCAAAGTAGCAAGAACTATGTTATTTGTGTTTTCTAGACCTTCTTATGACCTTGTTTAACCTTGTTTGAACATTCCTGGACCTTGTTATCACCTTATTTGCTTGCAAAGCAGCTACACTACTATGTATTATATGCACTGCTGTACTGTAGTACTTTCTACTATTAAGTGTTATCTCTTATGTAATATATATTATATATGCACTGTTTGAGTTTTGAAACATGCAAAAAAGGGCATGTGTGTACTGTTACATATTGATGTAGTATTCTATAGTATTGTGCTATTTAAAGGCAGAATGTTTAAGTGAAGATTTTTTCTAATTTTATTTTATTAGTCCTTGAAACCTATGACTTATAAAAAAACTGATCAATTAATAGTCCACCGATAAAATCGATTAATCATTAGATTCTTCGATTAATCACTAATCTCCAGCCGACCGAGACGATAACGATAAGTGATATCCCAAACATTGATCTGGATACGTATTGAAATTGGCAGCAATTAGCTAGAGTAGCTTCATGCAGAGCATTGTAGACATAGAAATTTGCAAAATACATGCGGATCTGAATGTGGCAGACCCGTTGACTAAACTTCTCTCACAAGCAAAACATGATCACACCTCAGTACTCTTTGTGTGTTAATCACATAGCGATGTGAACTAGATTATTGACTATAGTAATCCTTTGGGTGTTGGTTACATGGCGATGTGAACTATGGGTATTAATTACATAAAGATGTGAACTATGGGTGTTAATTACATAAAGATGTGAACTATTTGTGTTAAATCACATGGCGATGTGAACTAGATTATTGACTCTAGTGCAAGTGTGAGACTGAAGGAAATATGACCTAGAGGCAATAATAAAGTTGTTATTTTATATTTCCTTATATCAATATAAATGTTTATTATTCATGCTAGAATTGTATTAACCGAAAACTTGATACATGTGTGGATACATGGACAAAACACCGTGTTCCTAGTAAGCCTCTACTAGACTTACTTGTTAATCAAAGATGGTTAAGTTTCCTAACCATAGACATGTGTTGTCGTTTGATAAACGAGATCACATCATTAGGAGAATGATGTGATGGACAAGACTCATCCGTTAGCTTAGCATATTGATTGTTCAGTTTTATTGTTATTGCTTTCTTCATGTCAAATACATATTCCTTCGACTATGAAATTATGCAACTCCCGGATACCGGAGGAATACCTTGTGTGCCATCAAACGTCACAACATAACTGGGTGATTATAAAGATGCTTTACAGATATCTCCGAAGGTATTTATTGTGTTGGCATAGATCGAGATTAGGATTTGTCACTCCGAGTATCGGAGAGGCATCTCTGGGCCCTCTCGGTAATACACATCATAAGAAGCCTTGCAAGCAAAGTGACTAATGAGTTAGTTGCGGGATGATGTACTACGAAACGAGTAAAGAGACTTGCCGGTAACGAGATTGAACTAGGTATGTAGATACCGACGATCGAGTCTCGGGCAAATAACATACGATGGACAATGGGAATAATGTATGTTGTCATAACGGTTCGACCGATAAAGATCTTCGTAGAATATGTAGGAGCCAATATGAGCATCCAGGTTCCACTATTGGTTATTGACCAAGGAGGTGTCTCAGTCATGTCTACATAGTTCTCGAACCCGTAGGGTCCGCACGCTTAACGTTCGATGACGATTTTGTATTATATGAGTTATGTGATTTGGTGACCGAATATTGTTCGGAGTCCCGAATGAGATCACAGACATGACGAGGAGTCTTGAAATAGTCGAAAGGTAAAGATTGATATATAGAACGATAGTATTCGGACAGCAGAACTGTTCTGGAGAGTACCGGGTACATATTGGGTCACCGGAAGGGATTCCGGACACCCCCGACAAAGATATGGGCCTAAAGAGCCAAGAGGGGAAACGCAGCAGCCAACAGGGGCTGCTACGCCCCTCATATGGGCCGCACCTTAGGAGGAAGGAAAAGGGGGAAGAGAGAAGGAAGGGGAGGGATTCGGCCTCCCCCTTCCTTCCCTCCTCCCTCCTCTTTCCTTCCCCCTCCAGTGAATATGGTAGGGGGGCAAATTGGACAAGGCCCCCTAAGTAGGCTTCCTCCTACTTGGGGCGCCCCTGGCTGCCTCTCGTCCCCCTCCCACCTATATATATATGGAGAGGGGGCGCCTAGAACACAGAACATCAACTGTTAGCTGTGTGCGGTGCCCCCTTCACAGTTTACACCCCGGTCATATTCTCGTGGTGCTTAGGCGAAGCCCTACTCGGATTAGTTCACCATCACCGTCACCATGCCGTCGTGTTGACGGAACTCATCTACTTCCTCGACACCTTGCTGGATCAAGAAGGCGAGGGACGCCATCGCGTTGAATGTGTGCAGAATTCAGAGGTGCCGTACGTTCGGTGTTTGATCGGTCGGAGCTAGAAGAAGTTTGACTATATCAACCGCGTTGTCAAACACCTCCGCTTTCGGTCTACGAGGGTACGTAGACACACTCTCCCCCTCTCGTTGCTATGCATCTCCTAGATAGATCTTGCGTGAGTGTATGTTTTTTTTTTTGAAATTGCATGCTACATTTTCCAACACTGTCTGCGTCGAAATTTCATGACTGGTCAGTGACCGGGCAGCCCGTCCAGACGTATGAGGCCGGTTTGAAGCACCCGGCTGTAGATGCTCTTAAAGTGGTATTTTTGCCCATGGCTCGATTACCATAAATAAAGTTGGAGGCACCTCTGGCATTTGAGGCTTGTTTAGGACGTCCGTCTGTGTCGAAATTGTGACCGGTCAATGACCGAGCGGCCCGTCCGAACATATGAGACAGGTTTGAAGCATCCGGCTGTAGATGCTCTTAAAGTGGCATTTTTGTCCATGGCTCCATTACCATAAACAAAGTTGGAGGCACCATTCCTGTTCGATTCCAACAATAACAAAACATGAAAGCAAGGCAACTGATGTATGCGAGTGTGCGTGAGAGTCTCCACAAGCGAGAGGACATACACATACATGTAGTACGTATGATCCAATACTGCCTACTGGCGTCTTCGGTCTCAGCTGCACACTTGAAAAAGTGTTGTACCTTGCCGGTCAAATGAAAACCTGTAGTTTTATGTGGCAGGAATGCGTCTCACGACACTTGTAGCCCGAGGATACATTTCGCGATGACAACCTTGCAAACTCCCATGAACTTGGAGAGTTTTGGAGGCAACGAAAACACCATAATAAATGTGCGTTAAACCAGACAAGGATGCTATTTTGGAACCATCCTAAGGATGTTTGCTCCTTTGCCACTCCAACATTTATATGTCTCCATCGATCTTAAGCCCATCATTATCAATGGCTGCATTTTCTTTTTTATACAATGGGACGCCATGTTGATTTCCATTAAAGAAACTACCAACATACACTACCGAGTTCAATTTTAAAAACATCAAAGGGAGTAGGATTTTCTACATCTTATCCCACTACAGTGAAAGGGAACAAGCAAGACACCCGACTACAAGAAACAATTTCTCCGTATCAGGAGAACATGGAAAGCTCTTATCCTAGACCAAACAACATAAAAGCAGCGCATTTCCTATTCGGTGCATAGAGGCGCACCCCCACCCCTACCTCCATCGATGCTACATGAGCTGGCCCATTTAAAAGGTATACCAGGGCAGTTCGATCGCTGGTTTTGGGATGCTTTGAGAAGCTTCCAAGCCAGGGTTTTTTTCGATACTGGTTTTTTTTTGGACCGGTTTTGTTTTATTTTTATTTAATTTTTTTCTTTTTATTTTCTTTAATATTTTTTTTGGAATGCAAAAACTTTTTTTAATATCGATGAACGTTTTTCAAACACAATGAATTTTATCAAAGTAGACGAAGCTTTTTCCAAAATTGATGTTTTTTAAAATCCATGATATTTTTAAAATTCGTGAAAATTCTCAAAATTAATGAACTTTTTTTAATTTCATGCAATTTTATCAAATTTTGGTGAACTTTTTTCAAAATTGATAAATGTTTTGCAAAAATTATAAGACCTATTTAGAATTCCATGAACTTATTAAAATATTGACATTTTCCCCTCTTTTATTGTTTTTTCCAAAATTCAAAGGTTGAGCGAGCTGCGTGCGACATGCGAATGAGCCACGGCCCACGTGCGTTCTTTGCGGGCACCAGTTCCACGAAAGGGTGCTTGAGGCCGTGCATCCTATTTGGGCATTCCCTAAACTGCGCCCGTGGCGCCCGCTACAATTCTCCCCCCGAGCGCAAGAATTGTGCTGGCCCACTTCCGCACTGCGAGGCAGCCGGTTTTGGGAACCTTTCAGAAGGTTCCCTGAACCTGTTTTTATTTTATTTTTATACCAGTTTTATGGTTTTCTTTTGTTTTCGTTTCTTTTTCTGATTCATTTCCTTTTTTCCATTCTCTGTTTCTTTTTCTTCTTTCCTTTCCTTTCCTATGTTTACTTTTTACGTTTTTTTTATTTCTTTTGAAAATTGTTCACAAAGTTTAAAGTTGTTCGTGCTTCTAAAAAATGTTCGTATTTAAAAACATTGTTCATAATATTGTTTCACGTGTTTCAAAAATTGATCTTGTCTTACAAAGAATCTTTGGCATGTTTTTGTTCATTTTTTCACAATTTTAAAAAATGTTCCTGTTTCCAAAAATTCTCCACAAATCCCAAAATTTGTTCATATTTTCATTTTTCCAGGAAGTTTAAAAAATGTTCCTGTTTAATTTGTTTTCACAAGTTTAAAAAATCGTGTTTGCAAATTTTGATCAGGAATTTCGAAATATGTTCACGTTTCCAAATTTTGTTTTGAAATTTAAAAAAATGTTCCTGTTTCAAAAGAATTGTTCATGATTTTCGAAAAATGTTCTTGTTTTCAAAAGTTGTTCACAATTTCAATAAATTATTTGCGTTTTAAAAAAGAATTATTGTTTTCTATACTAGTTCACACTTTCAATGTTCACAATTTCAAAATTTGTTCTCGCTTTCAAAATGTGTTCGCAATTTGAAAAAAATATCCGGGTTTCAAAAAATGTTCTTGCTTTCGAAATTTGTTCACAATTCAGAAAAATGTTCAGGAATTTCAAAAAATGTTCTCGTTTTCAGGTAGAAATACAATTTCAGAATAATGTTGATGTTTCATAAAATCTTCGCGGTTTCAACATTTTGATTGCAATTTCAAAAAATATCCCCGTGTTTTTTGTTCTCATTTCCAAAAACCATATGAATACAAATATTGTTCGCATTTTAAAAGAATATGCGTGGTTTAACTTTTTTTGTTTTCAATTAAAAAAATGTTTTTGTTTAAAAATATAATTTGTGGTCTTAGAAAATATTATGGAATTCCCAAAAAAATGGAAATAAAAAATTTACTTTTTCGAAAACTATTTGTAATATAAAAAATAATTGCGGCATTTCAAAACTGTTTGTAATTTTGAATGAATGTTTTTCTAATCTCAACCTTGTTGTGTATTCTTATAGTGTTTTGCACCTTTATGTACATCATCCGTTCTCTGGTGTAGTGGCTAATCGGTCACAGTTACGGCCCAGCGTTTCTGCATGACGCAACATGCGTCGTATAGGGACTCCCGCGCCCGCGCCTTCGTTATTTCCCAAATGGCGCACACCCCCCCTCATCGTACTGGGCCGGCCCTTTTTCACCTTTTTTTCTATTTTCTAATCTAAAGTGCAAAAAATGCTTCCGAGCGCAGGGACTCGAACCTCCACCGCGCGTCTACAGTGTGATTACAGTTATGTTTTTCCCTTACTTAATCTTTCTTACCTTTCTATTCTTTTCTTTTATATTTTTTCTCTCTTTGTCAAATTCACAAAGTTTTTCTTCAAATAGATGAACTTGCTCACAATTGATGAACTTTTTTTCAATTCGATGAACATTTCGTTTAAATTGTTGAAGCTTATTCAAATTCGTTGAACTTTTTCAAACTCAATGAACTTTTTCAAATTCAATGAGCTTTTTTCAAAATCAATGAATTTTTTTCAAATTCGATTATTTTTTACGAATTTGATTATTTTTTCTCAACATCTATGAACTTTATTTCAAATTCTACGCATTTTTTGTAAACTTTTTTCAATTTCAACGACTTTTTTAAAATCATGATTTTGTTTCAAAGTTGATGAATTTGTTTTTCATTCTTGAACGTTTCCCAAGATTGATGAATTTTTTTCAAAATTGGTGAACTTTTTTCAAAACTGATGAACCTTTTTATCAAGATTTGTAAACTATTTTTCAAATGGATGAACTTTTTTCAAAATCAAAACAATTTTTTCTCGTAATCCTGATTTTTTTTTCAAAATCATTGAACTTATTAAAATTTTGATTAACAAATGAACGTTTTCTGTAATTAATGAACCTTTTCCAAAATGTTTTCAAATAATTTTAAAATTAAAGCACTACAGTAAATGTTTGCATGTGTAATAAATTGCATGGTTAAAAATGTACTTAAATAATTGGCCCTGCAATTAATCAATCTGTAGCTCATTGTACGTCAGGTGGTTAGCCAAACTCATTCGTCCTTGTCAAGGTGCGAGTTTGATCCTCGAAGATAACCAATTTTTCGGTGGTTTTTTACTTTTTCGCGCTACCCATTACATGGAACCGGCGCTCAGAGCACCGGTTACCTCCTATTTGGCGCGCAGGTGGCCGCGGAGTGACCGCTGCGCACACACTCCCCCCTTCACCCCCACTACGTGCTGCAGTTTGTATGGGCCGGCCCATTTTAGGCATTCACCCCAACCAGTTTTGGGAAGGTTCTAGAAGCTTCCCTGAACTGATTTTTTTCTTCTGGTTTTCATTATTATTTATTTCCTTTTTTCTTTTCTTTTCTTTTCTTTTTTTCGTTTTCCCTTTCCCTTTTTTCCTTTTTCTGTTTTCTTTTCAGTTTTTCTTTTGTTTTATGTTTTCTCCTTTTCCATTTTTATTCTTGTTTTTAAAATTTGCGAAAATCTTTTAAATTCTTGATATCTACTTTCATTTTCAATTTGCTACCATCTTTCAAACTCATTAACATTTTTTCAAATCATGAACAGATTTCGAAATTGTGTACTTTTTTACTTTTCACTTTTCACTTTTTTTTGTGAATTTTCTTTGCAAGTTCGGGAACATTTTTTGGTTCA